>NC_133537.1:39008152-39325235 GCF_048544455.1 Silene latifolia | reverse complement strand
TTTGAGAAAAGTTGAAACAAAGAAGCCATCTGATCTGTGGTCAGTGGCGGTAAGGGGACAGTTGTTGGGACATTTCCCGAACTACTGTTACTATTTGAGACTAAGCTAGGAGAAACAAAGGGAATAGGGATGACGACAGGAGGAGACTCCTTAGTGACTTCTCTAGACTCTGACTCTAACTCCGACTCCGACTCTGACTCGAATTCATTGTCTTCTGGTTCTCCTTTGAACATCTCTCCTTCTCCAGTGGTGATCTTGAAGAGTCTTCCTTGATTGTTGGTCCACTTGATTGACTTTCTCCATCCTTTCTGCTGATTTTCGTTTGTTTCTGTGATTAACGCGGTAGGGTTGAAGTGGTCGTCTTGAAGTATCATAGTAATGATCTCATCCTGCGCGGCTCTAACAAATCGATCTTCTCCAAACAATAGACTAACAGCTTGTTCGTCTAAGCAAGGTGCTTGACGAGCTTTGACGGTAGGAACCGTTTCTGGAGGAATGAAGTAGCAATCGTGAAAGATCTCGATTCCGGCTAGCTTCCTTTCGAGATAGTGCCAAGGTTCGGGAAATCCGTGAAAGAGTTCTAAACTTCCTTCCTTAACAAAGTATCCATTTAGGGTAGGGAGATAGGGTCGCATTTGGACTCCTACGTACTTACGGTTTTGAACTTGAGCAAGCATCTCGAAAACTTCCTCTTTAGTGGGTTTGTATCCTAGCCCAAGTGGTATCCTTTTTTAGTTGCCTTCCTTGTAGGGTGCGAAGGTGTTTCTTCGGATAGGGTTCAAAGGCATTCCAGGGAAGTATCCCTGGGATTTGAGTATGTGGTTGACCACCAAGTTGGAGTAGGGATCGTAGTATAGGGGTGCCAATTCACTTTCTATGACACTTATGCTTTGAAAGCCCCCAAGTTCATATACTGGATCCGCAAGGACTTGATTATTCGACTTCTTTTCGATTATCGCCTTAATGGGTGACGAAGTGATCGTCACCATTTTGCCATTTAGTGGGATTTTGATCTTTTGGTGAAGGGTGGATGTTACCGCTTTGGAAGCGTGAATCCAAGGTCTTCCCAGAAGTATGTTGAAGGAAGCTTCGATGTCCACTATTTGGAAGTTAACCTTTCGCTCAATTGGCCATGTGGCTATGGTTAGGTTAACGAGTCATACGACCTTTCGTCGTGTTCCATCATATGCACGGACACCTTGATTGGTAGGGGTCCAATCCGACTCTTTCATGCCTAGTTTGTATGCCGTTTTGAGGGGTATGACGTTGACCGCGGAGCCATCATCAACCAAGGTCATTGGCACATTCTTCTTTAGACAAACGACGGTGATGTAAAGAGCCAAGTTGTGACTAGCGCCAAAGGGTGGCAAATCTTCGTCTGAGAAAGTAATAGGATTACTTAGCTTCGGTGATTCTTGGAAGACCAAGTTGACTACATCGTCGGGTGTGGAGTTATGTGCTACATTTAGCTTGGCCAAAGCTTGTAGTAAAGCTTGGCGATGTGGGAACGAGCTTGCTACTAATTGCCAGACTGAAAGATCAGCCTTTGTCTTCTGTAATTGCTTGAGAAAATTATCAGTGGAGTCATCTTCGTTGTCATTTGGTGTGACAACGTTGGTCGGACCATTTTGAGTAATACTTTGATATGGGCGCCCCGAACGAGTTAGGTGGTCCACATCTTGGTCTTCACCATTTTGGACTATTTCCTTGACTAGGGAGTGTTCAATGAGATACTCGTCCTCATCATCATCGGCCCATACTCCATTGATTGTAGCTAGTTCCCTCATTCTCATGGTATCGTCCTCTAGTCGTGTGATTTGATCGACTAGTTTATCAACCACGGCAATTATTTCTTGCATAGTGGCATTTTGAGAAAAGATTAATGGCGCATATTCTTTGGGTGTCGCATTGGGGTCATGTAAAGTTGTCACCACATTTCCTAATTCCCAAACTTGCCTATCCACACTTCTTGCCCATGTAATGAAGTCGGTGATGGTAGGGGAAATGGTAGAGTAGAACCCTTCATTCTCGATCATATGGATCTTGTCTTTGACTGGAGAAATGAGGTGTGAATAATCTAAGGTAGATTCTTCACTTGTGATCACTAGAATTCCAAGAGGATTCTGAGTGTTGTTGGGCTTACCTCCCGGCGGTATTGGTAGTCGACCATCCTCTATCATGTCTTGAAGCACATTTTTCAATTTGTAGCATTTTTCTGTGTCGTGCCCCTTACCCCTATGATATTCACAGTATGAGTTCTCGTCCCAGAACTTGGACTTCTTTTCAGGTTCGGGAGTAGGTCCTATGGGTTGGAGTTTGCCTTGTTTTATTAGCCTTTTTAGAGCATTGGAGTATGTGTCCCCAAGATTTCTAAATTTCCTTGGTGGGGCACTCTTCTTGGATGGCTCGAGGAGGTTAACTTCATCGGTCTTGCTAGTGGAGCCGTAAGAACGACTTGTTGAGCCTTGATATCCTCGACCTACCGTTTTGGACAAGATCCCTTTACGGATGTCATCTTCGATCCTTGTTCCTAGTACGGTTAAGTGCTTGAAAGTTTTAATGTTTTGGTACCTCAAATGATTGGCATAGATGGGCTTTAAGTTGTCCACGAATTTCTCCACAAGGGTAGCCTCATCCGGGCGTTCAACTAGTTGGGTACTAGTCTTCCTCCACCTACTTAGGAAGTCGGTGAAACCTTGTTTGTCATTTTGGGTAAGAACCTCTAGAGTGCGCATGTTAACTTGGATCTCAGCATTATCCGCATATTGCTTAGCAAACTCGATCGCGGCATCTTCCCAAGTAGCGATCTTCTTGTGTTCTAGAGAGTAGAACCATTGCTTTGGGATGGTGTCAAGAGATGAAGGAAAGATCCTTAGGAACATCTCGGTTTTGATGCCTTTGATAGACATGTAATCCTTGAAGGCACGGATATAGTTCAAAGGGTTCTCATGCCCCTTGAATTTAGGGATATCCGTCATGTTGAAGTTGGTTGGCAACTTGGAATTTACGGCCTCATACTTGCGATTATTCTCCTTATAAATGTCATCCCCTTTGAGGTACATCAATTGCTCCTATAAGTATTGGAGTCGTTTTTCAGCTGCAGTCACACCCATGGGAGGGTTGTCGTCCCTAAAAGTATTCACGAAGTCATCAACGGCTTCACTTTCTCGAGGAGGAATCCTCATTTCTACAGTATAAATCCGGCCCTCGATGGTGTCAAGGCGATCATGCACTTGGGCTTGAGTAACATGGATTTGAGCCAGCGCGGCTAGGATTCGATCATTACTATCTTGGAGTTGATTGAAGTTCGCGTCGCTTGTTTCAGGCATCTTGGAAACTGGATAAGAGATCGACGACGAATCAAAACACGATCGACCATTCTAGCACACTTACTAAGAAAGAAAAGTTTTGACTCGTGAAGTGGGTGTGTGCCACTCGTGTCAGTGAGCTTTTGAAGAAATGACCAATTTTGAAAATGTGTGTCCTAGTCAACTATAGTGTAGTTGTAGGAGTGGACCCAACTGTGACACCCTTAATCTAGCCTTAAATAATTACGTAAATTCTACAGAAAAACTGGTAGGATATGTTTGTAAATGGTTCAACTAGTCAAAAACCTGCAATTTCAAAAATTTTCTTCCTAAACCATTCACAACCAATCCAACTCAAGAAGAGTGTCAACAACCCTGCAAAAGCTGATAAACTAATTTACATACATAACTAAAGACGCGGAAATATAAGGATACAAACCAAAATAGAAAAGGGAGACATATGTCCCTTCAAACTATATACAAACCAAAAGTGTAAAAGGTTTCTACAAAAGAAAGCCAACTAGGTCCAAGGTTCCTTGCTCACTAGCTCGTCTGTGACCCCAACTTAGAATCAACAACCTGTCAATCGCATTTTATACAAACACGAAAGCCACAATTCAGTGGGGAGTAACTTCGAGTCCTCCCAGCCACGAATCGTCAAAATTAATGTACATGTAGTAAAACATGTAAACAAGACGATAAAGAATTCAATTATCAATCATTCTAACATATGAGCTCTAAACTGACCAAACTAAACTAAATTGTGAAACATTTAACAAATTGTAATCCAAACTCTATCAACCATAGCCGGCTTGCATCTCACCTTCTATGATTCATAGAATCATCAAACAAGAAAGGGCAATATATCAAAGACAGGCATAAGTTCTTAGCACCGTCAATAGTCACTTTGTAACTCGAGTCTATACCACGAGGTAGGGAAGGTAATCGAACCGGTATCTTGGCTCAGCGGTTAATATTAATAAAACATGGCCAAGAGACAACACAACCCTAGCCTAAAATCACAGAGACCTAGACATGCGGATACACACCACCGCACCCAAGACCCACAACTTTTTTTAAAACAAAGTGAAGTGAGTACCCTAAGGACACCACCGAAGGGTTGGCTAGTACTTAAGCTGACCACTTACTATCAAAATAAGTAACGGAGGTCATGCCCCAACTTGGATAAACATCCACTAGTCAGGAACACAAAGGCTATCAAGCAGTGAACATATACTCGTCAAAGACTATAAAGACCTATCTATGATGAAAGCCGAAATACTCACCTAGGACCTAGTCCCAGCTAGTCCCAGCTTGAATACTTTAGCCCACACCACACAAGACTCACCACACAAGTCAAGTAAGACACCCACTTAACCTTAAGAGGGCAAAAAGTCCTATTTACCAACCTAAATTCTAACATTCTATCATGTAAAAGGCTATAATATTGTCTATTCAGCATACAAATCCAACAGTGTCCTCAATAAGAATTCAATACTAACTTCCAATTCTTGCAATTTTAACAATATTAAAGGCTTTAGGGGAAACTAGGGCCATTACTACAAAATAAGAAGCTATTTAAATTCAACTAACTAAATAAGAAGCTATTTAAAATCAACTAACTACACATGTGAAATAGAGATATAATAAATGGCCTAAAACAAGAAAAAGGCCGATTATCTAATTCATTCAACCGAATTTTTACCCGCAACCCCAGCCCTGCGACAGGTACGGGTCAAATTGCGGCTGACCAATCACTCAATTAACTGACATCGCATCAGTTAAAGGGACTAAGGCTCAGTTTTCGGCACAATCAACAAAACATTACAATTATCACTATAAAATTCATTTTGTAAACTATCCTAACATGTGATAATTATCAATATAACATAATTTTTCTACCATTAACATAACTTTTAGTTACTATTATGATTCGCTTCACAAGTTTAACCATGTGTACTTATTCTAATTACATCCTTAATGAACCTAAAATGACGGACAAAACATGGAAAACCGCGAAACAAGCAACGGGCCGACCCGGGCCAGCCATGAGCCAGCCGTGGGCCTGCCGGGCTGCTGCCGGGCCCGCTGCCGCACCATTTCTCTCTTTTTTTTTTTTTCATTTTTATTCATTATAAGACCGTCTGAACATTAATTAATCGTCCCCAATTCAACTTTGATAATTTAAACTAACAAAAGGCACAAATTAAACATGCATGCAACAAATTTTACATGTGAAAACTACTATTCAAACAAAAATCACCAATCATACAAAAACAACAAAGATTGTGACGATCTTTCGTCGAGTAACTCGAAATATGTTACCTTAAGCTAGAAAAAAGAGCAATTAGCACCTCAAACCCAAACCCTAGCTAGGAACTATCCGCTATCTTCAATAATATACGAGTCCCCAAACTCGTCTTCTAATCCTTCACCTAAATAAACAATTAAAACACAATAATAAGCATATAAACCGAAATTTCCGAAAATTGGTCTTAAAACAACTTCAAGAAAACTGAAATTAAATTATACCAAGTTGTAGATCGCGTCGAGAGGATTCCGGAAAGGTAAATTTCGTGAAAAACCGCTAAGAAATGAAGGAGTTGTGTCGATTTTTGCTTGAGTTTTTATATAAAAAAATGGAGTTTGGAAACTTAAGGAAGAAGAACAAGGCAAAAATCAGAAAAAAAGAAAGAGAGGGGGAGGGGGTGCCGCGTAAGGGAAGAAAGGAAGGAGGGAGGAAGGTGCGGGATTTTTAGTCGGGATTTTTACGAGTCGGCAGCAGCCCGGCAGGCCCACGGCTGGCCCATGGCTGGCCCGGGTCGGCCCGTTGCTTGTTTCGCGGTTTTCCATGTTTTGTCCGTCATTTTGGGTTCATTAAGGATGTAATTAGAATAAGTACACATGGTTAAACTTGTGAAGCGAATCATAATAGTAACTAAAAGTTATGTTAATGGTAGAAAAATTATGTTATATTGATAATTATCACATGTTAGGATAGTTTACAAAATGAATTTTATAGTGATAATTGTAATGTTTTGTTGATTGTGCCGAAAACTGAGCCTTAGTCCCTTTAACTGATGCGATGTCAGTTAATTGAGTGATTGGTCACCGCACTTTGACCCGCACTGCCGCAGGTCAGTCATGGTAAAAATTCGGTTGAATGAATTAGATAATCGGCCTTTTTCTTGTTTTAGGCCATTTATTATATCTCTTTTTCACATGTGTAGTTAGTTGATTTTAAATAGCTTCTTATTTAGTTAGTTGAATTTAAATAGCTTCTTATTTTGTAGTAATGGCCCTAGTTTCCCCTAAAGCCTTTAATATTGTTAAAATTGCTAGAATTGGAAGTTAGTATTGAATTCTTATTGAGACACTGTTGGATTTGTATGCTGAATAGACAATATTATAGCCTTTCACATGATAGAATGTTAGAATTTATGTTGGTAAATAGGACTTTTTGCCCTCTTAAGGTTAAGTGGGTGTCTTACTTGACTTGTGTGGTGAGTCTTGTGTGGTGTGGGCTAAAGTATTCAAGCTGGGACTAGCTGGGACTAGGTCCTAGGTGAGTATTTCGGCTTTCATCATAGATAGGTCTTTATAGTCTTTGACGAGTATATGTTCACTGCTTGATAGCCTTTGTGTTCCTGACTAGTGGATGTTTATCCAAGTTGGGGCATGACCTCGCCATTTATTTTGATAGTAAGTGGTCAGCTTAAGTACTAGCCAACCCTTCGGTGGTGTCCTTAGGGTACTCACTTCACTTTGTTTTAAAAAAAGTTGTGGGTCTTGGGTGCGGTGGTGTGTATCCGCATGTCTAGGTCTGCACAGATTTTAGGCTAGGGTTGTGTTGTCTCTTGGCCATGTTTTATTAATATTAACCGCTGAGCCAAGATACCGGTTCGATTACCTTCCCTACCTCGTGGTATAGACTCGAGTTACAAAGTGACTATTGACGGTGCTAAGAACTTATGCCTGTCTTTGATATATTGCCCTTTCTTGTTTGATGATTCTATGAATCATAGAAGGTGAGATGCAAGCCGGCTATGGTTGATAGAGTTTGGATTACAATTTGTTAAATGTTTCACAATTTAGTTTAGTTTGGTCAGTTTAGAGCTCATATGTTAGAATGATTGATAATTGAATTCTTTATCGTCTTGTTTACATGTTTTACTACATGTACATTAATTTTGACGATTCGTGGCTGGGAGGACTCGAAGTTACTCCCCACTGAATTGTGGCTTTCGTGTTTGTATAAAATGCGATTGACAGGTTGTTGATTCTAAGTTGGGGTCACGATTTGCTAGTGAGCAAGGAACCTTGGACCTAGTTGGCTTTCTTTTGTAGAAACCTTTTACACTTTTGGTTTGTATATAGTTTGAAGGGACATATGTCTCCCTTTTCTATTTTGGTTTGTATCCTTATATTTCCGCGTCTTTAGTTATGTATGTAAATTAGTTTATCAGCTTTTGCAGGGTTGTTGACACTCTTCTTGAGTTGGATTGGTTGTGAATGGTTTAGGAAGAAAATTTTTGAAATTGCAGGTTTTTGACTAGTTGAACCATTTACAAACATATCCTACCAGTTTTTCTGTAGAATTTACGTATTTATTTTTGACTTGGTTTTGCGCTAATGATGGGCTTTTGTTCCGAAATTTATACTTTAAAAGGGGTTTTGATTTTACAAAAATCATCATGGTTTTGTTTAGAAATGGTGATCAGGTAAGGTACAAACATTTATACAAGCATTATAACGGGATGCTGAGTGCATTTAAAAGGGTTTTGGTTTAAAGGGTGGGTAGCCATACCGAACAATCAAACCCGAAGTCTGTGAAGAGGCTCGTACCAAACAAGAGTAAGGCTGATTCCTAGTCCATTTCCTCGAGTAGTGAAAGTCCTTGATACAAACAAGAGTAAGTACCATGGTATGGATGACGTCAATCGCTATCCATCCTTAGACCCAAATAAGAATTAGGACCGTTTAGACGGGACGATTGGTCGAATGGGTTGGGTTGGGCCTAGGAAGGCCGAATGAAACGATCTAGGAAGACCGACTTATGAAAACCGACAATTGTCTTGTACGAACTATTCCCTAACCTTGTTCAAGTTTCACCCTTTTGGCTACACGTAAGTGTATTATCCCCAGCGGAGTCGCCAAACTGTGGACATGGGGCCACGGGGGCGCTTGGGAAACAAGCGTTTGCATTTGTGGAGTCGTCACCAATTTTTATGGGAAATTGGAACCGTTCGAATACCTCGTGTCATCATTGGGCTTGGTCTTTAGTAAACAGGTTGTTTATTGTGGGGAATGGGCTTGCCTTCCATCATGGATTGTTAACAAGGGAGATGGTCTGGATTCGTCCTAGAATCTCTTGAGATAGGCTCGTCCTAAACTGGGGTATAGTGAAGGTTTCTATTGCCAGACATGGAATAGGTAAGAAAAGAACACGGAGTTTCAGGTCCTCTACAACGTAGAACGGAACATCATCTAAGTTCACTCACATCGACTATCATGTGCTGTCGTTATTCGTTTTAAAAAAGTCTCAAATCAATTCTTGTTGTCACAGGAAAAGGATAAAGGAAGAGATAGGATAGAACATGTGGATTAAGAATTGTACTTTTATTAAAATGAATAATGAATGTATTTAACATAGACTCGAGAATACATGTGACTCGTGGGACAGCCCCAGGTTGCCACTAGAAATGGAAATGGACACGAAGAAAGACACTATGACAAAAATATGGGATAGAAAGCCTAAGACTCGGACTCGGACTCGGACTCGGACTCGGACTTTGACGCGATCTTAGATCCAGACTCGTAATCATCGGCCCACGCTTGAACATCTACTCTTCCAGCAACTGGCTTTGGCATCTGGCTTTGAGTATTCACTAATTTGAGCACCCTGTTCTCATCATTGGGAACACTGGAAGGATAATAGTCAAGAAACACTTCCTAATAAGTGGCATATCCATGAGGATTGCCTAACTTGCCGTGTGAGTTAAAGGTTGAGAGGGACAATTTCCCGCTTTCGATCATATCTTGGATCACGTGCTTGAACTTATGGCACACCTCAGTATCATGTCCCCTGCCCCTGTGATATTGGCAATAAGCATTCTCATCCCAAAACCTAGACTTCTTTTCTGGATCTGGTGTAGGACCGATAGGTTTCAACATTCGTCGCTCCATGAGTCTCTGAAGGGCATCGTTGTATGTAATACCAATGTTGGTAAATTTCCTAGGAGGCGTATCCTTCTTCTCGGAAGCCTTTGTGAATGACCTTGAAGAGTTGTTAGGTTTCTTTGACGAAGGCTCGATGAGGTTGCCTTTGTTGATTTTGATTCTTGGATGAGAAGATTTAGGAATAGATTGCCCACTCGTTGCTTTCTCCTTAGGAATATCAAATTGAGGGTTTGTCTGGACATTTTTCATCTTGAGAGGTTGGACATCAAGCTTCTTACTCATTTCAGCAAACTAGTTCTCCATGTTGGAAAGTCGAGAGTTTAGGCTATCAATAGCTCTTTCTATTTTGGAAAATTTATTGTTGAAGGTAATGGAAAGCATGAGCATTTCACTTTGAATATCGTTGTCTTCAAGGACATTGATCTCTTCGCTATCATGAGGAGCGAGGAGGTGAGAACAGTCTAGGAATGATTCTTCATGGTCATGTTTAATGATATTAGACCCAAGAGGGTCGGTCTTCTTAGATTTCTTGGAGGAAGGTGGCATAGGAAGCTTGTCCTCTTCGATCATATCCTGAATAATATGCTTTAGACAAAAGCATTCTTCCGTATCGTGTCCCCTACCTCGATGGTAATGACAATATGAATTGCCTTTCCACCTAGGGAATATCTTTTTAGGGTCTGGGGTTGGACCGATTGGATGAAGTTTTCCCTGGGAAACCAGTCTTTGTAGAGCTACTTCATATGTGGTTTCGAGGTCAAGGAATTCCCTATAAGCTCATCCCGGCCTTCTGGGTGGAGTTTCTAAGAGGTTGACTCCCTTGTGTTCAATGGCCTTCTTAGGTGGGTGGGTTGTGTTGAAGCTATAACCTGGCATTGGGGTACGAGAAGATGGTAAAGGTTTCATCATGTCTATCTGGTTTTCCATATTGATGACACGAGTGCTCAAGTCCTCGACGGTGGCCTGAAGCTTAATGACTGCAGCACTCAGTCCTTTGACGTCGACAGATAAGCGTTCTTGAACACTTTAATTGGAAATTGAAGAATTTCTACCGAGAAGAAAATGACACGCGTTACAACTTGATTCGATATGGGATCACGCATACTAAGGCGACAAACAAAGGATATACAACGAGACGAGATGACTAGACTCTTGACTTGTGAAATCAGGACATGTCATGAGTGACTTCTCGTGTTTGGACTCACGGTGTTTGACTTTGACCTTCGACTCGAGTGTTGACTTTGACGGAGTGACATTTATACAATTGACCTTATTGACGGGATTGATGACACGTGTTGATTCTAATTCATTTGTTTAAGACAGACTTGACTCGAGGTTTGGGTATGTGCGTCCCGAACGTGTCATTAGGAGAATTCAAGAGACAGATTTTGGAATGACTCGACGTGTTAGCCTCGAGTGTGTGAGTCGAGGTGTGGAAATGTTTAGATCCTAACTGAATTGGGGTAGGGGGTCCAAAATAACGGCGTGACGCCTTAGGACTTGACTTGAATTTGAAAAGACCCGTAATGTAAAGGAAGACGGGTTCATGACTCGACAGAGTTCTAACTAGGACATAGTCGGTTTGAACTCTGACTTTAATTTAGCCCAATTGAATTTAGATATTTACATTTACATGGTTTGAAAATATTTTGATTAAAACGTTCTTTTTGGTTTTTTTTTTTTTCTTTTTTACGTTTTTTTTTTTTGGTTTTTTTATTTTACATGGATTTTGAAATGGTATTAGGCCCGAAGTTTGACTCGATATTTGGACAGAGTTTTGACTCATTTTGCGCTATTTTGAAAATGTTTACATTTTGAAAAGGATTTTATTTTACAAAATTTTGTCGTGGCTTTGTTTACAAATGGTGATCACGTATATGATAAAAACATACATATGGGCATTATAACAGTATGCTGAGTGAATTTAAAGAGTTTTGGTTTAAAGGGTGGGTTGCCATACCGAGCAATCAAACCCGGGTCTGTGGAGAGGTCCGCGCCAAACAAGAGTATGGCCGGTTCCTAGTCCATTCTCTCGAGTAGTGAAAGCCCTTGATACAAATAGGAGTAGGTACCATGGTATGGTTGACGTCAATTGCTATCCATCTTTTAGGCCCAGATAAGAATTTTGACCGTCCAGACGCGACGATTGGTCGAATGGGTTGGGTTGGGCCTAGGAAGGCCGAATAAAACGACCTAAGAAGGTCGAGTAATGAAAACCGACAACTGTCTTATATAAACTATTCCCTAACCTTGTTCAAGTTTCACCCTTGGCAACACGTAAGTGTATTACTCCCCAGCGGAGTCGCCAAACTGTGGACGCGGGGCCACAGGGGTCGCTCGGGTAGAAAGCGAGCAAGCTTTGCATTTGTGGAGTCGCCACCAATTTATTGTGGAAAATTGGAAACCGTTCGAATACTTCGTGTCATGTCAAGACACAAAGTAGTGACATGAACACCAAGAACTCGTTACCCTTAGCATTCTATGTCTAGAATGACTCTCGTGGATGCCAATGAACACGGATGTTCACAGAGATCTGGAGTAAGGGGTGAGGGTGCGTATTAGGAAGCTCTTTTGATCGAACACCTAATCCCGCCCGCCTCGATAGCGGCCTCTACTAATGATTAGAGAAAATCGTCTATACTCGATATGTTGAAGGTTATATGCATGCAATGCAACATCCATTAGATTAATCCTAGCATGTGAAGATTAACTAAGTCGGTGAACAATTAATTTAACAAACAATTGGGTCGAAGTTGGGATTAAGGTACAATTACATGTGAAAACATACAAATGATACAAAATACAATGAATAAAGAATAAAGAATATAATAATTACATCGGGTTTAGCGATTTATGTCGAAAATACTCCTAAAACGGATAACTTGAGAAAAAGAATAAAAGAGTGAATCAACGAACAAATCAGTAGGCGATAATACGGTTAATAGTAGATTATACGTAAACTAATTAAACTAGGTCGTGCGAGAACGGAAGTTCGTAGGCGTAAATCAACCTGGAACAAAGCGCAGAGATCGCACCCTTTGGAAGAGGCGCAACAGTTGTTGCGTCTGTTCCAAGGGTGAGTTCTGGCTGTGAAGCCGGAACTGCAAATCGTTAATATTAATTGATGATTTTAAGGATTGATTACGATATTCGACTCAGATGAAAGTGAGTTAATGGATTAATTACATATGAAAGAGTCATAAAAGCAATAAAACATGGATGAGACGGATACAAACGAATTATTTACGTGGATGAAAGATTTATTAGTGACATAGGTGAACTAAATAGATTAAATATGATGGATTAATGACGAACTAAAGACGAATACGACAATAGACAGATGGAAATATATCAAATGTCGAATTCCAGAAACTCAATATGAACAAATCGAATTTCTACAACCCGGATTGATTTTAATGACAAAAACCCGCAAATATTGGATTATAAGGGATTTAAGTCGAATTTAATGACGAATTACATGCTAATGAATGATAAATAGTGTACATGTGGAATTATTATGCCATTACGTCAAAGAATTGAGGAAAACAAACGAAAACAAATAAAGGCTGGCGAATTTGCAGAGGACGAAGGAAGAAGAAAGGAAGCAGGAACTGCGGCAGCCTCACGAAGAGGCGCAGCAGGCACTGCACTCCTTCGAAGAGGCGCAGCAGTTGCTGCGTACTTTCTCGACGATTATCTTCTGGTAATCCGTAAAAAAGGGTTTTAAAGCACGGTTTTAGAAATCGGTTTTAACAAGTATTTTCGACATAAACCTTACATTAGTGATACAAAAGGTAAATAACAATAAATAAAAGAGAGATTTACACCCTCAGACTTACATGTTTGACGAAACGAGATGAACTAAGTTTATGATTAGTGATGCTCGACTCGAATGTAACGAAAGTGCCCTCGTAAGAGGAAAACGATTAAGATTAGTTAAGTTGATTGATTGTGGAGTTGGTCAAATTGGGCGGTCATGCAAACGAGGCTGGTACTCAGAAGGATCCGAGCTTACGTGGTCGAATGTTCAAGCACGTAGACGCCAAAAAGTAAGAACGTGGTCTAGAATGCAAAGGGAGAAGAGAAGGGCGGACACTCGCGTGAGAAATATGAGGAGCGAAGGCTCCTATTTATACTAATCACGTGAAGGAATAGGGTTTTCGGAGAGACTTTGGAAGTGAATCTCGAAAAGATATGAAAAAGATACGAAAAATACGCAGAAAAGGACCCGGGAAGAGGCGCAGCGATCCATCGTCTCTTGGAAGAGGCGCAAAGACTGCTGCGTCTGTTCCCAAGTGGTTTCCTCCTGCGGAAGAAAGATTTCCGTGTTTGGTTTATGGAATGACGGGATAATCTTATTTTCCTTAATATTTTGTATGAATATTACGGGAAATTTTTTACCAAAGAATAAAATATTGTGAAAGATTTATAAAATATGGAATAGAAATATCCGGAACATTCCAGAACATTCTGACTTGGGATTTTGCGGTTATCAGAAAATGAAGACGGTTTTAGGCCCGGACTCCAAATGTACTCTAATTACTGCTGTCAAAACGACCGTATCGGCGCATAGATGACAACTAAGAGGTAGACATCAATGTTTGAGCAATCACTTGACGATAAACTTACGAACTGTCACAAATCGTTCCGCGTACCAAACATGCGGCCCAATCATCACCGGGTGGTTTGGCGGGAGGTGCAGAAATGAGGTATCTACAGTTTTAGAAAAGAAAGGGAAAATAAATTAACGAACAGATTATTAGGTGATAATACGAGAAATAGTTAATTAAATACGTAACTAATAAACTAGGTCAAAACAACAACGGAAGTTCAGGGGCAGAATTCAACCCGGAACAGGCGCAGCAGTGCTGCGTCCTTTGGAAGAGGCGCAGTGCTCACTGTGTCTGTTCCTGAGGTGAACTCTGGCTGTGAAGCCGGAATTGCATATCGTCAATATTCATTGGTAATTTAATGCTAGATTAATAATATTTGACTCGGATAGAAGTGGTTTAATAAATTATTTCCATGCAAATTAGTCGTAAAAAACAATAAAACATGAATATAACTAATTAGGACAAATCAATAAAAAGGAGGTTAATTACGGGATTAATGATACAAATTAACAAACTAGTCAAATTAATTAGATTATTAATGACGAACTAATGATGGCAATGATAATAAACAGATGAAAATATATCAATGAATGAATTTCAGAGACTCAATATTGATGAATCAAACCTCTAAAAACCCGAATTGATTTCAATGACGAAAACCCGCAAATATGAATTATGAGGGATTTAAGTCGGGATTTAAAAGATGAATTAAATATTTATGATTTACATGTTAAAGATATTATACTAGAATTATCGTGTCAATGAAACATGAACAAACAAAACAAACAGACGAACAAAAGACGAAGGGAGAAGAAAGGAAGCAGGAATTGCGGCAGCCTCAAGAAGAGGCGCAGCAGGTGTTGTGTCCCTTCGAAGTGGCGCATCAGTTGCTACGTCCTTTCTCGACGTTTGTCTCCTGTTAATCCGTAAAAAAAAGGTTTAAAACAAGGTTTTATAAATCGGTTTTGAATGTGTTTTCGACGTAAACCTTACAATAATGATTACAAAAATAAAGTACAATAATAAAATATGGGATTTACACCCTCGGACTTACATGTTTGACGAAACGAGATTAACTAAGTTAATGTTTAGTGATGCTCGACTCGAATGTACGACGAAAGTGCCCTCTAAGAGGAAATTAAACAAAGTTGATTAAGTTGATTGATGTGGAGTTGGCCAAATTGGTCGGTCATGCAAAACGAGGCTGGTACTCAGAAGGATCCGAGCTTACGTGGTCAAAAATTCAAGCACGTAGACGCCAAAAAGCAAGAGCGTGGTCTTAGAATGCAAAGGGAGAAGAGAAGGGCGGACACTCGCGTGAGAAATATGAGGAACGAAGGTCCCTATTTATACTAATCACGGAATTAGGGTTTAGGAAAGGAGCGAAAGAACCGGAAACAACCGACTTAGGTTAAACACGGAAACTTGGACAAAAAGAAAGCCTATAGAAAAGGCGCAGCAGGTGCTGCGTCCCTTGGAAGAGGCGCAGCACTTACTGCGTCCTTCCCCAGCGGTTTCTTCCCGCGCAAGAAAGCGTGTTTGACAGCCTAATGTATTTTAGGCATAACTTTATCTACAAGACTCAGAATAAGGTGATTTTGGTGGCGTTGGAAACCTAAAAGAAAGATCTATAACTTTCAGTGAAATAGGCCTGACCCAAAAAAGTGGTTATCACCTCGTAAAACGGGCCTAAATATCGGGTTATCATTTTAGCTAAATGAAATGCACATTTTGTAATGCAAACTTTAAGTTTAGCCTAATGAAGTGACATGAGACTCAAAATGAGAATAATCATGACATTTTATGACATCCTAACCATAGATAGACAAACACATAGCTTTTTGTCTCGGGATTTGACGGTTTTAGGAAATGAAGACGGTTTTTGACCCGGACTCCAAATGAGCTCTAATTACTACCAAAACGACCGTATTGACACCTAGATGACAACCATGAGGTAGACACAAGTATTTGAGCTATCACTTGACGATAAACTTACAAATTGTCATAAATCGTTCCGTGTACCAAACATGCGGCCCAATCATCAACGGGTGGCTTGCGAGAGGTGCAGAAATGAGGTATCTACAAATACGAGTCAGACGAGAAGAGAATATATATCGAGCTAGTAATACGTAACGAGGTCAAGTCATGATTATACACGAGTCAAAATATTTCAAACACGAAAACAATATTTCTCATTCATTAGACATACTAATAATTTGCATGGTCGTATTTTGTTTGCTTTGTCTTAATGAGTATATGATCGAAATTTTAAATTTTTTAGAAATACGTAAGTAAAGCTATTAACGAAAAAAGTGAGGATTGACAAACGCGTAAAACGCAAATGATAACGGAGCCACACGAAGGAGTATACAGTCAAGAAATTGAATTTTTAAGCACACATTAATTAGTGGGATTGTCACTATTTTGGTGTATTTGTCCACCTTTGTTAAATTTTTTACCAATTTGTCCAAAGTGGAAATTTTTTTACCAATTTATCCACGACTCCCAACTTTTTTTACCAATTTGTCAATTTGGCCGAGAAGAGTACAACTGTGTGTACAACATATACGTGAAAACCGGATCAATCAGGAAAGCAGGAACAGACTCAAAAATCACACGAGAACTCTTTTCTAAAGATGGCAACGGCATACGGATCAGTGACATTGAGAGTTGGGGTGGGCTTATGGGCCTTAACTATGACTACTTCGAGCGAGACAACTTGGACATCTTTAGCGGTCGAGGCCCATGCCTTTATGAGCCTGTCTGTGCCATTAAGCTTATTTCTAATGGGTCGGCCCACACCATGGCTGGTACTGTGACTATGTCGAAATCGCCACCACTGGTTCCCACTTGGGTTGTGCCATGGAGAAGTTTGCGGTTCAGCAGTGGCTCGCGTCTGATGCCCCGCCGTATGAGCTTACGGCAGTTAGGAATAATTGTCCTTATGACGACCTTCATAGTAAAGATATTATTCAAGTTGTGTCCCAAGCTTGAAACTTGCTAGGTTACATTATTCGAATTATTTGATATGACTACTCTTAGGCCTGGAAATCCGCACATATTTCAGGATAACATTTCACCATGCCCTGACCATCATGAAGTCAGGGCATTAGGGTATCAGAAGACAGGCGCCAACCAAGGAGAGGACAATGGTCAAAATATAAGGACAATATTTGACCACTTCAAAGAAAATATTATTGTCAATATTCGGACAGTAATTATATCATTAATGAGAAAGATTTGGTAATAAAAGCCATGCAATTAAGAGAGTAATTAAGCGCATTAAGGAGCATTAATTCGAGCAATTAAGGAGGAATACTCAGCATTAAGTACAAGATTTGGCGGTCGTTCAGCGAGGCTATATAAGGAGCACTTGAAGATTATTTGAAAGAAACGCATACTCTAGCATACAACATTCTCACACAACACTTTGGTTGTTTTACAATCGTTTGTGCTAAATTACTCAATAATATAGTGAAATCCTCTACTGACTTGGTGCCCGTGGTTTTTTCCCATTTAAGGGTTTTCCACGTACAAATTCCTTGTCTTATCTTTACTTGCTTATCTTACTTTACTTTTCTTGTTTCATACCCTACCCTACATATTCACAGATAAGTTCGAGCTAGTTAACCCTGCCTAGACATACCCTGACCTAATTTCACCCTGCGTAAAATCCATACAAAACAATTGGCGCCCACTGTGGGGCATCTAGCTCTTTAAAAATCTTTTTTCCTTATCTCACAAAATCCAAATAACCTACAAAAATGGCCCAGTCTACTATCGAAGAACAATTAAACGCAGCCCTCTAGCAACTTGCTGAGTTGGAAGGTTTGAAAGATAAGGTACCCAAACTGAGACTCAAATCCTTCAGTTAAGAGAATCTGAGTCAGCTCTGAAACAAAAACTGGAAAAAACTCAAGGAGTAGGTTCTAGATTCCAGCCAGGAACACCATTTGCATCAATCATGAAAAACATTGATTTATCCAGCTTTGGGAGTCCAAGTGGCTCTAAATTTATCAACGTTGATGGTGATGGAGAACCAAACAATAACAATGAAATACCTGATGAATCTGCAACAACCATCATGATGACAGTAGTCCAGGAGATTAAGAAACTAAATGAAAAATTTGAAAAGATACCTGGAGTTCCTGCCAGCTTGGAGGAGGTTGCCCCTGACAGTTATGCTGATTTGCCTTTTATAGACGAAATAGCAAAAGTGGATCTGCCTAAAAAATTTGTGATTCCGTCTATGAAAATTTATCATGGGACCATAGATCCAGAGAATCATGTAGCTCTCTATAAACAGAAAATGTTAGCTACATCTATCCCTAGTGAGTTCAGGCAAGTTTGCATGTGCAAATGGTTTGGAACAACCCTGACCGGGCCTGCTCTGCAATGGTACATCAACCTGCCAACTGGGAGCATCCATTCTTTTGCCAACTTGATCAACAACTTCAACCAGCATTTTGCAAGCAGCAGGGAGTTGGAGAAACGGTCCAGTGATCTTTACAGGACTACGCAGAAGCCAGAGGAGACTCTTAGGGTATTCCTCGCCAGGTTCAACAAGGAGAAAGTGTCCATTCCCAGGTGTGACGTTGGAAAAGCAGTGAAGGCATTTAGACAGGGGCTGCTACCTCATAGTGATTTATATAATGAACTCACTAAGTATCCATGTCATACCTTCGAAGATGTCCAAGCCAAGACTCTTGCATATATCAGGCTGTAAGAAGATAAAAGCTACAAAGTTGGATCATCCAGTGGATCAAAGGACTATGAAAAGAACAATAGGAAGAGCAACAAAGGAAACAATTACAGACCTACTCCATATTATAGGCCAGACCATTCAGAAGTCAACCTGGCATATGAGTATCAAGGTAAGGCTAAAGTCTTCCCACCTATTTCCGAACATAACTTCAGTGTTAATATTGCAGGCCTGATCCAGCGACTTGACAACATGGGACCAGCAGTCAGATGGCCTAGGAAGGTGGAAAATCTCAGCCCTGGGAGAGACAACTCCAAGTGGTGTGAATTCCACATGGACATTGGACATACAAAGGATGATTGCTTCACCCCGAGAAAAGAAGTGGCCTACCTGTTGAAATCCGGATACCTAAAGGACCTTATCAGAACAAAGGGCAGAAATGGAGATCGGAGCAAGGAGAACCAGGAGCAAAAGCAGGACCACAACCTTCCTCCACCACCCCCAATTTATGAAGTAAAATTCATATCTGGTGGATCGGAAATTTGTGGCCTGACCATTTCAGCAGCAAAGAAGATAGCCAAGACGCCAAGGACTACATCACCCTGCAAACCGGATCATGTTCCGTCAATCACTTTCAGTGATTGTGACCTGGTAGAGATTCCTAATGTTTATCATGATGGCCTGGTAATCTCAATGCAGATTGGAACTGCAACAGTGAGGAGGATCCTGGTAGATGAAGGCAGCTCAGTGAACCTGATCATGCTTGATGTACTGAAAGCCAGGAATATTGGTGAAGAACAAATCACCAAGAAGTCCAGTGTTTTGGTAGGGTTCAGTGGAGAAACCAGAAGCACATTAGGAGAAATCCATCTCCCTACTTATGTTGAAGGTGTCTCATCCTATGAGAAATTTGGAGTTCTGGATTGCTTGTCATCCTACAATGCAATCCTGGGCAGGCCATGGATCCATAATGTTAAGGCTGTACCATCAACCTATCATCAGTGTATCAAGGTACCAGCAGACTGGGGCATAACAACAATCAAAGGAGAACACAAGACAGTCCAAGAATGCTATACAACGGCCTTGAAACCTTCCAAGGCAGGTAAGTCCCTTGCATAACAATTAATGTACCCTGTCAGGAGCACTTATGTGGCACCATCCAGGATGGAAATAGATCAGGTAATCCTAGACCCTGAGTATCCTGACAGGTATGTTCTAGTTGGGTCTGACGCCCCAGATTGTGTCAGGTCAGAACTAGTAAAGTTTCTTAAGAATAAATCATCTTGGTCTGTTTGGTCTCATTTTGATATGACTGGAATTAGTGCTGATGTAATTACATATAAACTTGACATTGATCAATCTTTTAAGCCTGTGCAACAGAAAAGACAAAAATTTTCGCCTGAAAGAAATGCGATAATCAATGAGGAAGTGGAGAACTTCTGGACATGGGTATGATCAGGGAAGTAATGTACCCTGAATGGCTACATAACGTGGTTGTTGTACAGAAAAAGAATGGTAAATGGAGAGTTTGTGTAGATTACACTGACCTGAATAAAACCTGCCCTAAGGATCCATTTCCCCTGCCACATATTGATGCCATGGTAGATGCCACGGTAGGGCACGAGATGCTGACATTCATGGATGCCTCCAGTGGATTCAATCAAATAAAGATGATCCCTGCTGACCAGGAGAGTACTGCATTCATTACAGACCGGGGCACATACTGTTTCACAGCCATGCCTTTCGGCCTGATGAATGTAGGGGCAACGTACCAGCGCCTAGTCAACATGATGTTCAAAGATCAAATAGGTGATATCATGGAAATATATATAGACGACATGGTAGTAAAATCTAAAAATGCAGAAGATCATGTGAAGCACTTGGAAATAACATTTCAAATATTGGAAAAATACAACAAGAAACTCAGCCCTGCAAAGTGTCATTTTGGAGTCTCTGCATGTAAGTTCCTTCTGTTGGGGCTGGTGTCCTCCACAGTTAGTGCAATGACATATAAATCTCTAAAAGGATCAAAGGGTATACTTTTGTTTTATTATCAGTTGGTCCACGTTTATCAATAACGGTTGGCTTGCTAGATAAGTTTGACGTTATTGTCATACAGATGGTGGTGATCAACTGGTCCCTAAAAGTCACACCTATAGGATACGTTTGAGAGATGTGACGGTATGAAAATACAGTCATGTTGATGCCTAATATGACTAAGCGGTTAGTCGGAGTTATTGACTTATAATTAGTCAAACGCGATGTTGAGATAATTATTTAATACGGATTAAATAATACTGGCTAAGGTGAATTAAGCGGTTAATTCGTAAATTGAATATAAACGGTTATATTTAATTAATGTATATTGAATTAATTAATTATACCATATTTTCATTGTCGGACAAGTATTAATATGTCGACTGATTCATGTTACTAGTCGATATTTTAATATCCGATAACGGATGACGATTTATAATTAAAACCCGTCATATACATTTAGCAAAACGAGTCGGACCACGAGTTAAATAAGGAGAAAGTGGAAAGCCCACTCCCTCCTTGAGTAACCGGTCGGTCGACCGAATAGAACAAAAGGAGAGTCCTTCTCTCCTTTTGACCTAATCCTTCTCAGTTGAAGAAAAATTAGGGTTTTGGAGTCTTTTTCTCTGAAATACTAGATCTCACATCAGAAAACTCACAAAAGCTCTCTCAATATTGCAAGGCAATCAGAGAGCAATTTCTAGCACAAGGGGCATAGTCTCAGACGATCTTGGGTGCAACGATTAGGAGGAAATCTGTGTTGATTTCTGTTCTTAGGCCGATTTACACAGGACCCGAGGTTGATTCTTATTCTTTTATCGTTTCTCTTGTTTTTCGTTTATGACCATTAATCACATGATAAATTACGTTATAGTCCTTAGTTTTAAGGGTTTTTATACGGATATTTCCCTTCAATTGGTATCAGAGCGAGGCCACGTAAATTTTTCATCGTGATTTTCATAAAACGATTTGAATCGATAATTTTGCCTTGAAAACCGTGACATGCTGTTCACGTCTGTTTTTCTGTGCTGTTGTAAACAGTCGATCGACCCATCTGATCAGTCGATCGATGACTGTAGTGTCTCGATCAATTGGTTTTGTTTTCGATTTGTTTTTGCATATTGTTATTATAAACTGTCATTATAGCAATATGTTAAGGTTTTGTCAATTGTAGATTTAATTTAATACGGATTAGGTCTAACTGAAGGGTAATATCCGTATAATGCCCTTTAATTATAGGATTATAACGCAAAATTTACATGTGAATATTGTCATAAAACGAAAAACATATAGAAACGATAAAGATGTAGAAATAACCTTCGGTCCTAGTGCAATGAGGCAATGAGAGATTAAAGCAAATCTCCTCCTAAACGATGCACCCAAGATGTCCGAGTAATGCCCTTGTGCTAGAGGTAATCCCCTAATTGCCTTGCAATATCGAGGGGATTGGTTTTTGTGAATTTGTGTTGGATGAGAGATCCGGAATTTAGGAGGCACAATTCCCAAAAACCCTAATTGTTTTTACAAAATGAATTAGGTTAGAAGGGAGGAGAAACTCTCCTTCTTATGCCCTCTCATTCGGCCGTGGGTATCATAGGGAGGAGTGGGCTTGTCCACTTCCTCCTTATTAAACTCGTGGTCCGATAAAATCCGCTAAGATGTATACGACGCGGTTTCATTATAGACTGTTATCGGTTATCGGAAATTAAGGCATCAACTAATAATACGGGTTAGTTGAATTATTAATACATGTCCGACAAAACAGTATTGTATAATTATATTCAATATACATTTAATTAAATATAAATCGCTTATATTTAATTTTACGAATTAACTGGTTAATCCGCATTAGCCCATGATATTTAATCCGTATTAAATATTATATCTCAACATCACATTTTAACTAATTATTAGTCAAAAAACTCAGACTAACCGGTTAGTCGATTTGGCATCTACATGATCAGATTTTCATACCGTCACATCACTCAAGACGTATCCTATAGGTGTGACTTTTAGGGACCAGTTGATCACCGCCATCTGTATGACAATAACGTCAAACTTATCTAGCAAGCCAACCGTTATTGATAAACGTGGATCAACTGATTATGATACAAAGTATACCCTTTGATCCTTTTAGAGGTTTATAAGTCCTTGCACTAATCAAGTTAAGGACACTAACCCCAACAAGCTCCCACTTGTCCGTACAAGTGTATGTGCAATGACGTTATCCGCACTAACTGGAGGACACAGGCTCCAACAAACTCCCACTTGTCCGAACAAGTGTATGTGCGATAACCGATTCTCATATTCATTTAAAATTTCTCCCACTCAATGTAAAACAATTTGCAGATCTGGATCCGCAAAGGTCGTATTTTACAATCGATCTGTATCTAGAGTGGTTTCCCCGACTAGAGAGTAACTTAACTGATAAAACGAATCCGTATCCGAGCATGGCCATGCATTTCGATTCTGACTCCTCGAGTGGCCCTGAGAAATATCGAGTAACTGATAAAGGCTGAATATTTCCTTCAACTCGAACTCCTTCCGATCTAAGCACGAAAGATGAAATGACCCGAAACAATCTACTTGGCCCCCTGTTACGGATGACCGTGAGAAAGAAACCAAAGTCACCCAAAATCTGCCTTAGTCTCTAGAGACAGTCGATAGTCCAAAGAATCGACTCTTAGGATCACCATGGAGGTCCTATCCACGACCGGGCATCGAATGTTATAAAACATTTAGGACTCCACGTCGATGTCACAATTGTGTCCTACGAAATATCCGTATAAATCGCCTCTGTGATTGGTCAGTCAACCTGTTGACTTATGGCTAGTTGAACCCACCATCAACCAACGTCACAAAATAATTGCCAGAGTTATCAGCTCATGTGGGCAATTAAGGACTAAAAAAATATAATGTTTTTGCAGTTCACTTTGTGGTGTTCAAAATTTGTCGTACAAATCCACATGAAAAACAAAATATAGATATATAAAATATCAAAACGATGATGTTGTATAGAGTACAAAAGCGAATGAATCTAATCCATAAAAGAGTACTACAACTTAGGAACACGTTTAATTCCCATGGAATTAACGTGCCCTTCATGCTTATCTTGTCGTAATGCTTTAGTGAGAGGATCTGCTATGTTATCATCTGTAGCAATCTTTTCTATCACTACTGTCTTTTGCTCCACGTAATCCCGGATTAGATGAGCTTTCCGTTGTACATGTCTAGACTTGTTGCTAGACTTTGGCTCCTTAGCTTGGAAGATGGCACCACTATTGTCGCAATAGATGGTGATCGGGTCATTCGAACTAGGCACTACAGATAGCCCATGTAAGAATTGACGCATCCATATCGCTTCCTTTGTAGCTTCAGACGCGGCATAGTACTCGGACTCAGTCGTAGAATCTGCTGTAACAGTTTGTTTCGAACTCTTCCAGCTGACTGCAGCGCCATTAAGAGTAAAAACGAATCCAGACTGAGATTTCGAGTCATCACGATCCGTTTGGAAGCTAGCATCTGCGTAACCGGTTGCGCATAGCTTTTGTTCGCCTCCATAAGTCAATGCCCAATCTTTAGTCCTCCGTAGGTACTTAAGAATGTTCTTGACAGCCAACCAATGTGATTCACCCGGATGTTTGTTGGAATCGACTTGTCATACTCAATGCATATGCCACGTCGGGACGTGTGCATATCATGGCATACATGATAGATCCTATTGCCGAGGCATAAGGTATCCGTGCCATGCGCTCTTTCTCTTCCGGTGTCTCTGGTGCCTGAGACTTGCTCAAATGCACCCCTGGAGACATAGGAAGGAACCCCTTCTTGGAGTTAGTCATGCTGAATCTCTCTAGGACTTTGTCTATGTAAGACTCCCGATCGAGAGAGATAGCATCCGTCGTGATCTATCTCGATAGATACGGATGCCTAGAATTCTTTGTGCCTCTCCCAGATCTTTCATCCGGAAATGGTTTTTCAACCATACTTTCACCGAAGTTAAGAGAGGTATGTCATTCCCAATCTGGAGTATGTCGTCAACATACAATATTAGGAAGACAATCTTGCTCCCACTCGACTTGATATATAAACATGGTTCCTCGACTGATCGAGTGAATCCATTTTCTTTTATCACTTGGTCGAAGCGATGATTCCAACTCCTTGATGCTTGCTTAAGTCCATAAATGGAACGCTTAAGCTTGCACACTTTCTTAGGATGTGTTGGATCGATAAAACCTTCGGGTTGTACCATGTACAACTCTTCCTCCAAAAAGCCGTTTAAGAAGGCGGTTTTCACGTCCATTTGCCAAATTTCATAGTCATGAAAAGCGGCAATCGCTAAGATAATCCGAATGGAACGCAACATGACTACAGGTGCAAAAATCTCATCGTAGTGCAAACCTGGCACTTGGGTGAAACCTTTAGCAACTAGTCGTGCTTTGTAGATATCTTGTTGACCTTCCACGGAATGCTTTATCTTGTAAAGCCATTTGCATTGAAGGGGACGAACCTTAGCGGGTAAGTCAACAAGATCCCACACGTTGTTCTCATACATAGAGTCCATCTCGGATTTCATGGCCTCAAGCCATAGTTTCGAGTCGAATCGGTCACGGCACCTTTATAGGTTGCGGGTTCACTACTCATTAAGAGTAGAACGTCATTTATGTCATGTTCCTCGACCATACCAATGTATCTGTCCGGAGGAATAGAGACTCTTCCCGACCTCCTAGGTTCCTCAGGAATATTTACCGCAGCCGGGATTGAAGGAATAGGTTCCTCCAATGGTTGCTCGGTGTTTGGTTCCGGAATCTCCGACAGGTCGAAGGTTCTATCACTCTTTGCATTCTCAAGAAATTCCTTCTCTAAGAATGTCGCACTAGCCGCAACAAAAACACGTTGTTCGGTTGGCGAATAGAAGTAATGACCACGTGTTCCTTTAGGATAACCTATAAAGTATGTCTTGACCGATCGCGGGCCGAGCTTATCTTCAAGTCTCCACTTGACATAAGCCTCGCAGCCCCAAACCCGTATAAAGGACAAGTTAGGGACCGTTCCTTCCATAGTTCATATGGAGTTTTGTCAACAGACTTTAGACGGACTTGATTAAGTATTAGAGCGGGCGATAAAAGAGCATAACCCCATAATGAATCAGGTAAAACGGTGTGACTCATCATGGATCGAACCATATCAAGTAGTGTTCGATTTCTCCGTTCGGACACACCATTCACCGAGGTGTTCCAGTGGAGTTAACGTAGGGCGATCCCACGTCTTTAAGGTGTTGATCAAACTCGTGAGAAAGATACTCGCCACCACGATCTGAACGTAGTGTTTTTATCTTTCTACCAAGTAGGTTCTGTACCCTATTTTGGTATTCCTTGAATTTCTCAAAGGATTCACTTTTGTGTTTCATTAAGTAGACATAGCCATATCTACTTAAATCATCCGTGAAAGTGATGAAATACCTATAGCCTTCTCGTGCGGTGATTGACATAGGACCACACACATCCGTGTGTATGAGCCCTAATAGGTCGGCAGCCGCGCATTCCAACACCTTTGAAGGAAATACGAGTCATCTTACCGATGAGACATGATTCACACGTGCCAAATGATTGAAAATCAAAGGCCGAGATAGCTCCATTTTTAATGAGCTGTTTTACGCGTTTCTCATTAATGTGTCCCATGCGGCAGTGCCATAGATATGTTTGATCTTTATCACCTACCTTTAACTTTTTATTCATTACGTGTAATATTTCGGTCGTCTGATCTAAAACATAAATTCCGTTCAAGGAGACTGCCTTGCCATAAATCATATTGTGTAAAGAGAAAATGCAAGCATTATTTTCTATTACAAATGAAAAACCAAGTTTGTCAAGTGCGAAACCGAAATAATGTTTTTCAAAAGACTAGGAACATAATAGCAATCATATAATGATAACTCAAATCCGCTAGGAAGCTGGATCACATATGTCCCCTTTGAGATGGCAGCCACTCTTGCTCCATTCCCAACACGCAGGTCAACCTCACCCTTTACGAGAGGCTCGAGATTTCGGAGGCCCTGCACATGATTACACAGATGAGAACCACAACCAGTATCTAGTACCCAAGTTCCGTAACTTGCATGGTTAATCTCAATCATATGAATAAAAGTAGAAGGAGAAGACATACCAACAGGTTTAACGCGACCCGCTTTTATGTCCTCATGATAAACAGGACATGTCCGCCTCCAATGCCCAGTCTTGTGGCAGTGATGGCATTCCATGTTTTCGGTTTTGCTCTTTGTCGCGCCTGATGAGTTGCTCGACTCACCAGGCCCACTCTTACCAGGACCCGACTTCTTAAACTTCGGTTTACCTCTCGCTAGGTTTGCCCGAGCTTTGCCCTTACCCTTTCCTTTATTTGACACAACGAGAACATCCTGTTTCATGCTCCCACCGAGCTTCATGTCCTTCTCGGTCCCTGCGAGAAGGGAGTGCGGTTCATGGGGAGTTTTCTTCAAATCATTCATATAGTAATTCGCTCTAAATTGCGAATAACCATCGTGGAGTGAATGAAGAATACGGTCGATAACAATATTCTCGCTGATGTTACGCTTAAAGGTCTCGGTTTCTCGACATTCTCAATCATGTTGAGAATGTGTGGGCTAACCGGTTGGCCCTTCTGGAGTCTCGCATCAAAGAAGCGAGTGGTATGCTCATAGGTCACGATTCTCGGTGCTTTCGAGAATTCCTTAGTGAGCGTGGTGAAAATCTTGTTTGCACCATGGGCTATGAAGCGTTTCTGCAAATTGGATTCCATTGCAAAAATGAGTACGTTTTTAATCGCACCCGCTTCCATACGAAAATCATTAAACTTGGTGATTTCAGACTCTAGCCGTGGGACCAGGTTTGCCGGGTGGCTCTAACAGATATTTGAGCTTCCGTCGGCCCAGCGGCAGCATTCCGTAATGCCGCCTCCCAGTCCGCGAAGTTGGATCCATCATTCTTCAGTCGAGTAGACTGATTCATCTGATTCATGAAGATCCGAAGCCAGGACTCACGGTCCAATGTGGCACTTGGCATTGGGTTATCACTTGAACCAGACCATTTGTTGTTTAGCGATTTAAAATCGTGATCTACACCGAAAAAGAAAGAAAAACAAAACGAAATAAGCAACTCATCGAGGTGATTTAAGTCTATTTTAAGATTCATTTTAAAACATGTAGACTCTCGCACTTGCATAATTGATCTCCCTCAAGAAAGATACAAGTGATCCCAAGACTCAATTTCTGTAAATTGATAAGCCAACTGTTTAGCTAATTCTTTCGGAAGAACTCTTGGTCGATAGATTTCTGTAAATCCTATCTATTAGTCCACCATAGTCACAGGATCGTACGAGTGACCATAGTGTTGAGATAAAATAAGTCAATCGGTTCCAATTTACCCGACGTAGAAGGGGTCATAGTATGCCTACCGACGAAGAAGGGAGTCATTGGAGTTTGACCTATAAAGACCGTTCTCAATTTTTGTTTATACGAGGAAGATCCCATCAACTAAATTATAATTCATATTAAGTGAACGAATAACTAGCGTTTGCGTGAATGAATTAATTTGGGTGATGGCTTAGCATGATCGTGTGACATACGAATGTCAATGAAAACTAACTCGTGACCTCTATATGTGTCAGTTTTCATGCAATAATTAGGTGGTTTGGTTTTTAGGCGGAATATGATGCATACTATCGTTACATAAAAATAAATAAATGAATGCGATACGTAAATAAAAAATCCTAGTGTGGCCTATCCTAGTAAAAAGAACAAAGTACAACTTTGGAATCCACCGTTGGACCCGAAAAGCTTGTCTTGATGTTCCATCTTCATCCAAGTAGCGGGAGTGAGCATCCGGTCTCCATCTTTAGTCTTCTCAAGAATTACAATTTAAAATTTACAAATATAAACCTATTTACATTCTAAATAAAACTGTAATTAAAAGAAATAAAAATGGAGATACGAGATCTCAAAATACAACCAAGACCGTGTTCCATCATTACGGTAACACGTTCTACTAAGGCCACACTAAGTTACAACCGCTTGCAAAATAATTAAATACGTAATTAAAAAGCATTCAAAACATATATAATAAAACGATAAAAAATAATGCATCAACTAAATTAAATTAATTCGTGACATAATTCCGTAATTATGTTTAATTTATCCAAACCACCAAAGATAATTAAAATTATGTGACAAAACCGCTTCATCAACTTAATTTTAATTCGATATAATCCGTTACTTTAAATTTTTAAAGTAACTTTAATTTACGTGGGTGAACCGTTTCACTAACAAGCGAGAGCATAAAAAACCGTTTTATGCATTAAAAAGGCCGAAAGAAAAACAAATTTTTTTTTTTTTTTTTTTCTTCTGTACTGTTGACGTGAACAGTACCAGGGGCCGAAATTTTTTTTTTTTTTTTAAAAACGGCAGAAATGCCGAGAGCTTTTAAAAGCCAAAAAAAAATTAAACGGCTAAAACGTGATCAAACAAGTGATCAAACAACAAAACGATTTGTAAAAACTCAATTGCAATTTATTCTAATCCGGATTAAAACAAAATTACAATTGACATGTTCTTCACTTATTGTTGTAATTATCCTTTAAAACAACAAATCGCTAAGAACAATAAAACGAGACAAACAATAGATCGAATGATCTAGCAAATGTGTGGCACGCAAAACGATGCAAGAACGAAAACAATAAAAACAGGCCGTGAACAAGAGGCCACACGGTTTTCAATAAAATTTTCGAACCAAAATTGTACCACACGAAATTTTATGCAATGATTTTAACCGATCTTTAACATATAGCGATGAATATCGATTACATAGACAATATGCAAAGATCAAAATTAAAACAAGACAATCAACACCGTGTAAACTAGACACGGTTTCCAACAATCACAAAAACGCAGCAAATTTTTTTTTTTTATTTAAAAAAAATGCCGAGACCAAAAATAGGCAGCCGAGACCATTTTTTGAACAAAAATCATCGTTTCAACAATCGTTTGATGAAAAACACATATAAAATATTACGTGGCCTCGCTCTGATACCACTTGAAGGGTAATATCCGTATAATGCCCTTTAATTATAGGATTATAACGCAAAATTTACATGTGAATATTGTCATAAAACGAAAAACATATAGAAACGATAAAGATGTAGAAATAACCTTCGGTCCTAGTGCAATGAGGCAATGAGAGATTAAAGCAAATCTCCTCCTAAACGATGCACCCAAGATGTCCGAGTAATGCCCTTGTGCTAGAGGTAATCCCCTAATTGCCTTGCAATATCGAGGGGATTGGTTTTTGTGAATTTGTGTTGGATGAGAGATCCGGAATTTAGGAGGCACAATTCCCAAAAACCCTAATTGTTTTTACAAAATGAATTAGGTTAGAAGGGAGGAGAAACTCTCCTTCTTATGCCCTCTCATTCGGCCGTGGGTATCATAGGGAGGAGTGGGCTTGTCCACTTCCTCCTTATTAAACTCGTGGTCCGATAAAATCCGCTAAGATGTATACGACGCGTTTCATTATAGATCATTATCGGTTATCGGAAATTAAGGCATCAACTAATAATACGGGTTAGTTGAATTATTAATACATGTCCGACAAAAAACAAGATTGTATAATTATATTCAATATACATTTAATTAAATATAAATCGCTTATATTTAATTTTACGAATTAACTGGTTAATCCGCATTAGCCCATGATATTTAATCCGTATTAAATATTATATCTCAACATCACATTTTAACTAATTATTAGTCAAAAAACTCAGACTAACTGGTTAGTCGATTTGGCATCTACATGATTTGTATTTTCATACCGTCACATCACTCAAGACGTATCCTATAGGTGTGACTTTTAGGGACCAGTTGATCACCGCCATCAGTATGACAATAACGTCAAACTTATCTAGCAAGCCAACCGTTATTGATAAACGTGGATCAACTGATTATGATACAAAGTATACCCTTTGATCCTTTTAGAGGTTTATAAGTCCTTGCACTAACTGTTAAGGACACTAACCCCAACACTAACTTGCAATTGTTTTTATTTTGTCAAATCGATTTCACGAGGGTTTTAATGTTTCAGAATTGTTTTGCTCTCGGTCGAGCGTAATACTACTCGTTCGAGAGCTATTCTGTGTTGTTTTACTCGATCGAGTACTCGCAGTACTTGATCGACCTTTTTATAACCCTAACTGTTCGATCGAGAGGTAAAGTGTTTTGGCAGCGCTGAAAAATTATTTTTCCGTGTTTTAATTTTTCTTTTGGCCATAAAATGTACATTATACGGATTTTGTACACTCGCTTGATTGTGAAACGGTTCACACACGTACCATTTAGTTATTTTTAAGCGGTTTAAAGTAACGGATTGTAATGGATTAAAATTAAGTTGATAAAAGCGGTTTTGTCACATAATTTTAATCGTTAAAAGGTGGTTTGGATAAATTTAACATAATTACGGAATTATGTCACGAATAAATTTTGTTTTAGTTGATGCATCTTTTATTTATCGTTACTTTTGAATGCCATGAATGTTTTTATTATTATTTAATTTTACAAACGGTTGTAACTTAGTGTGGCATTAGTAGAACGTGTTACCGTAATGATGTGTGGACAAGGCCCTCGGGAACTGCCTCCGCGGGATCCACACTAGGCATAATCGACTCGAGGTTCTTTCGAATCGAATTAAGACAAATTAGAGTCGCCACCAAGTTTTATGGGAACTTGGAACCGTTCAAGTCAACTTTACACCTTTCATCGAAAAGCATAAAGCCAATCGACTACGAGTGATTAAATATAAAGACTTGTACCCTATATCACTCGATTTGAATGACTCTCGTAATCCAATGGTATTTAGACGGATCCACAAACCATAGATCTTGAGTAAGGGGTGAGGGTACGTGTTAGGAAGCCCATAAGGACACCTAACCCCGCCCGTCGATAACGGCCTCTATTAAGTCAAGTATCGGATTTCAAACAAGGTCATAGCTACTACGATATATGATATGCAAACATCGTTTTAAAACCCTAACAGGTGAAGTTTCTATGTTGATTTAGATGCAACTAAACTAACTTTGTCCAAGTTGTAATTTAGCATATGGGTTGATTGATCTAACAACATACAAAACAAAGCAAACAAGGCTTAGGGGGAATGGGGGAGCCGTTGGGATCTACCCTATTACAACCCAGGCATTTCATGCCGACACAAGGAGAAATTAAAGATACAACTCGATCTAAATACAATGCTATACGCAAAACCATACACGACACACTATACGGCCAATTCGGCCTAGGGAAACGTGCACAAGGGGGGTGGCCCACGGTTTACATGACTCACGGCCTTGGGTCACTCCTCGTAATGCGTGCTTTCGCTTAATCTTATCGAATTAGACATTAGGTCACACACCTAAGCATGCATTAGCATAAATCGGGCCATGTCGCTTTAAACAACATGCGATTTACTACGCTCTTACATGAATTGGAGCACAACCATCTAACCAAATAAGACTAAGGTTTTTTTAGAAATCATTTGACTCGATAACGGAAAACTAATTACAAACAAATTACAAAACATGACTCGACAAACAAAAATAATTACAAGATACGAAATAACGAGATAAAGATAAAAAAGAGCGAGAAAAGGACTACAAAAACACGGCCAAACACGACCTATGTGACACCCCGCGATAAAGCGGAAAATATAACTAATAAATTAAAGCGGAAATTGTGAGATTTTTAAAATTTTTTTGTTATAAGTTAAGGATTAAAACGCGGGTGCCAAAAACGAAATGAAACAAGTACTACGATAGACAGATTTAGGTTATTACAACCCAAGTCTAGAAAGCGGGGAAAAGATATCCCACGAATAAACAAATAAAGGGTTTCTAAATTAGAAACTAAGGTCCAAGGGTTTAGTTCTCGCTAGCCCACACGTCTTCCCTACGTAAGCATCTTCACCACCTGTCATTCATGTAAACATGAACGCCACAGTCAGTGGGGAGTAACTCAAGGTTCTTTCAGCCACAATATGTCGAAATGCAAGTAACAAACACTTAATTGAACATATTAGTCATGCATCACATGTAGATAATGAAGGACAAGAAGATATAATGAAAATCATGATGAGACATGCATAATACTTTCTTAATAGAATAGGCATGATATGTTAGAATAAACATGCAATCAAGGGCATAGAGCAACCAAGTTAACCAACTCATATTGACCGACTCAACAAGTGTAAGACCGACACAAAGTGTAGACGGAGTATCCGACTCAGAGGCTACCTTTAAAGCATGTCCGAGATACCACACACAAGACTACATCCTAGACTCCAACCTCCTGGTAGGACGACGATCATAATACGGTCCTAGTCTAAACCTGGATCCAGACTCTCGGGATGGACGTCACCCGATTCGACATACAATATACCAATCGTATCCAAGACTCGAAACATGGCACACACTCGTAACCAAAGGTCGAGTAACCTCTAATCGGAAACATGGCACACACTCGTAACCAAAGGTCCGAAGAAAGGCGGAAGGATATCCTAATCCGGAAACATGGCACACACTCGTAACCAAAGGTCCGAAAGAGGAAAGATAACCCAATCCGGAAACATGGCACACACTCGTAACCAAAGGTCCGAAAGGGGTAAAAAAGAAAGTCAAGTCGTCACACAATGTAAAACGTCACACTTGAGTCACAATAAGAGTAAGAATGATCATGCAAACGTCATATGACACGGGATCTTTAATGTCACATTCATACTCATGGCTTGCATCTCACCATGAGTACGGATGGGAACATCAATCCCGACGATCATATCGCAACTAGAGGGCTTATAGCTCACCCCTAGTATCCGATAGGACCAAGACTCCCACAACAGAACAATACAAGACATTATCAAGAATGTGACTCTTACAAGTACTTATAAATAATATCTCATACTCGTATTATATTAATGAATGTTCCATTTTATAATTTAACATGCCGGTTAAATAAAATATAACAAGTGATAATGAATACTCTACGTTATATGAAATATACGGTATAAAATGTGACCAAGTCCAAGTGACCCATTTATGAGCCCAATAATTAAATCATGTGGCAAGTCCAACAGAATAAATGAGTAAATAAACGATATTAACTAATTACGTTATATGAAAAGTGAGACGGTTAATTAATCATGTTTTAATTAAACCAATTTAGCGCCAAAACGAATTATAACCTTGACTAGCCCAAATCACTAAATTTAGCTAGCCCATTTACTAAAATCAATTGAGCCCAACAAACTAAATCAAATGAGTACCACAAAATAATTATGTGGAGTCCAATTAACTCAATGTGTAAAAGATTGATAATTGACGAGTTAAGTTATATAAAGCATGAGACGGGATTCAAATAATCATAACGAACATTCATAAGACCGCCCCATCATCACTAACTGGGCCAAAATCCAAAACAACACTCAGCCCAACTTGGCATGCCATAGCTCCCTATGGTCCGATGGTATCCCATGTAAACGGCCCAACTAGATGGACAAAGCAACCCAATTGAATTAACCATAATAAATCCCAATCTTTTAGTAACCAATATTCACCAATACTTGAAATAAACAAGGGAGGATGAAAATAAGAAGCATAAGCCCAATTGATAATATATAACAAGTCCAAATAATGGAACATAGCAAGCCCACTCGATAAACAATGACAAGCCCAAGACAATAACAACACAATAATTATCCAAAAATTCTATCACTAAAATCAATCATTAACTTCCTTTTTGATTGGTTAGAATGTTAGATGGTCACTCGGTTTTCACTTAGAAGTCATTTAAGAGCAACTTCTATCCTACATCAGTACTTCATTACCATTATAGTCATCAAGTGACTACTTCACTAGAGGATCCGGTGATTATTGTGTCCATTGCTAAATAACAATTGTAGGGTAAGCGATGTCAGACCGTGCAAAGCAAAACTGTCCCAAAAACAGTACAATCCCCTGCCCAAACCCGTGCCAAAACAGAGAACCCAACTCCTTCGCCTTACCCGAATCCAGCAAGAAAACGGACCAAAGGGGTCCAAACAACCATGTAAAATGAGCACAAACACTACAAAAATCGACTCCATCTATGGGGAAACGCACAAAGATTCAAACTTTGCGAAAAATAAGGCAAAAACGAGTAGAAAGGGGCGGAGTTTTTCGACGATTGTCGAGTAACCTATCACCGTTACCTTAACTTTCTTCATTCTTCAAGGGAATGGTCTATTATGAACGAGTTTCCTTCAGGGTCCTCAAAGTCTTCACCTAGAAACCGTAATAACAGCCGAGATTAGCTTAAAACGCAACATTCATGAGACGGTTCGAGATGAAAACTCCACAAGACTATGTCTTTCTTACCTTAAAAGATGAAGGAAGAGATAAGGGGAAGAATGGTGCAAGAATTATTGAGTTTGGTCGAAAAATGAGCTAGAAATCTAAGATTTTTCGGTCGCCATTGATGGGTTTTTGAGCTTGTTTTGAGTTTTGTTTCTACAGCTGTAGAATTGTTGTTTGCAGGTCCTTTATGCAATCCCACAGGAAACTTTCGAAAAAAATAGGGGTGTTGGCTGGTTATGATTGGTCAGAGAGTGTGAGGGAGAGTAAATCTATTATTATTATATTAGTTGGGTGCCAAAATTAAGGGGCGTGTTGTCGATCCGGAATAGGTCGAGAGTAGATAAGTTTAGTCTCACATGTGAGCATGTGACGGTTCTTTGCTAGACGGAGGTTCGTCTTAAACCAACTATAATTTAAGACGGAATTTTATTATTATAATCGCTATTATTATTATTATTACTATCCGACTAAAACACGTATTTTTATATAAATTAAGCTTTAAATATTACTTTTATAAAAATCTTGTTTAAAAATAAATCCAATTAAATTAAATAATTCAAAAATATAAAATAAAGTAATTAAATGGTTAAATAAATTTTAAATGTCAAAAATAGAAACTTCGCGGGTGTTACAATCACCCCACCTTTTAAAAAGGTTCGTCCTCGAAACTTGAAAGTAGAAATGAAGGGTTATATATATAAAAAAAAAAAAAAAAAAAAAACTGGAATTTTGGAATCGGTAATCAAAACATTTAAAAGGTTACTTATCGTAAGAATTAAAATTCTTTCAAAAGGTTCAAATAAAATTTTCCGACAAAACCAGATTGAAAGGTAAATCATTGGTATAAATCAAAAATCAAAATGCTTTCAAAAACATTAATGAAGAGTTTTCGAAAGTGTAAGTCTTATTCATGGAACGAAATTGCTCTTGTCGTGCACACAAGAACGCCTACTTTCCAAGTTAAAGACAGAATCAAAACAAAATCAATTCGCCGACAAGCGTAGAACAAGTTATCAAACGTCTCCAATAACGAGTTCTAACATCCGATCAACGTTAAAATCAAAAGAAAAAGGTAATTCACTCAAATTTTCTTTTGCAAAAATCAAAATAGAGATAAAGGTTTCAGTTTTAAACTCAAAAGGAGTCAAGTTTGTGAAAAGATAACATCAAACTTTGACAAAGAAATAATAATAGATCAAATTTAACAGAAATTGGATAAACTTTAAAGAAATGTCGGGTTTAGCAGTTAAAATTATGATAAAGGAGTTTATATTCAAGGATAATTAGGGAACTAAATCAAATTTTCATTTTTAAATCTTTAAAATAGGTAGGGTTTTGCAAAAGTAACCTAAACTTTTAACACCGAATCAAAACTGGTAGCTTGAAAGCTTAGAAATTGAACAAAAGAGAAGTAACTTAGGCATCATAGATGCAAGTATGCCAAAAGGATTCACACTTGACCGATCAAAAGAGCTATGATGAACTTCCAAGGGTAAGAATTGCAATTACATTTACAATGAGGTAAAGGATAGGGTTTTATAGGTTACCAACATCAAAATTAAAAGAGGAGTATGATGAAGCAAGGGAAGAGGTATGAACGGTAACGTTTATGATCAAGGAAGAAGGGAAATTAGGCAACGGGGAAACGCCAGGTACTCAAACCTCAAACCACAACATCATCCTAAACGGTTCTGAAAAATTCCTAGTAACACAACTTATATCACAACACTGCCAAGGATTTCCTCAAAACACTCATGTTCCTTCATCCTAAGCAATTCCACGAAACAAAGTACTCCACTATAAGTGTAATCTCATCACTCTAAATCCTCAAACATCCACAAACAATTTCCACGAGGTCAAAGTCAAGGTCTACAACAAAGCCATACCCATTTCCAACTAGTGTCAGCCATGGGTTCCTCAGAAAAGTAAACCCTCAATCAAGAATCCCAATACCAAGCTCTAAACTCCCAGAAAAGGTTCCTCAAATATCCCACAAGGGTCTCATTTCCAAAGCGACTACGAAAGCCAATCACGAACTCGACTTACTTAGTCGATCCTACATCCTCAAATCCACCATTCCATTTCATCCATTTTAAGTCAAGTACTAGGCACTAGTATCACAAGACACGTCTCACTACACTTCCCGAGCCTTTCAAATCCCAAACACAAACAACAAAGCCAAGTTCTATAACCTTAGTAACAAATGCAACTCACACTTGACACACAGAATCCACCAATCAAATATACTCACTTTATCAAGGATCTAGGTATAAGAACCATCAAGTATGTCTCATCACACTACCTAAGTCTTTCCAACATCAAATCCTCTCAAAACCAGGTTTAAGGGTCAAACACAACAATCTCCTCAAAGCCAAATTTTCCAACCAATGTCAACATTCCTCAAAAGAAAGAGTACCATCAAAAGGCGTTAAGGGAGGATAAGCAAGGAACAAAGGACAAGTTAGGAGTACAAGAGTAGCTTTCAATGTAAAATAGAAGAGAGTTTAGAAGAAGGATAAACACAAGAGATAAGGAATAAGACAAGGTACACCAAGAATGAGAAACATCTTCAAGGAAGTAGAAGCATTCTTCAAAGTTGAGCAAATCCTCAATTTCCGGCAATAGGCACCAAATCTTGATCTTCCTGTAGATAAGCTCACGGTCATTGATCCAAGGGCACAACAAATATTAAGTGACAATCAACAAACATGTTAGAACCTAACAAAGAGCAAGCACACTACAGACTACCACCTTAGGTCCTTAAGTCTACCCATCTCTCATTCATTATTCAAGGTCAAGTTCACATTTAAATTTGGGGTACACGTCGGGAGCAACATAGGCTCTGATACCAACTGTGACACCCCGCGATAAAGCGGAAAATATAACTAATAAATTAAAGCGGAAATTGTGAGATTTTTAAAAACTTTTTGTTATAAGTTAAGGATTAAAACGCGGGTGCCAAAAACGAAATGAAACAAGTACTACGATAGACAGATTTAGGTTATTACAACCCAAGTCTAGAAAGCGGGGAAAAGATATCCCACGAATAAACAAATAAAGGGTTTATAAATTAGAAACTAAGGTCCAAGGGTTTAGTTCTCGCTAGCCCACACGTCTTCCCCACGTAAGCATCTTCACCACCTGTCATTCATGTAAACATGAACGCCACAGTCAGTGGGGAGTAACTCAAGGTTCTCCCAGCCACAATATGTCGAAATGCAAGTAACAAACACTTAATTGAACATATTAGTCATGCATCACATGTAGATAATGAAGGACAAGAAGATATAATGAAAATCATGATGAGACAGGCATAATACTTTCTTAATAGAATAGGAATGATATGTTAGAATAAACATGCAATCAAGGGCATAGAGCAACCAAGTCAACCAACTCATATTGACCGACTCAACAAGTGTAAGACCGACACAAAGTGTAGACGGAGTATCCGACTCAGAGGCTACCTTTAAATCATGTCCGAGATACCACACACAAGATTACATCCTAGACTCCAACCTCCTGGTAGGACGACGATCATAATACGGTCCTAGTCTAAACCTGGATCCAGACTCTCGGGATGGACGTCACCCGATTCGACATACGATATACCAATCGTATCCAAGACTCGAAACATGGCACACACTCGTAACCAAAGGTCGGGTAACCTCTAATCGGAAACATGGCACACACTCGTAACCAAAGGTCCGAAGAAAGGCGGAAGGATATCCTAATCCGGAAACATGGCACACACTCGTAACCAAAGGTCCGAAAGAGGAAAGATAACCCAATCCGGAAACATGGCACACACTCGTAACCAAAGGTCCGAAAGGGGTAAAAAGGAAAGTCAAGTCGTCACACAATGTAAAACGTCACACTTGAGTCACAATAAGAGTAAGAATGATTATGCAAACGTCATATGACACGGGATCTTTAATGTCACATTCATACTCATGGCTTGCATCTCACCATGAGTACGGATGGGAACATCAATCCCGACGATCATATCGCAACTAGAGGGCTTATAGCTCACCCCTAGTATCCGATAGGACCAAGACTCCCACAACAGAACAATACAAGACATTATCAAGAATGTGACTCTTACAAGTACTTATAAATAATATCTCATACTCGTATTATATTAATGAATGTTCCATTTTATAATTTAACATGCCGGTTAAATAAAATATAACAAGTGATAATGAATACTCTACGTTATATGAAATATACGGGATAAAATGTGACCAAGTCCAAGTGACCCATTTATGAGCCCAATAATTAAATCATGTGACAAGTCCAACAGAATAAATGAGTAAATGAACGATATTAACTAATTACGTTATATGAAAAGTGAGACGGTTAATTAATCATGTTTTAATTAAACCAATTTAGCGCCAAAACGAATTATAACCTTGACTAGCCCAAATCACTAAATTTAGCTAGCCCATTTACTAAAATCAATTGAGCCCAACAAACTAAATCAAATGAGTACCACAAAATAATTATGTGGAGTCCAATTAACTCAATGTGTAAAAGATTGATAATTGACGAGTTAAGTTATATAAAGCATGAGACGGGATTTAAATAATCATAACGAACATTCATAAGACCGCCCCATCATCACTAACTGGGCCAAAATCCAAAACAACACTCAGCCCAACTTGGCATGCCATAGCTCCCTATGGTCCGATGGTATCCCATGTAAACGGCCCAACTAGATGGACAAAGCAACCCAATTGAATTAACCATAATAAATCCCAATCTTTTAGTAACCAATATTCACCAATACTTGAAATAAACAAGGGAGGATGAAAATAAGAAGCATAAGCCCAATTGATAATATATAACAAGTCCAAATAATGGAACATAGCAAGCCCACTCGATAAACAATGACAAGCCCAAGACAATAACAACACAATAATTATCCAAAAATTCTATCACTAAAATCAATCATTAACTTCCTTTTTGATTGGTTAGAATGTTAGATGGTCACTCGGTTTTCACTTAGAAGTCATTTAAGAGCAACTTCTATCCTACATCAGTACTTCATTACCATTATAGTCATCAAGTGACTACTTCACTGGAGGATCCGGTGATTATTGTGTCCATTGCTAAATAACAATAGTAGGGTAAGCGATGTCAGACCGTGCAAAGCAAAACAGTCCCAAAAACAGTACAATCCCCTGCCCAAACCCGTGCCAAAACAGAGAACCCAACTCCTTCGCCTTACCCGAATCCAGCAAGAAAACGGACCAAAGGTGTCCAAACAACCATGTAAAATGAGCACAAACACTACAAAAATCGACTCCATCTATGGGGAAACGCACAAAGATTCAAACTTTGCGAAAAATAAGGCAAAAACGAGTAGAAAGGGGCGGAGTTTTTCGACGATTGTCGAGTAACCTATCACCGTTACCTTAACTTTCTTCATTCTTCAAGGGAATGGTCTATTATGAACGAGTTTCCTTCGGGGTCCTCAAAGTCTTCACCTAGAAACCGTAATAACAGCCGAGATTAGCTTAAAACGCAACATTCATGAGACGGGTCGAGATGAAAACTCCACAAGACTATGTCTTTCTTACCTTAAAAGATGAAGGAAGAGATAAGGGGAAGAATGGTGCAAGAATTATTGAGTTTGGTCGAAAAATGAGCTAGAAATCTAAGATTTTTCGGTCGCCATTGATGGGTTTTTGAGCTTGTTTTGAGTTTTGTTTCTACAAATTTGTAGAATTGTTGTTTGCGGTCCTTTATGCAATCCCACAGAAACTTTTGAAGAGAATAGGGGTGTTGGTGGTTATGATTGGTCGGAGAGTGTGAGGAGAGTAAATCTATTATTATTATATTAGTTGGGTGCCAAAATTAAGGGGCGTGTTGTCGATCCGGAATAGGTCGAGAGTAGATAAGTTTAGTCTCACATGTGAGCATGTGACGGTTCTTTGCTAGACGGAGGTTCGTCTTAAACCAACTATAATTTAAGACGGAATTTTATTATTATAATCGCTATTATTATTATTATTACTATCCGACTAAAACACGTATTTTTATATAAATTAAGCTTTAAATATTACTTTTATAAAAATCTTGTTTAAAAATAAATCCAATTAAATTAAATAATTCAAAAATATAAAATAAAGTAATTAAATGGTTAAATAAATTTTAAATGTCAAAAATAGAAACTTCGCGGGTGTTACAACCTACATATCCTAGCCTACCCTAATCCTTAGGTTAGATTCATTAGGTTAGATAGATTTGCAAAGCGAGTTAGGAAACGAGTTAGAAAACAAGTTAGAAACGACGTTGATCGATTGAGAAGATGTCACGCGAATGTGTATTCTACACGGCCTAAAGGGTCGAATTAGGTCAAGAAATTATAAGATTAACGCTTACTCATCGAGTGTAGATAGGAAGGTGCTAATCACGCACTCCTATGCTAGCGAGAAATCGAGTGAAAAGAGAGATGCATTCAATTAGGTTAGAAAATTGTTGATCGATTTTAATGCTTGTGTCGAAGCCACCTAACCTGTCTAATTAGGTTATTAAATTGATCTAATGTCGTCTAAATGAGCCATATGTTAACCATCAGAGGTCGAACTAACATGCGAAGGGTCCTAGGGTATGTCGAATTGGTCGAAACAAACGAAGGGTCAAAAGCGAGGAACAGAGTTAGGATTCGTTTTATTAATGCCCTACCTTGAACACGAGGATATGTAAATGAGACGGGGGATACGACCGACTGATGTAGCGGATTTCTTTCCCATCTTAAGTCAACGCGGGTGTTCGTGGTGGTACTTTAACTCATATTCGGACTAAACTAGTTTCATAGTTAACGATAACAAACGATAAACAAAATAAAACGAAACAATAAAAAACAAACATAAAAAAACGAAATAAAAGGGAGAAGAGGAGGATTTGATGCACCCTCAACCTACATGTATCGTTGACACTGTCTTGGGTCATAATCGATCGTAGATTTTATCTCGAGAGGCCGTCGTCGACGAAGAAACAAAGCAAACAACACGTTTTTTGCAAATCTGGACAGCAACTTTCAAACTGCGATTTCTCACTCGTTTCACGGTGAAAATTAGATTTAAAAGATGTTTGGGAAACTAGAAAGAGAGGAGAACAGAGATCTTAAAACAATCTCTGCTCGTTTTGAGTTTTTGGGCACGAAAAACGAGCACAAACAGAACTGGACAGACAGGAAAAGTCGCGAAAACAGAGTGTATGACACTCTGTTTTTCGAGGGGATTCGTGTACTCTCAAGGTCAATTTGGCTCGTGAATCTTTGTCTAAGATGTAGATGGATGTTGTGTGGTTAATTAGGAACAAGAAACTCGAATTTTAATGGAGGTTTGAGGGTTGAACGAAGGGTTCCAAAGAGGACACACAAACTGATTCTCAGTTTTGTATGTCGGTTTTGTCGAAGGTTTTTGAGAGGCAATTATGGTTTGTTTCTGGAGTTTAAAGCTTGTAAGTGACGGTAGTATGTATGGAGAACTTAGAGGAATGAATGTATGGCAGAGGGGAGGTATTTATAGGGAGTTAAAGTAGGGTAAAAGAGAGCAACAAGCAGTAGGACTGCTCTGTTTCGCTGCTGCTGTCCAGCAGCTATTGTGAGCTCGTGTAGGGTTTTGGAGGGGTGTTTCTTGGTGGTTAAGCTAGGTTAATATGGGTAGGATACTAGGGTATGGATTAGGGTTAATGGGCACGGGTTTAAGTGGTGTTTGGAGCGGGTTTGGGGCTGTTTAGTGGACTCGGGTTGAAGGGTGACGGACTGGTTTGTGCTGCTGTTTGGGGCTCAAAAATAAGGAGGTATGGACGTGGGTTTGCATGGTATTAGGGCCTGGTTATGAGGGTGAGTGATGGGTTGGGTTATGGGTCAGGAATTGGTTCGAGTTTGCTTCGAAAATCGTGCCCAAATCAAGTTGAAAACGAGCTCAAAATCGCGTATAAAATCGCCGTAAAATAACGAGTTCTTCAAATACGATTTATAAACGATATAAATTGATTTTTTAAATCAATTAATTAAAGAATGATTTTTCAAATCAAAAATATATTTTATTTTCAATAAAATAAATTCAAGAGAATAAATTCAAATTAAAACAATAAAAATAAATTCTCTTTTAAAAAAACATTTAATTTAAATATCATTTAAATTAATAAAATACTTCGTCGACAACGCTCATTCTACATCGTAAAACGAGCCCAAATAATGACAATGACAACTAAAGAATACATGTGTCCTATCATCATCGGGTTGTCGGGTTCTCTATAAATTCCAATATCGACGGATACGGGTATCTACAGAGCCCCCACTTTGACTGAGGCTTAGACAAGGCGAAAGTCAAAGTATACCCCAGGTCCCTCTCGACCTGAGGATTCTGCGGGTCGTTTATAGTCCATTAGACTTGCGTATATAAGCTCGCCAGCCATAAGAAGAGATCATACCTGAAACTTCGTCGGGGATTAACTCTTGCTTCTGTTGCGTCAAATTGTCATCATTGGTCATCGACCCATAAATTGCATATATGGTGGATTGAGCCTTATCCTTGGGCGCCTACGTATCCGTTTCTGACGGAATCAAACCCGCGTCGTAGTTCGGCAACTGCTGACACATGCCCAAAGTTTATCATCTGCTGGCGTTTGTCCAAAATTCATCATTTGCTGACACTTGCCCAAAATTTATCATCTGCTGGCACTTGTCCGAAATTCATTATTTGCTTTCAGCTACGGATTTCTTCCATTTCGTACTCTTGTATTGAATTGAATTCTTGGTGGATATCATCCTTTACATCTTGATAATGGTCTCTGAAGCCAACGGCTTCAGAGCCCCCAGTTTGCAATGGCTCTAAAGTCGAAGACTTTAGAGCCCCCAGTTGAAGCATATCCTGCTATATTTGAAACACAAAAATGTACTAGCAATAATCATCACATAAGCACATTTGGATCATCGATCTTAAAATTGGATTATTTGAAAGATTGGGTCATCGACCCGAAAATTGAATTTGAAAATTTTGAATAATTGGGCCAACGACCCGAAGTTTAAATTTGACATCACTTGGTATGTTGGGCCATCGACCCTTCAAAAATTGAATTTGAAATTTTGAGTTTCGAAAGATTGGGGTCATCGACCCGAAAAGATTCCACTACTTGGATCATCTATCCATAATTCGCAAAAAGTTTTTGAAATTTCGGAATTCTGAAATCTTTGGCATTTTGAAATCGAACCTTGATGGGTGAGCATGAAATACGACTCAGACACTCTATATGACCCTTAAATAACGTGGGCGTAGCCCGCTACCGTAAAACAAAAAAGAAAAAGAAACCGTAAGTGTGTACGAGTTTCAATTCAATTATTGACTTGTTGGGGGTAGAAATGTAAATTGGCCGTTCCGGCGCCCAAAGATGGCAAATGGGAATCACAAGGTCGTCGGACTTGGGACGAAGATATCGTATGTCACGGGCGTGCTCCCGAGGGCACATGGGAATCAAGATCACTTGGCATTGACAAGGTGGATTAAACTCACGGAGCAACAACGTTGGCTTCGCCCAGACACTAAACACGGGTTGATTTTATTAGAATACTTAGACATCACACATCACTCCTGTTGGGAACATCCTGTCACTCTTCTCCTCGCCTCCTTTTTTTTCAGCGAGTTTTCATCATTTCTTACCACCGTCTTCTTTCTTTTCAGCGGGCTTTTACTATTTTTCTTCCACGCCTTCTTTCTTTTCAGCGGGTTTTTCATATTTTCTGTTCCCAACACAAACTCACATCTATGTGACTCAACATCTTTGCCTAAACCGTTAGATAAAGCTCATTCTGAGACTCGATACTATTCATCCGAACCTATATCCTCATCCTAGCCTACATCGAGTGCTAAGACCGACTCAAACAAAGGTGGCTTTATTTTGACTTGGTTAGGACCCGTAAGAAATTGACAAGATGACAACTTGGTTGATGAGTGGATTGAATCCCTTATTCTGAAGGACTGCCTACGTATTCGCGTGGAGCGAAATCAAATCCGACGTAGTTCGATCAAGGTGCATAAACATGGCATTTTGATTGTGTGTACACACTCAAAGGTTTCACCTAAGGTATCATGTCGTATCCCATTCTAGCCTGTAAGGTACCGTTAAATCCCGTGTTTGGAGTTAGGTGTAAAAGGCTTGGATCTTTTGGGATGTGGAGCTTGGTAATAACAAGTTGGAATGGTTAACCATCATTCTGAAGGTTTGTTTTGTGGTGCTAAGGCCAAGGGCTATGGCTGCTGATACGGTTGTAATGGGTGTCTCAGGTTTGATGAACCACGAGTGCAAATGGGTTGAAAAATGATGTGGGTTCAAATTTCCATGTCTGGACCCTAAAGGCTGGGTGTAACAACACAAGCGGAATATTCTCAAAATTCCCGACTATCCCTTTGTAACTGTCTCAAGAAGGACTTAGAGGGTAAAGAGGTTACTACTTAAGCTTTTGGGCTTCGCCTATTGAACCTCAACTATGGGGACTTGACTTGAATTCTGGCTTCCGTAACTTCGACATTCAACCAAAAAGCATTCCGCAATAACTTCAACATCTTTTTTCCTTTTTTTCTTTTTCTTTCATCTTTTTTTCATTTTTCTTTTTTTTTTTCATTTTTTTTTCATTTTTTTTTCATTTTTCCAATTTTTCTCTTTTTCTCATTTTTCATTCTTTTTCATCTTTTTTCTCTCTTTGAAAATGATCTTCTATTCATTCTCTTAGTCATAAATGGATACACCTTGAAAACTGGGCTTCGCCAACTAATTTGGGTCAGAATTAACAAATCCTTGTTACAACGGGTTGGTCTCTTCTCTCTTCGAGAGGGGATGATTTTGTGGGGATGGGCTTGCCTTCCATCATCGATAGGGAAACCAGGAGCTAGTTCGGGTTCATCATAGAATCATCTAAAGGCTTGTGTCAAGCATTGGTTTTGATGGAGGTTTTCTACCGCCAGACATGGAATAGGTAAAGGAATCAAACATAAGATCCGAGTGTACCTTACATTTTGAAACGAGACATATTCCCACCCCAGGGATGCCTTTGAGTGTGTTGTGCATTTTATCATGTTTCTGGAATGATTGAGGATTGAAAACAAGACAAATTTGGAAACGAAACTGCAACTTTTTTATTGGAATGAGAAATGCTTAACAGACTCGAAGAAACGATTCCTAGGACAAATCCTAGGTCATCGCGGAACAAACGACTCAACTTCAAGAAAAGAAAGTCCTAGACTCGACTCGACTAAGATAAGAAAACAGATCCCGACTCATAACTTCAAATCTGGCCTTGAGCTTTCCTTTGTTCAGCTGTCAGCTTAGATGCTCGGTTCTAGTCCTTGATCCCTTTGATGGTCTGCCTCCATCCTGAGGTAGTCCTCTGAGGATCTACACCAGTGATGAAGGTTGGTGAATCGAATTGTCCTTTATTAACTTCATTAACGAGAGGAGTACATTCTAGAGCGAGACTCTCGATTTGAATTTCATTCTTCGGGTTTGGCAATAATTCAGAGCAATCCACAAATATTTTCCCGATAAACACCCCTTTCAAGTGACATGGGTGAATAAGATGGGAATAATCGACATTGTCTTCGACAGAAACTAAGTTGGCGTGATCGCCAAATGGATTGGTGATGTTATTGGGTTTAACAGTTGGGATCGGGAGTGTTCCATTCTCAATCATGTCTTGGATTTCGTGCTTCAGTCGATAGCAACTTTCAGTATCATGGCTTTACCCTTGATGAAAGGCACAGTAGGCATTTGGTTTATACCATTTACCTTGTTGATCAGCAGGAGGGTCCGGAGTTGGACCAATAGGCTTCAGCTTTCCTTGGGCTATGAGCCTTTGGAGAGCATATGTATAAGTGCATCCGATATCGGTGAATGCCCCAGGTGTTTGGCGCTGCGACTTCTTTGATTGCCCTTCTAAGAGATTGATGGCTTCATCAATATGGGCCGCTGCTTGGGCCTTGCCCTTAGACGATGACGCCCCTTGGTACCCTTTCGGCTTTTCAGCCTCTGCCCTTATGACATCATCTTCTACCTTTATCCCGATTCTTATCAATTCTTTGAAAGAGCCAAAATTCTGGTATTTCAGAGCATTGCGGTAAATAGGTCGTAGATTCTTTACGAACTTATCTACCATTTCAACTTCGTCAGGCTTCTTGGCTAACTTCACGCTTTCAGCGCGCCATCTTGCAAGGAATTCAGTAAAACCTTCTTTTTCTTTCTATGTCATCACCTCCAATGTTCTTATATTGGTTTGAATCTCGACATTATCAGCATAGTGCTTGCAGAACTCCACCGTAATATCTTCGAAAGTAGGGAAGTTCTTTAGGTCCAGATTGTAGAACCACGCCTTCGGGTGTTCATCCTGAGATTGAGCGAAAATTTCAGAGAGCATGTCAGCAGGTACTCCCTTCAGTGCTAAGTACCCCTTATAGGCCTTAACATGGTGGATTGGATCTTCTGTGCCCTTAAACTTTGGGATATCAGTGAGTACCATGTTTATAGGCAACTTATCCTGAACTGGGGCATAAGCCCTAGCATTTTCGTAGTGGATGTTCTTCCCCTGGGAGAGTTTCAGATGGTCTTCAATGACTTTGAACCGTTTCTCCAGATCAGTCAGAGGTGGGTTAGATGAAGAGGAATCTTCACCCAGCTTGGATTCGATCGCATCCATTCTGGTCATCATGAGGTTCACGGCCTCAGTGAGTTTGTTAACAGCATCTTCCATTGCTTGAAGTCGGGTTTTTGGCGGCCTTTCTACAAGAAAACCCCGAACCAAGTCAATATTCAAATGTAAGAGCCTCTGCACACTTAAGGACACGACACCAACTTGACTCAAACAAAGACTCGACTTATGACCGACTAACCAAAAGGTTCGACTCACGGTTGGATTTAGACCTCGATTCATTTTAGACTCAACAAGACGACATGACTCAAGCTGTCATAGCTCGATTCTAAACTGGACTGGGTGTGACTAAACCCGTGATTGGACTAACATAGCCCATAGGTTTAAGTGAAATGCCCTAAATGGCCTAGCTTGGACGTTTCTGTGGACTATCCTAGACCAATTGGTCGACCAACATGACTCGAATCCCAAGAGGTGAGCTTGGGTGACCCAACAGGGCCGTGTTCTAGACTCTTAGAACGAAACATGCCTAGCCAAATACGGCCAGGACCCGGACACGACTCGACGCATTTCATGCTTGGTTAAGGTTCGAGAAATATTTTGGATTGAATTTAAAAAACGAATGATCGATTTGAAAATGAGATTTAAAATGGGTAGCATGCCGGCTATAAAAGCTCATTTTTGGCCGAAAACTCTGGTCCTACTTGGGCAGCATTCCGCGTTTTGAAAATCATGCTATTTTGACAGTAAGTTGTTCAAAAGTTCGGTTTTGAAATCGATACAGAAAGTTTTGAAAAGACTCGGGAAATTCATTTCGCGCATTGTCATTCTCATGTTATAAGGATGTATGCTCCTAGACATCTCTAAGTCTCGGCAAGTCTTCTACAAGAAGGTCTTTGCCCTCCATTCTTTTTGGGTCTTATAGAGCAAGGGCCTTTAGGTAGAGTACCTAGAAGAGCATCCACACCATCAAGAACCACGACGAGGCGGAGCGGAAGCAAGCAATGTGCGAGTTCCTGGCATAGTGGGACGTCGCCCCCCACGCATCACAAAGAAACGCTGGGACGGCCCGGGAAAGTCCTTAAGGGTTTATGCATGAATCGTAGCACTATGAGTAATGTTTTACTTTCCAATACTTTCTTTTCAAATTTCACCTCGGAGGAAAAGACCCTAGAAACAAAGTGTAACTAGTCCTCTTTTCCCAGTAGTCGCCAAATCGTGGACAAGGCCCTCGGGAACTGCGTCCGCGGGATCCACACTAGGCATAATCGACTCGAGGTTCTTTCGAATCGAATTAAGACAAATTAGAGTCGCCACCAAGTTTTATGGGAACTTGGAACCGTTCAACTCAACTTTACACCTTTCATCGAAAAGCATAAAGCCAATCGACTACGAGTGATTAAAGATAAAGACTTGTACCCTATATCACTCGATTTGAATGACTCTCGTAATCCAATGGTATTTAGACGGATCCACAAACCATAGATCTTGAGTAAGGGGTGAGGGTACGTGTTAGGAAGCCCATAAGGACACCTAACCCCACCCGTCGATAACGACCTCTATTAAGTCAAGTATCGGATTTCAAACAAGGTCATAGCTACTACGATATATGATATGCAAACATCGTTTTAAAACCCTAACATGTGAAGTTTCTATGTTGATTTAGATGCAACTAAACTAACTTTGTCAAAGTTGTAATTTAGCATATGGGTTGATTGATCTAACAACATACAAAACAAAGCAAACAAGGCTTAGGGGGAATGGGGGGAGCCGTTGGGATCTACCCTATTACAACCCAGGCATTTCATGCCGACACAACGAGAAATTAAAGATACAACTCGATCTAAATACAATGCTATACGCAAAACCATACACGACACACTATACGGCCAATTCGGCCTAGGGAAACGTGCACAAGGGGGGTGGCCCACGGTTTACATGACTCACGGCCTTGGGTCACTCCTCGTAATGCGTGCTTTCGCTTAATCTTATCGAATTAGACATTAGGTCACACACCTAAGCATGCATTAGCATAAATCGGGCCATGTCGCTTTAAACAACATGCGATTTACTACGCTCTTACATGAATTGGAGCACAACCATCTAACCAAATAAGACTAAGGTTTTTTTAGAAATCATTTGACTCGATAACGGAAAACTAATTACAAACAAATTACAAAACATGACTCGACAAACAAAAATAATTACAAGATACGAAATAACGAGATAAAGATAAAAAAGAGCGAGAAAAGGACTACAAAAACACGGCCAAACACGACCTACATATCCTAGCCTACCCTAATCCTTAGGTTAGATTCATTAGGTTAGATAGATTTGCAAAGCGAGTTAGGAAACGAGTTAGAAAACAAGTTAGAAACGACGTTGATCGATTGAGAACATGTCACGCGAATGTGTATTCTACACGGCCTAAAGGGTCGAATTAGGTCAAGAAATTATAAGATTAACGCTTACTCATCGAGTGTAGATAGGAAGGTGCTAATCACGCACTCCTATGCTAGCGAGAAATCGAGTGAAAAGAGAGATGCATTCAATTAGGTTAGAGAATTGTTGATCGATTTTAATGCTTGTGTCGAAGCCACCTAACCTGTCTAATTAGGTTATTAAATTGATCTAATGTCGTCTAAATGAGTCATATGTTAACCATCAGAGGTCGAACTAACATGCGAAGGGTCCTAGGGTATGTCGAATTGGTCGAAACAAACGAAGGGTCAAAAGCGGGGAACGGAGTTAGGATTCGTTTTATTAATACCCTACCTTGAACACGAGGATATGTAAATGAGACGGGGGATACGACCGACTGACGTAGCGGATTTCTTTCCCATCTCAAGTCAACGCGGGTGTTCGTGGTGGTACTTTAACTCATACTCGGACTAAACTAGTTTCATAGTTAACGATAACAAACGATAAACAAAATAAAACGAAACAATAAAAAACAAACATAAAAAAACGAAATAAAAGGGAGAAGAGGAGGATTTGATGCACCCTCAACCTACATGTATCGTTGACACCGTCTTGGGTCGTAATCGATCGTAGATTTTATCTCGAGAGGCCGTCGTCGACGAAGAAACAAAGCAAACAACACGTTTTTTGCAAATCTGGACAGCAACTTTCAAACTGCGATTTCTCACTCGTTTCACGGTGAAAATTAGATTTAAAAGATGTTTTGGAAACTAAAAAGAGAGGAGAACAGAGATCTTAAAAAAATCCCTGCTCGTTTTGAGTTTTTGGGCACGAAAAACGAGCACAAACAGAACTGGATAGACAGGAAAAGCCGCGAAAACAGAGTGTATGACACTCTGAATTTCGAGGGGATTCGTGTACTCTCAAGGTCAATTTGGCTCGTGAATCTTTGTCTAAGATGTAGATGGATGTTGTGTGGTTAATTAGGAACAAGAAACTCGAATTTTAATGGAGGTTTGAGGGTTGAACGAAGGGTTCCAAAGAGGACACACAAACTGATTCTCAGTTTTGTATGTCGGTTTTGTCGAGGGTTTTTGAGAGGCAATTAGGGTTTGTTTCTGGAGTTTAAAGCTTTTAAGTGACGGTAGTATGTATGGAGAACTTAGAGGAATGAATGTGTGGTAGAGGGGAGGTATTTATAGGGAGTTAAAGTAGGGTAAAAGAGAGCAACAAGCAGTCGGGCTGCTCTGTTTCGCTGCTGCTGTCCAGCAGCTATTGTGAGCTCGTGTAGGGTTTTGGAGGGGTGTTTCTTGGTGTTTAAGCTAGGGTAATATAGGTAGGATACTAGGGTATGGATTAGGGTTAATGGGCACGGGTTTAAGTGGTGTTTGGAGCGGGTTTGGGGCTGTTTAGTGGACTCGGGTTGAAGGGTGACGGACTGGTTTGTGCTGCTGTTTGGGGCTCGAAAATAAGGAGGTATGGACGTGGGTTTGCATGTTATTAGGGCCTGGTTATGAGGGTGAGTGATGGGTTGGGTTATGGGTCAGGAATTGGTTCGAGTTTGCTTCAAAATCGTGCCCAAATCAAGTTGAAAACGAGCTCAAAATCGCGTATAAAATCGTCGTAAAAAAACGAGTTCTTCAAATACGATTTATAAACGATATAAATTGATTTTTCAAATCAATTAATTAAAGAATGATTTTTCAAATCAAAAATATATTTTATTTTCAATAAAATAAATTCAAGAAAATAAATTCAAATTAAAACAATAAAAATAAATTCACTTTTAAAAAAAACATTTAATTTAAATATCATTTAAATTAATAAAATACTTCGTCGACAACGCTCATTCTACATCGTAAAACGAGCCCAAATAATGACAATGACAACTAAAGAATACATGTGTCCTATCATCATCGGGTGTTTGTCGGGTTCTCTATAAATTCCAATATCGACGGATACGGGTATCTACATGATGGAACACGGTCTTGGTTGTATTTTGAGATCTCGCATCTCCGTTTTGGATTTTTCCTTGTAATTACAGTTTTAATTTAGAATGTAAATAGGTTTATATTTTGTAAATTTTAAATTGTAATTTTGAGAAGACCAAAGATGGAGATCGGATGCTCACTCCCGCTGCATGAACCAAGATGGAACATCAAGACAAGCTTCTCGGGTCCAACGGTGGATTCCAAAGTTGTATTATGTTAACTTTGCTAGAATAGGCCACACTAGGACTTTTATTTACGTTTTGCATTTTTTTTATGTTTTTCATCGTAACGATAGTTTGCATCATATTCCGCCTAAAACCAAACCACCTAATATTTGCATGAAAACTGACTCATATAGAGGTTACGCGTTAGTTTTCTATGACATACAGATGTCACACGGTCTTAATAAGCCATCACCTAAGTTAATTCATTCACGCAATGCTAGATTTTCGTTCACTTAAAATGAATTAAAACTAAGTTGATGGGATCTTCCTCGTATAACCAAAAATTGAGAATAGTCTTTATAGGTCAAACTCCAATGAATCCCTTCTTCGTCGGTAGGCATAATATGACCCCTTCTACGTCGGGTAAGTTGGAACTGATTGACCTATTTTATCTCAACACTATGGTCACTCGTACGATCCTGTGATTATGGTGGACTAAAGATAGGATTTACGGAAATCTATCGACCAAGAGTTCTAACGGTAGAACTAGCCAAACAGTTGGCTTATCAATTTACGGAAATTGAGTCTTGGGATCATTTGTATAATTCTTGAGGTAGATCGATTATACAAGTGTAATGAGTCTACACGTTAAAATGAATTTTAAATAGACTTAAATCACCTCGATGAGTTGCTTACTTCGTTTTGTTTTTCTTTCTTTTTCAGTGTAGAACACGATCATTTAAACTGCTAATAACAAAATGGCTGGCCGTACGGACGACCCAATGCCAAGTGCCACGTTGGACCGTGAGTCCTGGCTTCGGATCTTCATGAATCGGATGAATCGCCTACTCGATCAAGAATGATGGATCAAACTTCGCGGATTGGGAGGCGGCATTACGGAATGCTGCCATTGCTGACGGGAAGCTCAAATATCTGATAGAGCCCATCCCGCCAAACCCAGGCCCCACGGCTGGAGCTAACGAGATCGCCACGTATAGCGATTTCGTCATGGAAGCGGGTGCGATAAAGAACGTACTCATTTTTGCAATGGAATCCAATTTGCAGAAACGCTTCATAGCCCAAGGTGCAAACAAGATTTTCACCACGCTCACTAAGGAATTCTCGAAAGCACCGAGAATCGTGACCTATGAGCATACCTGTCGCTTCTTTGAGGCGAAACTCCAGAAGGGCCAACCGGATAGCCCACACATTCTTAGCATGATTGAGAATGTTAAGAAACTGGAGGCACTTGATTGTAAGATCAGCGAGAACATCGTGATTGACCGCATGCTTCATTCACTCCACGATGGTTTTGCGCTCTTTAGAGCCAATTACTATATGAATGATTTGAAGAAAAGACCTCATGCACTACACTCCCTTCTCGTACAGACCGAGAAGGACATGAAGTTTAGTGGGAGCCTGAAACAGGATGTTCTCGTTATGTCAAACAAGGGCAAGGGTAAGGTCAAAGCTCAGGCACCTAGCGAGGTGTCCAAGTTTAAGAAGTCGGGATCAGGTAAGGGTGGGCCTGGTGAGTCGAGCACCTCACTAGGCGCGACAAAGAGCAAGGACGGTAACATGGAATGCCATCATTGCCACAAGACTGGGCATTGGAGGCGTACATGTCCTGTATACCGTGAGGACATAAAAACAGGTCGCGTTACTCCTATTGGTATGTCTACTTCTTCTTCTTTTATTCATATGATTGAGATTAACCACGCAAGTTACGGAACTTGGGTACTAGATACTGGTTGTGGTTGTGGTTCTCATCTGTGCAATCATGTGCAGGGGCTCCGAAACATCGAACCCCTCGTAAAGGGTGAGGTGGACCTGCGTGTCGGGAATGGAGCACGAGTGGCTGCCGTCTCGAGGGGAACATATGTGATCCAGCTTCCTAGCGGATTTGAGTTATTTTTATATAACTGCTATTATGTACCAGTTTATCTAAAAACATTATTTCAGTTTCTGCACTTGACAAACTTGGTTTTTCATTTGTAATAGAGAATAATAGCTGTGTTTTCTCGTTACACGATATGATTTATGGCAAGGCAGTCTCCATGAATGGAATTTATGTTTTAGATCAGACCACCGAAATATTGCACGTAATGAATAAGAAGTTAAAGGTTGGTGACAAAGATCAAACTTATCTATGGCAAATCGCCGTATGGGACACATTAATGAGAAACGCGTTAAAACAAATTCATACAAAATGGAGCTATCTCGGCCTTTGATTTTGAATCATTTGGCACGTGTGAATCATGTCTCATTGGTAAGATGACTCGAATTTCCTTCAAAGGTGTTGGAATGCGCGTTGCTGACCTATTAGGACTCATACATACGGATGTGTGTGGACCTATGTCAATCACCGCACGAGAAGGCTATAGGTATTTCATCACTTTCACGGACGATTTAAGTAGATATGGCTATGTCTACTTAATGAAGCATAAAAGTGAGTCCTTTGAGAAATTCAAAGAATACCAGAATCGGGTATAGAACCAACTGGGTAGAAAGATTAAAACACTACGATCAGACCGTGGTGGCGAGTATCTTTCACACGAGTTTGATCAACACCTTAAGGACTTGTGGGATTGTCTTACGATTAACTCCACCGAACACCTCGGTTGAATGGTGTGTCCGAACGGAGAAATCGAACACTACTTGATATGGTTCGATCCATGATGAGTCACACCGTATTGCCTGATTCATTGTGGGTTTATGCTCTTCTGTCAGCTGCTCTAATACTTAACCGAAGTCCGTCTAAAGCAGTTGACAAGACTCCATATGAACTATGGAAGGGAACGGTCCCCAACTTGTCCTTTATACGGGTTTGGGGCTGCGAGGCTTATGTCAAATGGATACACGAGGATAAGCTCGGCCCGCGATCGGTCAAGACGTACTTTATAGGTTATCCTAAAGGAACATTTGGTCATTACTTCTATTCGTCAACCGAACAACGTGTATTTGTTGCGGCTAGTGCGACATTCTTAGAGAAGGAGTTTCTCGAGAACGCGAGGAGTAATAGAACCTTCGAACTGTCGGCGATTCCAGAACCAAATGCCGAGCAACCATTGGAGGAACCAGTTCCTTCAATCCCGGCTGCGGTTAGTATTCCTGAGGAACCCAGGAGGTCGGGTAGAGTCTCTATTCCTCCGGACAGATACATTGGTATGGTCGAGGAACATGACATAGATGACATTCTGCTCTTATCGAGTAGTGAACCCGCAACCTATAAAGGTGCCATGACTAGTTCCGACTCAAAGCTATGGCTTGAGGCCATGCAATCCGAGATGGACTCCGTGTATGAGAACAACGTATGGGATCTTGTTGACTTACCTGCTAAGGTTCGTCCCCTTCAATGCAAATGGCTTTACAAGATAAAGCATTCTGTGGAAGGTCAACAAGATATCTATAAAGCACGACTAGTTGCTAAAGGTTTCACCCAAGTGCCAGGTTTGCACTACGATGAAATTTTTGCACCCGTAGTCATGCTGCGTTCCATTCGGATTATCTTAGCGATTGCCGCTTTTCATGACTATAAAATTTGGCAGATGGATGTGAAAACCGCCTTCTTAAACGGTTATTTGGAGGAATAGTTGTACATGGTACAACCCGAAGGTTTCATCGATCCTGAACATCCTAAGAAAGTGTGCAAGCTTAAGCGTTCTATTTATGGACTTAAGCAAGCTTCTCGGAGTTGGAATCATCGTTTCGACCAAGTGTAGATACCCGTATCCGTCGATATTGGAATTTATAGAGAACCCGACAAACACCCGATGATGATAGGACACATGTATTCTTTAGTTGTCATTGTCATTATTTGGAGCTCGTTTTACGATGTAGAATGGCGTCGTCGATGAAGTATTTTATTAATTTAAATGATATTTAAATTAATGTTTTTTAAGTGATTTCATTTTATTAATTTAAATGATTTTTTAAATTAGTGTTTTTTTTTATGAGTTCATTTTGTTGATTTAAATGATATTTAAATTATGGTTTTTTAGATAAATTCAATTTATGATGTTTTATTTTGAATTTATTTTCCCGAGTTTATTTTATTGAAAATAAAATAAATATTTGATTTGAAAAATCATTTTATGAATATATTTGATTTGAAAAGTCATTTATTTCAATTTATTATTTGACTTGAAAAATCGATTTTTTAAAAGCGAAGAATTCGTTTTGGACACTCGTTTTTGAGCTCGTTTTTAGCTCCGTTTTTAAGCCCGTTTCCTTTGCGAATTGGCACGAATCTCGAGTACACTAACCCACCTAAGCCTCTACCCATCAACCCATGTTCGAACCCCCTCACAAGCAGCCCAAAATCTCGTTCAAAACCAACCCCAAGCAGCCCGCATAAACCGCAAACCCTCCCCTGTTTTGCAAGCCAATTCCCGAGCCCAAAACCCACTTCAAACACTACCAAGACCCATACCCATTAACCCTAACCCATACCCTAGTATCCTACCCATATTATCCTAGCTTGATCACCAAGAAATCCCCCAAAACGAACCCTAGAAACCCCTCCCAAAACCGATGGACAGCAGCCATGTTCAATGAGCCCGACTGCTCCTTACTCCCTTTTAACCTATTTTAAACCCTTATAAATACCACCCCTTCACCATACAATCATTCCTCTAAGTTCTCCATACATCCAAACATCACCCACAAGCTTTAAACCTCAGAAACAAACCCTAAACATCCTCCAAAAACCCTAAACAAAACCGACACACAAACTGAAACTGTTTGTGTGTCTCCTTCGAAAACCCTTTCGTTCCTCCATCAAATCACCATAAAAATTCGAGTTTCTTGTTCCTAATTAACCACATAACATCCATATACATATTAGACAAATATTTACGAGCCGAATTGACCTTGAGAGCACACGAGATCCCTCGAAAAACAGAGTGAAATAACACTCTGTTTTCGCGGTTTACTCTTGTCTGTCCAGTTCTGTTTGTGCTCGTTTTTCGTGCCCAATAACCCAAATCGAGCAGGGGTTGCTTTAAGATCCTTGTTCTCCTCTCTTTCTAGTTTCCAAAACATCTTTCGGATCGAATTTTCGTCGTGAAACGAGGGAGATATCACTGTTTTAAAACTGCTGTCCAGAAACTTTCCAAAACGCGTGTTGCTTTGTTACTTCGTCGACGACGGCCTCTCGAGATAAAATCTACCATCGATTACGACCCAAGACGGTGTCAACGATACATGTAGGTTGAGGGTGCATCAAATGCCCTTCTCTTCTCTCTTTTTATTTCGTTTTTTATGCCTTTTTTTTATCGTCTTTTTTTGTTTGTTTTTTTCGCTTGTTTATCGATTGTTTTAATTTAACTATGAAACTAGTTAGTCCGAGTATGAGTTAAAGTACCACCATGAACACCCGCGTTGACTTGAGATGGGAAAAGAAACCGCTCCTTCTGTCGGTCGTACACCCCCGTCCCATTTACATATCCTCGTGTTCAAGGTAGGGCATAAATAAAACAAGTTATCTAACTTCGATCTTCGCTTTCGACCCTCTTACTGTTTCGGCCAAATCGATGGACCTTAGGACCCGTTGCATGTTAGTTTAACTTCTGATTGTTAACCTATGACATAATTAGATGACTTTAAGTCAATTTAATAATCTAATTAGACACAATAGGCGGCTTTGACGTAGCTTTAAAAATCAATTAACGATTCTGTAAATAATTGAATGCATCTTTCTTGTCACTTGATTTCTCGCTAGCATAGGAGTGCGTGATTAGCACCTTCCTATTAACACTCGACGAGTAAGCGTTAATCTTATGATATTTGACCTAATTAGACCCTTTAGGCCGTGTAGAATGCACCATAACGCGACAATCAATCGACATCGTTTTTAATTCGTTTTCTAACTTGTTTTCGATTCCTTTTCGCAATCATTCGATCTAATCAATGAATCTAACTTAGGAACTAGGTTGGCTCTGTCTTAGCCGTGTCTTGGCCGTTGGTTAGGGCCGTGTGGTGGCCGTTTCCTTCACCTTTCTCGTTTTGTTCATATATCGTTTGTTTTCTCGTTGTTTCATTGTTTGTAATTTATTGTTGGTTTATCGAGTTGTAATATTTCAAAGTTTGTTTTCTTTTATCGAGTCAAATGATTTCTAAAAACCTTAGTCTTGTTGGTTAGACGGTTGTTCCCCAATGCTTGTAGGAGCGAGTAAAACCGCATGTTGTTTAAAGCAACATGGCCCGGTTTATGCTAATGCATGCTTTGGTGCGTGGCCATATGTCCAATTCAATAAGATTAAGCGCGAGCACACACTACGAGGAGTGGCCCAAGGACCGTGGGTCGTGTGAGCCGTGGGCCACCCTCATGTGCACGGTTTTCAAGGCCATTAGGCCGTGTGTTTTGCGTCGTGTATTGTTTTGTTTATAGCAATTGTAATTAGATCGAGTTGTAATTTATTTATTGTTGTGTCGGCATGAAATGCCTGGTTGTAATAGGTAGATCCCAACGGCTCCCCCATTCCCCCTTAAGCCTTGTTTGTTTTATTTGTATGTTGTTAGATCAATCAACCCACATGCTAAATTACAACTTTGACAAAGTTAGTTTAGTTGCATCTAAAACGACATAGAAACCGTTGTCACATGATAGGGTTTAAAACAACGTTTTGCACATCATACATCGCAGTAGCTATGACCTTGTTTGAAATCCGACACTTGACTTAGTAGAGGCCGTTATCGACGGGCGGGGTTGGGTGTCCTTATGGGCTTCCCAACACGTACCCTCACCCTTACTCAAGATCTATGGTTTGTGGATCCGTCTAAATACCATTGGATTACGAGAGTCATTCAATTCGAGTGATATAGGGTACAAGTCTTTATCTTTAATCACTCGTAGTCGATTGGCTTTATGCTTTTCGATGAAAGGTGTAAAGTTGACTTGAACGGTTCCAAGTTCCCAAAAAACTTGGTGGCGACTCTAATTTGTCTTAATTCGATTCGAAGGAACCTCGAGTCGATTATGCGGGTGTGGATCCCTCGGACGCAGCCTCCCGAGGGCCTTGTCCACGCTTTGGCGACTCACTGGGAAAAGAGGACTAGTTACACTGTGTTTCTAGGGTCTTTTCCTCCGAGGTGAAACTTGAAAAGAAAGTGTTGGAAAGTAAAACATTACTCATAGTGCTACGATTCATGCATAAACCCTTAAGGACTTGCCCGGGCCGTCCCAGCGTTTCTTCGTGATGCGTGGGGGCGACGTCCCCTATGCCGTAGGAAGCTGCACATTGCTCGCTTCCACTTCGCCTCGCGTGGTTCTTGGGAATGGGGACGATCTTCTAGGTACTTTACCTTAAGACACCTCGCTTTATAAGACCGCAAAAGGATGGAGGGCATAGACCTTCTTGTAGAAGACTTGCCGAGACTTAGGGTCCGTTTGGATTGAAGGAATTGGAGAGAAGGGGAGGGGAGGGAAAGGGAGGGATTTAATTTCCTTTGTTTGGATAAAAAATATGGGAGAAAGGAAATGGAAGAGGAGAGAAATGAGAGGACTTATTTTCCCTCCTATAGAACAAATTATAATCTTTCCAAGGGTGGCAAGATTTGGAAAGAAAACATTATTTGGACTCTAATTATACCACCACCATCCTTCAATCCTCCATCCATTCTTCATCTCCCTCCTTCCTCCCCTTCCATTTCCCTTCATAATTTTTGTTATCCAAACACCCACATTCCATTTGCCCTCCCCTTCTCTCCCCTCCCTTCACCTCCCCTCACTCCCCCTCCCCTCCCTTTCCCTCCTAAAATTGTATCCAAACGGACCCTTAGAGATGTCTAGGAGCATACATCCTTATAGCATGAGAATGACAATGTGCAATATGTTTTCCCGAGTCCTTTTTTTTTTTTTTTTTTTTTTTTTTTTTTTTTTTTCGAAAATTTCAAGTCCTTTTCAAAACCGAACTTTTGAACAACTTACTTTCAAACCTAGCATGATTTTCAAAACGCAGAATGCTGCCCAAATAGGACTAGAATTTCGGCCCAAATTGAGCTTTTATAGCCGGCATGCTGCCCATTTCAAATCTCATTTTCAAATCAATCCTTCGTTTTTCAAAATCAATCCAAAATGTTTCTCGAACCTCAACCAAGCATGAAATGCGTCAAGTCGTGTCCGGGTCATGGCCATGTTAGGCCGGGTATGCTTCATTTTAAGGGTCTAGAACACGACCTTGTTGGGTCACCCAAACTCACCTCTTGGGCTTTGAGTCATGTTGGTCGGCCTTTTGGTCTAGAATAGTCCACAAAAAACGTCCAGGCTAGGCCCTTATGGACGTTTCACGCGAACCCATGGGCTATGTTAGCCCAATCACGGGTTTAGTCACACCGAGTCCAGTTTAGAATCGAGTTATGACAGTTTGAGTCATGTCGTTTTGTCGAAGTCCAAAATGAACCGATGTCTAAATCAAACCGTGAGTCGAACCTTTGGTTAACCAATCTCAGGTCGAGTCTTTGTTTGAGTCAAGTTGGAGTCGTGTCCTTAAGTGTGCGGGGGCTCTTACTTTAAATATTGACTCGATGACGGGTTTTCTTGTAGAAAGGCCGCCCAAAACCCGACGTCAAGCAATGGAAGATGCTATCAACAAGCTCACGGAGGCCGTGAACCTCATGATGACCCGAATGGATGTGATCGAGTCTAAGTTGGTTGAAGATTCCTCTTCATCTACTCCACCTCTGACTGATTTGGAGAAACGGTTCAAGTTCATCGAGGACCGTTTGAAGCTCTCACAGGGGAAGAACATCCACTATGAGAATGCTAGGGCCTATGCCCCGGTTCAGGATAAGTTGCCTACGAACATGGTACTCACCGACATCCCCAAGTTCAAGGGCACCGAAGATCCAGTCCACCATGTTAAGGCCTATAAAGGGTACTTAGCACTAAAGGGAGTACCTGCTGATATGCTCTCTGAAATCTTCGCCCAATCTCTGGGTGAACACCCAAAGGCTTGGTTCTACAATCTTGACCTCAAGAACTTCCCCACTTTCGAAGATATTACGGTGGAGTTCTGTAAGCACTATACTGACAATGTTGAGATTCAAACCAACATAAGAACCTTGGAGGTTATGACACAAAAGGAGAAAGAGGGCTTTACTGAATTCCTCGCAAGATGGCGCGCTGAAAGCGTGAAGTTAGCTAAGAAGCCCGACAAAGTTGAAATGGTGGATAAGTTCGTAAAGAATCTACGACTGTTTACCGTAATGCTCAAATACCAGAATTTGGTTCTTTCAAAGAATTGATAAGGATCGGGATAAAGATAGAGGACGATGTCCGAATTGCCGAAGCCGAGAAGCCAAAGGGATACCAAGGGGCTTCATCATCAAAAGCAAAAGCGCCCGCTGCCCACTTTGTTGAAACTGTCAATCTCTTAGATGGACAGTCAAAAAGGCCTCCGCGCCAGGCTCCGAGGGTATTCACCGATATCGGGTGCACTTACGCCTATGCTCTCCAAAGGCTCATGGCCCAAGGAAAGTTGAAGCCCATTGGTCCAACTCCGGACCCTCCTGGCGATCAACAAGGCAAATGGTACAAACCGAATGCCTCATGTGCCTTTCATCAAGGGAAGGGACACGATCTCGAAAGGTGCTTTAGACTAAAGCACGAAATTCAAGATATGATTGAGAACGGGACGCTCCCAATCCCGGCCATAAAGCCCAACAACGTCACCAATCCATTTGGTGACCACACTAACTTTGTCTCTACCGAAGATAGTGTCGATTACTCTCACTTGATTCGCCCATGTCGTCTGAAAGGGGTTTTCGTCGGAAGAATATTCGTGGATTGCTCCAAATTCCTACCAAGCTCGAGAAACGAGATTACATTCGGGGATTTTGTTGTCGATTGTACTCCTTACATACTCCGAAGCGGCAATGAAATCAATGGCGTTTGGGCCGATGACGAGGATGATGTTTACCTCGTCAAAGGTGCGACAATTCCTCACACCCAAGAAGAAATCTTAAAGGTGAGGCAAGATGCCCTAGAGTCAAACCATTTGACTAGATCCAGGCGCCCATATCGTGTGGAGAAAGCTAAAGATATCCCGAGTAAGGCACCTCAAAAGGAGCCGGCAGTGGTCGAAGTTCTTGGTGAAGGGTCGACCTCCGAGGCTTCCCTCATCAAGCAACTCCAAAAGACTAAGGCCGACGTATCTATATGGCAACTTATCTTGAGCTCTTTCGAGCATCGTCAAGCTTTGTTGCAAGCTTTGATGAACATGACCGTGTCGTCAAATACTACTCCTCGGGACATGGTCACTCACATCGCCTTAATCGGCCTCGGTTACCAACGGTGTGACATTTTCCGACGAAGATCTGCCGCCGTTCGGGCCTCGACATAACCTGGCCCTCTATATTGCTACCGTGTGTCTCAACAAGCATATCCCTATGACCTTAGTTGACGACGGATCGGCTGTCAACGTACTCCCTCCGAAAACGGCGCATATTCGGGCTTGGAGAAGAATGACTTCATCCCTACCACGCAGAGTTCGGGCATTCGACGGCACTGCGTGCCGAGTGAGTGGACTTGTCGACCTGGTAGTACAGATTGGGCAAGTGGAAAAGAAAATAAGTTGCCAAGTGATTGACATATGCTCATCCTTCAACTTATTGTTGGGAAGGCCCTGGATCCATGCCGCGAAGGCCGTAACATCAACGCTGCATCGAAAAATCAAGGTCCCACTCAATGGCAAAACCGTCACCATTGACGCCACGCCACCACTGTGGCAGGAGGAGACATTACTTCCGAGGTAAGGGTCGAAGCTACCAATGACGCATGCGGTTTCGAGATTGTCAATATGATCGAGCTGAACTCCGAAAATATGGAACTATATACGGGAAGTCATGTTTGTGAAGTGATCCTCAAAATCGGGAAGTACTTCGGTTTCTCTTTGTATCCTAGAAAGGAGGAGGTTTTTAAGTTGAAACCACCCGTGGCCAAAGGAGTAACTTTCGGGCTTGGATATGAGCCCACTGAGAAAGATCTACGGGAAAAGAGGGGAAGAACGATCGAAGACCGAGATATTAAAATGGGACCGTATCACCTAACTCTAAACGGTCACTTCGTGAGAGCTGGGGAAGAACTCCCTTGCATGGACTTCCCCGAACCCATCTTTGACCCAAAGAAGAACCTTATGGTCCCAGGAATCGAAGTATTCCAAGATTGCTACTACATCCCTGAAGACATTCTGACCGTGATGCCAATAGAAACCAAGTCGGACCCAATAAATGACAAGAAAGCCATGGGTCTCCTTTTCGGTGAAGAGAAGAAATCCCCAATACCAAACGAAGATTTGGTAAGCATGATCCTGAGAAGCGAGCGGTTCGACCCATCTACCCTCATCACCGATGTGGATCCTCTTAGGACCAACACGGGATGGCGGAAAACAATCAAGTGGACTGACAACAAAGGACTTCTTTTCAAGTTGACAACGGGAGAAGGAGAGATGTTCAAGCCAAGTGATATTACCGATTCTGAGTCTGAGTCTGAGTCGGAGTCTGAGTCTGAGATAGGTCCTAAGATTGAGTCTAAGGAGTCAGGTGTTGAAAATACCCCTCCCCTAGCTTTCCCTTCCTATGCACCTTTTCCTAATGGTGGTATTCCGGGGCCTGTCCCGAATACCCCTATCTCGCCGCTGAGTTCGATCGCTGGCTCAAATGTTAGCGCATTTCGCGAAATTTCAAATCAATAATAATATGAACCAGTTTGCTTACGACTTGTCTTACTTACATTGCAATTCAATTTTTGAAAATGATTGTTTTAATAATGACATTGAGACTGAGGTCGAGGATGAACAGTTGGTCGAAGAAGAAGAAGAAGAAGAAGTAGAACCACCTCTACAGTTGATAAAAGGGTTGGAAGAGTACGAGCAGAAAACTTCGATCATCGAAGATACTGAAACTATCAATATAGGTACAACCTTAGAACCACAGGAGCTTAAAATAGGAACTACTTTAAGCCCCACCGAGAGACAGGGGATTCATTGATCCATTGCATGAGTTCAAAGATGTTTTCGCATGGTCCTACAAAGACATGCCAGGCATTGATAGGGAAATTGCAGAGCACAGGATCCCAATCAAGCCAGGGTATAAGCCAGTCAAGCAGAAGCTACGCAAAATGCATACAGATTGGTCTCTGAAAGTCAAAGAAGAAATCGACAAGCAACTCAAGGCTGGGTTTATCAAGGTGTCAGAATACTCGGACTGGGTGGCTAACGTCGTTCCAGTGCCTAAGAAAGATGGTAAAGTTCGGGTTTGTGTGGACTTCCGGGATTTAAACAAGGCAAGTCCGAAGGACGATTTCCCATTACCTCACATCGACATCCTGGTTGACAACACGGCGAAACACGCATTACTATCCTTTATGGATGGGTACGCCGGTTATAATCAAATCAAGATGGCGAAAGAAGATATGCATAAGACTGCGTTCAGAACGCAATGGGGAACCTATTGCTACACAGTAATGCCTTTTGGGTTGATAAACGCAGGGGCTACATACCAGAGGACCGCGACAACATTGTTACACGATTTGATGCACAAAGAGGTCGAGGTTTATGTCGACGACATGATCGTCAAGTCAAAGGAGCGTGATGGCCACCTTGGTACACTACGCAAATTCTTCGAACGATTGCGCAAGTATAACATGAGGTTGAATCCACAAAAATGCGCATTCGGAGTCACATCCGGCAAACTATTGGGTCATATCGTTAGCCACCGTGGCATCGAGGTGGACCCATCGAAAATAAAGGCTATAATGGAAATGCCTCACCCGAAAACCGAGAAGGAAATTCGAGGTTTCCTGGGAAGAATCCAATATATAAGTCGGTTCGTGGCAAGGCTAACTATGATATGCGAGCCAATTTTCAAGAAATTGAAGGTCGGGAACACGTCGTATGGGATGATCACCGCTGTCAGCTGCGTTCGATAAGATCAAAGAAATACTATCTTCCCCTCCCGTGCTTAGCCCGCCAACGGTGGTTACCACTTTTGTTGTATCTTACGATTCACGGATACCGCAATGGGGGCAATCTTTGGCGAAAAACAATCGATAAAGAAGAAAGAGCGATTTACTACATTAGTAAAAAGTTCTTGGAGTACGAAATCAAGTATACTCAACTCGAAAAGACATGTTTGGCTTTAGTATGGGCGACGAAGAAGTTACGGCACTACATGCTCAGTCATAGTGTCTGCATCCACTCGAAGATGGACCCAATCAAATACTTGTTTGAAAAACCGGTTACGAACGCAGAGTGTCGAGGTGGACTTTAATGCTTTCCGAGTTCGACCTGAAATATGTACCGCTGAAAGTGATAAAGGGAAGGGCGGTTGCGAGACTTCCCGCGAGATAATCCGATAGAAGAAACTGAGGTTGTGGATACATGGTCGTTTCCCGACGAAGATATCGTTCACATAGACAATGATACGTGGGACCTCTATTTCGACGGAGCATCGAACTACAGGGGTTACGGGATAGGAGTTCTACTCATTTCACCGGAAGGTGAACATGTTCCTATTTCGATCAAGTTGGACTTTAACGTCACTAATAACGCGGCTGAATATGAAGCATGCCTACTCGGATTGCACAGTGCTCTCGAGTTAGGCATCAAAAAGCTTGTAGTACATGGGGACTCGTCACTAGTAATCAACCAAGTGGCCGGGACATGGAAAACCCGAAGTGATAGCTTGGCTCCATACTGCGAAAATCGAAGAACTAGAAAAGTTGTTCGTCGATGTCAAGTACGTGCACCTCCCCGAGAGATGAAAACCGGTTTCTGGATGCATTATCAAAGCTAGCCGCTTCCGATCAACATACCGATCATATGGATACTATGCCGATATGTGTCGAACGAAGATCATCACCTGCTTATGTTAATGTAATCGGCGACACAGAGGAAACCGAGGCCGAACCTTGGTATCATGCTATTCTGCAATTCAAGGAATCAGGAGAGTATCCACCCGACATGGATAACCGCGGAAAGCGCGCTATTCGAATGCTAGCCGCCTTGATTCGTTAGAACCAATGACGGACAATTGTACAAGAAGACCGCGCAAAATGTCCTTCTGCGATGCATAGACTCACCGATCGAAAAGAGTCATGGAAGAAGTCCATGACGGGAATGTGGCCCACACATGAATGCCCATATGCTTTGGTTCGTAAGATCATGAGATTAGGGTATTATCGACAACGATGGAGACAGATTGTCGCCAATATGTCAAACATTGCCACAATTGCCAAATCTTCGCAAACATACAAAGATGTGCCGCCATCATCAAGTTATACACTTTGACATCACCATGGCCTTTCTCAACATGGGGAATCGACATTATCGGAAAGGTCAACCCATCCGGAACAGGTGGGCATTGCTTCATGTTAGTAGCCATCGACTACTTCACGAAGTGGGTAGAAGTGAAATCATACAAAGTTCTACAAGCAAAGCAAGTAGCAAAGTTCATTCAGAATGAAATCATTTGCAGATATGGGGTGCCGCACGAGCTCATTAGCGATCACGGCACTCACTTCCAGGCTGAAACCGCCATAATACTTGAAAAGTATAAAATCAAACACCACAAGTCATCACCGTATCGACCTCAAACAAATGGTGCAAAGAGAAGCCGCCAACAAGACAATCACCGTGATTCTCGGAAAAATGATCGACAATTACCGCGAGTGGCCAGAAAAGATACCATTCGCACTATGGGGATACAGAACGTCTATTCGCACAAACCATCGGAGCAACTCCGTTCTATTTAACATATGGGATGGAAGCGGTTCAGCCTATCGAATTAGAGGTACCTTCTTTGAGGATCCTGCTAGAAAGTCGTCCTCGAAGTCGATCGGCCGCAAGCCGATATGATTCTTTGGTCATGCTCGACGAGCGACGGTTAAATGCATTACACCATGTTCAACTTTATCGAAAAAGGATACAAAGGGCATTTAACAAAAAGGTGAAACCTCGAGGAATAAAAGATGGGGATTTAGTTCTAAAGTCCGTTCGCGCTTTACTACCAATTGACCCGAGGGGAAAATTCAAGCCGAATCGGGCGGTCCTTACACTGTAAAGAAAATATTATCGGGAGGGGCGATTAGACCGACGGATCTAGATGGAAATGATTTTGCGAATCCGACGAACTTGGATCAATCAAGAAATACTATCCGTAGAACTCACTCTCAATGTCATAAAATAAAATTTTGAATTGCGGTGCTCGTGAGCGAGTCTAGGCCGCGGCACTTTTGCTTCGCTGCTTTTTGTGCGTTATAAATCGATGATTGTAGCGCATTTGTTTTGTGGAACTACGAGCTCGGTTTGATTCTCGTTGATAACAGATACGTAGGCGACTCTTTAAAAGAGTACAACCGACCATTCTTTAATAAAATGAAAATTCATGCGTAAACCGGGAATTTTAATAGATAGTAAGTCTTATTAAAGATCGGGCGATGCCCATTACATCCTTCAAAAAAAAGAAGAAAACAAATTTAGCAAGCAACGAATAATAAGTAGTAGTATCAAATAATAAATTGGGGTCGAAGGCTCCTACATCTTCTTTTTCCCCTTGCCTTTTGGGTCACGTGACCAAGGCTCCTGTGGGGGAGGGGTAGTTGTGTTCTGTCTAGCACGCTTCTTGGGAGGAATCGTCATTTCTTCCCGAGGGCCCACCTATCTTTTACACTCAAGCGAGGACCAAGTCTTCCTTCCAAGGCCGAGCCCGGTGTGCCTTTGAACCCAACCGTTCCCACACACTGTCGCCCGTGAGTCGGTCTTAGAAGTCTTCTCGGTCCTAGCTTCAGTCCAGATATAGAAAAGATCGTTAACAAAGAAGTCCCGATCAAGCGCTTTTGTCATAATATTTGATGTCGACGAGCTCATCTTTCCTACACAAATCCTTACCTGAGTCGGTCTTCTCTTTAAGCCATTTAGTATAAGACGGGATACCCGGATAGTCCGAGGGCGCGAATACGTACCAAAGACGCCTTTGGTGCCACCTCGGAGCCAATCATCACATATAGAGGAATTCACTCTCTTGCTCGTCCCAGCAATGTGACCTCACACTTGGGAATCATTTGTCTGCGGCCCATCCGACGCAGACGCGGTCGTGGGTAAATGTGGATAGACCTCTCTAAACCCGAGAGGCGCAAACGCCTGGTTTTGTCATCTTCCGGAAGGATAGTAAAGGATTTGAGGCGAAGCCAAGGCATGACCCAGCACAGAGGGCGACCTTCCCCTTCTGTCAGTTTGTTCCGCCAATAGGCAAGATCATTTTGATGCCCGTCTTCATACCGTTTGGCACGCATAGTCAGCATACGAGCGAGATACGAGTTGGGCTCACGCGGCGGGGCGAAAAGCCAAAATCTCTCGCAAAGCCACACCTGAAAAAGAAAAAAGAAGAAAAAAAAACATGAAAGAGACGAAAAAAAAAAAAAGAGAAAAAAAAAAGGACGAACAAGAAAAAAAGAGAAAAAAAAAAGGACGAACAAGAAAAAAAGGAAAAAAAGAAAAAAAGATGTTGAAGTTATTGCGGAATGCTTTTTGGTTGAATGTCGAAGTTACGGAAGCCAGAATTCAAGTCAAGTACCCATAGTTGAAGTTCGATGGGCGAAGCCCAAAAGCTTAAGTAGTAACCTCTTTATCCCTAAGTCCTTCCTGAGACAGTTACAAGGGGATAGTCGGGAATTTTGAGAATCATTTCGCTTGTGTTGTTACACCCAGCCTTTAGGGTCCAGATATGGAAATTTGAACCCACATTGTTTTCCAACCCATTTGCACTCGTGGTTCATCAAACCCGAGACACCCATCCCAACCACATCAGCAGCCATAGCCCTTGGCCTTAGCACCACAAAACAAACCTTCAAAATGATGGTTAACCATTCCAACTTATTTTTACCAAGCTCCACATCCCAAAGAATCAAAACCTTTTGTACCAACCCTAGACACGGGATTTAACGGTACTTTACAGGCTAGAATGGGATATGACATGATACCTTAGGTGAAACCTTCGAGTGTGTACACACAATCAAAATGCCATGTTTATGCACCATGATCGAACTACGTCGGATTTGATTTCGCTCCACGCGAATACGTAGGCAGTCCTTCTGAACAAGGGATTCAATCCACCCATCATCCAAGTTGTCATCTTGTCGGTTTCTTACGGGTCTTAACCAAGTCCAAATGAAGCCACCTTTATTTGAGTCGGTCTTAGCACTCGATGTAGGCTAGGATGAGGATATAGGTTCGGATGAATAGTATCGAGTCTCAGAATGAGCTTTATCTAATGGTTTAGGCAAAGATGCTGAGTCACATAGATGTGAGTTTGTGTTGGGAACAGAAAAATAGTAAAAACCCGCTGAAAAGAAAGAAGGCGTGGAAGAAAAATAGTAAAAGCCCGCTGAAAAGAAAGAAGGCGGTGGCAAGAAATGATGAATACTCGCTGAAAAGAAAGGAGGCGAGGAGAAGAGTGACAGAATGTTCCCAACAAGAGTGACATGTGATGTCTAAGTGTTCTCATAAAATTAACCTGTGTTTAGTGTCTGGGCGAAGCCAACGTTGTTCCTCTGTGAGTTTAATCCACCTTGTCAATGCCAAGTGATCTTGATTCCCATGTGCCCTCGGGAGCGCGCCCATGCCATACGATATCTCCGTCCCAAGTTCGACGACCTTGTGATTCCCATTTACCATCTTTTGGCGCCGGAACGGCCGATTTACATTTCTACCCCCAACAAGTCAATAATTGAATTAAAACCCGTGCACACTTAGGGTTTTATTTTCTCTTTTTGTTTTGCGGTAGCGGGCTACGCCCACGTTCACGAATCATATAGTATGTCTGAGTCGCATTTCATGCTCACCCATCAATCAAAAGTTTCAACATTCAAAATTTCAAAATTTCAAAAACTTTCAAAAACTTTCAAAATTTCAAAAACTTTTTGGGTCGACGACCCAACATTCCGAGTGATGTCAAATTCAAAATTTTCAAATTCAATTTTCGGGTCGATAACCCAGTACTTCAAAATGATCCAATTCCAAGATCGATGATCCCAATGTGCTTATGTGATGATTATTGCTAGTACATTTTCTATGTTTCAAATGTAGCAGGATATGCTTCAACATATGCTTCAACTGGGGGCTCTAAAGTCTTCGACTTTAGAGCCATTGCAAACTGGGGGCTCTGAAGCCGTTGGCTTCAGAGACCATTGTCAAGATGAAATGGATGACATCCACCGAGAATTCAATTCAATTACAAGAGTATGAAATGGAAGAATTCCTTAGCTGAAAGCAAATGATGAAAGCGACGGCAACCTCCTCGGAAAGTCCCGTCCCATTTAGACAAGTGCCATGATGATAAATTTTGGGCCAATGTCGGTAGATGATGAATTTTGGACATACGCCACAGATGATAAACTTTGGGCCTGTGTCGCGATTCTTAAACTACGACGCGGGTTTGATTCCGTCAGAAACGGATACGTAGGCGCCTAAGGATAAGGCTCAACCCACCATTTATGCAATTCATGGGTCGATGACCAACAATGATAATTCGACGCAATGAAGCAAGAGTTAATCCCAACGAAGTTTCGGTATGATCTCTTCTTATGGTCAAGAGCTTATATACGCAAGTCTAATGGACTATAAACGACCCGAAGAATCCTCCGGTCGAAAGGGACCTGGGGTATACTTTGACTTTCGCCTTGTCCAAGCCTCGGTCAAAGTGGGGGCTCAGAGATACCCGTATCCGTCGATATTGGAATTTATAGAGAACCCGACAAACACCCGATGATGATAGGACACATGTATTCTTTAGTTGTCATTGTCATTATTTGGAGCTCGTTTTACGATGTAGAATGGCGTCGTCGATGAAGTATTTTATTAATTTAAATGATATTTAAATTAATGTTTTTTAAGTGATTTCATTTTATTAATTTAAATGATTTTTTAAATTAGTGTTTTTTTTTATGAGTTCATTTTGTTGATTTAAATGATATTTAAATTATGGTTTTTTAGATAAATTCAATTTATGATGTTTTATTTCGAATTTATTTTCCCGAGTTTATTTTATTGAAAATAAAATAAATATTTGATTTGAAAAATCATTTTATGAATATATTTGATTTGAAAAGTCATTTATTTCAATTTATTATTTGACTTGAAAAATCGATTTTTTAAAAGCGAAGAATTCGTTTTGGACACTCGTTTTTGAGCTCGTTTTTAGCTCCGTTTTTAAGCCCGTTTCCTTTGCGAATTGGCACGAATCTCGAGTACACTAACCCACCTAAGCCTCTACCCATCAACCCATGTTCGAACCCCCTCACAAGCAGCCCAAAATCTCGTTCAAAACCAACCCCAAGCAGCCCGCATAAACCGCAAACCCTCCCCTGTTTTGCAAGCCAATTCCCGAGCCCAAAACCCACTTCAAACACTACCAAGACCCGTACCCATTAACCCTAACCCATACCCTAGTATCCTACCCATATTATCCTAGCTTGATCACCAAGAAATCCCCCAAAACGAACCCTAGAAACCCCTCCCAAAACCGATGGACAGCAGCCATGTTCAATGAGCCCGACTGCTCCTTACTCCCTTTTAACCTATTTTAAACCCTTATAAATACCACCCCTTCACCATACAATCATTCCTCTAAGTTCTCCATACATCCAACCATCACCCACAAGCTTTAAACCTCAGAAACAAACCCTAAACATCCTCCAAAAACCCTAAACAAAACCGACACACAAACTGAAACTGTTTGTGTGTCTCCTTCGAAAACCCTTTCGTTCCTCCATCAAATCACCATAAAAATTCGAGTTTCTTGTTCCTAATTAACCACATAACATCCATATACATATTAGACAAAGATTTACGAGCCGAATTGACCTTGAGAGCACACGAGATCCCTCGAAAAACAGAGTGAAATAACACTCTGTTTTCGCGGTTTACTCTTGTCTGTCCAGTTCTGTTTGTGCTCGTTTTTCGTGCCCAATAACCCAAATCGAGCAGGGGTTGCTTTAAGATCCTTGTTCTCCTCTCTTTCTAGTTTCCAAAACATCTTTCGGATAGAATTTTCGTCGTGAAACGAGGGAGATATCACTGTTTTAAAACTGCTGTCCAGAAACTTTCCAAAACGCGTGTTGCTTTGTTACTTCGTCGACGACGGCCTCTCGAGATAAAATCTACCATCGATTACGACCCAAGACGGTGTCAACGATACATGTAGGTTGAGGGTGCATCAAATGCCCTTCTCTTCTCTCTTTTTATTTCGTTTTTTATGCCTTTTTTTATCGTCTTTTTTTGTTTGTTTTTTTCGCTTGTTTATCGATTGTTTTAATTTAACTATGAAACTAGTTAGTCCGAGTATGAGTTAAAGTACCACCATGAACACCCGCGTTGACTTGAGATGGGAAAAGAAACCGCTCCTTCTGTCGGTCGTACACCCCCGTCCCATTTACATATCCTCGTGTTCAAGGTAGGGCATAAATAAAACAAGTTATCTAACTTCGATCTTCGCTTTCGACCCTCTTCTTGTTTTCGCCAAATCGATGGACCTTAGGACCCGTTGCATGTTAGTTTAACTTCTGATTGTTAACCTATGACATAATTAGATGACTTTAAGTCAATTTAATAATCTAATTAGACACAATAGGCGGCTTTGACGTAGCTTTAAAAATCAATTAACGATTACGTAAATAATTGAATGCATCTTTCTTGTCACTTGATTTCTCGCTAGCATAGGAGTGCGTGATTAGCACCTTCCTATTAACACTCGACGAGTAAGCGTTAATCTTATGATATTTGACCTAATTAGACCCTTTAGGCCGTGTAGAATGCACCATAACGCGACAATCAATCGACATCATTTTTAATTCGTTTTCTAACTTGTTTTCGATTCCTTTTCGCAATCATTCGATCTAATCAATGAATCTAACTTAGGAACTAGGTTGGCTCTGTCTTAGCCGTGTCTTGGCCGTTGGTTAGGGCCGTGTGGTGGCCGTTTCCTTCACCTTTCTCGTTTTGTTCATATATCGTTTGTTTTCTCGTTGTTTCATTGTTTGTAATTTATTGTTGCTTTATCGAGTTGTAATATTTCAAACTTTGTTTTCTTTTATCGAGTCAAATGATTTCTAAAAACCTTAGTCTTGTTGGTTAGACGGTTGTTCCCCAATGCTTGTAGGAGCGTAGTAAACCGCATGTTGTTTAAAGCAACATGGCCCGGTTTATGCTAATGCATGCTTTGGTGCGTGGCCATATGTCCAATTCAATAAGATTAAGCGCGAGCACACACTACGAGGAGTGGCCCAAGGACCGTGGGTCGTGTGAGCCGTGGGCCACCCTCATGTGCACGGTTTTCAAGGCCATTAGGCCGTGTGTTTTGCGTCGTGTATTGTTTTGTTTATAGCAATTGTAATTAGATCGAGTTGTAATTTATTTATTATTGCGTCGGCATGAAATGCCTGGGTTGTAATAGGTAGATCCCAACGGCTCCCCCATTCCCCCTTAAGCCTTGTTTGTTTTATTTGTATGTTGTTAGATCAATCAACCCACATGCTAAATTACAACTTTGACAAAGTTAGTTTAGTTGCATCTAAAACGACATAGAAACCGTTGTCACATGATAGGGTTTAAAACAACGTTTTGCACATCATACATCGCAGTAGCTATGACCTTGTTTGAAATCCGACACTTGACTTAGTAGAGGCCGTTATCGACGGGCGGGGTTGGGTGTCCTTATGGGCTTCCCAACACGTACCCTCACCCCTTACTCAAGATCTATGGTTTGTGGATCCGTCTAAATACCATTGGATTACGAGAGTCATTCAATTCGAGTGATATAGGGTACAAGTCTTTATCTTTAATCACTCGTAGTCGATTGGCTTTATGCTTTTCGATGAAAGGTGTAAAGTTGACTTGAACGGTTCCAAGTTCCCAAAAAACTTGGTGGCGACTCTAATTTGTCTTAATTCGATTCGAAGGAACCTCGAGTCGATTATGCCGGGTGTGGATCCCTCGGACGCAGTTCCCGAGGGCCTTGTCCACACCAAGTGATAAAAGAGAATGGATTTACTCGATCGGTCGAGGAACCATGTCTATATATCAAGTCGAGTGGGAGCAAGGTTATCTTCCTAATATTGTATGTTGATGACATACTCCTGATTGGGAATGACATACCTCTCTTAACTTCGGTAAAAGTATGGTTGAAGAACCATTTCCAGATGAAAGATCTGGGTGAGGCACAAAGAATTTTGGGCATCCGTATCTATCGAGATAGATCACGTCGGATGTTATCTCTCACTCAGGAGTCTTATATAGACAAGATTTTAGAGAGATTCAGCATGACTAACTCCAAAAGGGGGTTTCTTCCTATGGCTCCAGGGGTGCATTTGAGCAAGTCTCAGGCACCAAAGTCACCGGAAGAGATAGAGCGCATGACCCGGATTCCTTATGCTTCGGCTATAGGATCAATCATGTATGCCATGATATGCACACGTCCGGACGTGGCATATGCATTGAGTATGACGAGTCGATTCCAACAAAGATCCGGTGAATCACATTGGATGGCTGTCAAGAACATTCTTAAGTACCTACGGAGGACTAAAGATTGGGCATTGACTTATGGAGGCGATCAAAAGCTATGCGCAACCGGTTACGCAGATGCTAGCTTCCAAACGGATCGAGATGACTCAAAATCTAAGTCTGGATTCGTTTTTACTCTTAATGGCGCCGCAGTCATCGTGGAAGAGTTCCAAACAAAGTGTTACAAAGAGATTCTACGACTGAGTCCGAGTACTATGCCGCTTCAAGGCTGCAAAGGAAGCGATATGGATGCGTCAATTCTTACAAGGACTATCAGTAGTGCCTAGTTCGAATGACCCGATCACCATCTATTGCGACAATAGAGGTGCCATCTTCCAGGCTAAGGAGCCTAAGTCTAGCAACAAGTCTAGACATGTACAACGGAAAGCTCATCTAATCCGAGATTACGTGGAGCAAAAGGAGGTAGTGATAGAAAAGATTGCTACAGATGATAATATAGCAGATCCTCTCACTAAACCATTACGACAAGATAAGCAGGAAGGGCATGTTATTTCCATGGGAATTAAACGTGTTCCTGAGTTGTAGTACTCTTTTATGGATTAGATTCATTTTCTCGTGTACTCTATACGACATCATCGTTTTGATATTTATATATTTTTTTTTTCATGTGGAACTGTATGACAATTTTGAACACCACAAAGTGAACTGAACAAACATTATATTTTGGTCCTTAATTGCCCACGTGAGCTGATAACTCTGGCAATTATTTTGTGACGTTGGTTGATGGTGGGTTCAACTAGCCATAAGTCAAACGGTTGACTGACCAATCACAGAGGCGAGTTATACGGATATCTCGTATGACACAATTGTGACAATGACGTGGAGTCCTAAATGTTTTATAACATTCGGTGCCAGGTCGTGGATAGGACCTCCATGGTGATCCTCAGAGTCGATTCTTTTGACTATCGACTGTCTCTTGAGATTAAGGCAGTTTTTGGGTGACTTTCGTTTCTTTCTCACGGTCATCCGTAACAGGGGGCCAAGTAGATTTTTTCTGGGTCATTTCATACGTGTGCTTAGATCGGCAGAGTCGAGTTCAAGGAAATATTCAGCCTTTATCGGCTACTCGATATTTCTCGGGGCCACTCGAGGAGTCAGAATCGAAATGCATGGCCATGCTCGAATACGGATTCGTTTTATCAATTAAGTTACTCTCTAGTCGGGGAAACCACTCTTGATACAGATCGATTGTAAAATACGACCTTTGCGGATACGGATCTGCAAATTCTTTTACATTGAGTGGGAGAAATTTTAAATGGATATGAGAATCGGTTATCGCACATACACTTGTACGGACAAGTGGGAGTTTGTTGGAGCCAGTGTCCTCCAGTTAGTGCGGATAACGTTATTGCACGTACACTTGTACGGACAAGTGGGAGCTTGTTGGGGCTGGTGTCCTCCACAGTTAGTGCAATGACATATAAATCTCTAAAAGGATCAAAGGGTATACTTTTGTTTTATTATCAGTTGGTCCACGTTTATCAATAACGGTTGGCTTGCTAGATAAGTTTGACTTTATTGTCATACAGATGGCGGTGATCAACTGGTCCCTAAAAGTCACACCTATAGGATACGTTTGAGAGATGTGACGGTATGAAAATACAGTCATGTTGATGCCTAATATGACTAAGCGGTTAGTCGGAGTTATTGACTTATAATTAGTCAAACGCGAAGTTGAGATAATAATTTAATACGGATTAAATAATACTGGCTAAGGTGAATTAAGCGGTTAATTCGTAAATTGAATATAAACGGTTATATTTAATTAATGTATATTGAATTAATTAATTATACAATATTGTCATTGTCGGACAAGTATTAATATGTCGACTGATTCATGTTACTAGTCGATATTTTAATATCCGATAACGGATGACGATTTATAATTAAAACCCGTCATATACATTTAGCAAAACGAGTCGGACCACGAGTTAAATAAGGAGAAAGTGGAAAGCCCACTCCCTCCTTGAGTAACCGGTCGGTCGACCGAATAGAACAAAAGGAGAGTCCTTCTCTCCTTTTGACCTAATCCTTCTCAGTTGAAGAAAAATTAGGGTTTTGGAGTCTTTTTCTCTGAAATTCTAGATCTCACATCAGAAAACTCACAAAAGCTCTCTCAATATTGCAAGGCAATCAGAGAGCAATTTCTAGCACAAGGGGCATAGTCTCAGACGATCTTGGGTGCAACGATTAGGAGGAAATCTGCGTTGATTTCTGTTCTTAGGCCGATTTACACAGGACCCGAGGTTGATTCTTATTCTTTTATCGTTTCTCTTGTTTTTCGTTTATGACCATTAATCACATGATAAATTACGTTATAGTCCTTAGTTTTAAGGGTTTTTATACGGATATTTCCCTTCACCTTCAATACATGGTGACAAAAAGAGACATAGAAGCCAATCCTGAACAGATAAAAGTCATCCTGGAACTTCAGTCACCCAAGTCTGTTAAGGACATTCAGAAACTGACAGGTCGGGTAGCTGCCCTGAACCGGCTCATATCAATATCCTCTGTAAGGTGTAAAACATTTTACAACTTGCTCAGAAAAAATAAACAGTTCCATTGGACACCTGAGCACGAAGTAGCCTTTCAGGACTTAAAATTGTACCTGTCATCTCCACATTTACTGGCTAAACCAGAAAAGGGAGAACCCCTGTCGAAGATATCTATCTCACATCGACACACCAGTAAGTGCGATCTGGTAAAGGAATAAGAAGGCCAACAACATCCTGTCTATTATGTAAGTAAAAGCCTGTTAGATGCTGAAATGAGGTATGGTTTACTTGAAAGATATGTTTTAGCTTTAATTATGTCATGTACTAAGATGCGACCTTATTTCGAGTGTCACCCTATCATAGTCAGGACTAACTTGCCTATAAAATTTGTCCTGCGAAAGCCTAAATTGTCAGGTAGGATGGCCAAGTGGTCAGTCCAGCTCAGTACATATGATATTACCTTTGAACTCATGACAGCGATTAAATCACAGGTGTTAGCAGACTTTGTGGCTGATTTCAACCCTAACCTAGAATCTGACCTGAAAAAAGAAGTTAACCAGTTAAAAAATAAAACCACAGACCAAGAGTGAACTTTGTTCATAGATGGAGCATCTAATGCTAGGGGGACAGGGTTAGGACTAGTGCTAAAATCGCCACAGGGGGACATGATAGCTCAGGCTGTAAGCTGTGAGTTCAAAGCCACCAATAATGAAGCAAAATATGAAGCCCTGATTGCAGGCCTAAAGGTATGTATAGACCTCGGTGTTCAAAACTTAAAGGTAAAAACAGATTCACTTTTAATTGCTAATCAAATAAAGAGAACTTATACGGCAAAGGATGCAAAAATGATTTCATATTTAGAATATGCAAAAAACCTTACCACTAAGTTTGCTTTATTTTATATAGATCAAATACCAAGAGACTTGAATACCCAGGCTGATGCTTTGGCCAACCTAGGTTCAAATTTTACCCCCGTAGTTTTTGATAAAATACCGATTGTTCATTTATTAGAGCTAGCTATAAGTAAAACTGAACAATTCAACCCTGTCAATCAAGATAATAATTCTTGGACCAAACCTTATTATGATTGATTCCTCCAAGGGATATTACCTCAGGGCAGGCATGAAGCGAGGGCTTTTAGAATCAGAGCTTCAACCTATTCTATTATAAATAACACTCTATTTAAGAGATCGCAGGCTGGACCATATTTGAGATGCTTAGAGCCTGATGAAGCTAAGCAAGTACTCCAAGAAATACACGATGGACATTGTAGCAACCATAAAGGAGGAAAGAGCCTGGCAAGTAAAGTACTCAGGACGGTCTACTATTGGCCAACACTGGGGGATGATTGCTTGGAATATTGTTCAAAATGTGAAGCCTGTCAAATTCATGCACCAATAATACACCAGCCATCTGAACTACTTCACTCAATCTCTGCACCCTGGTCGTTCATGAAGTGGGGCATGGATATTGTAGGGAAACTGCCTGTAGCTCCGGGACAGAAAGTATATGTTAGCCATGACTGACTACTTCTCTAAATGGATCAAGGCTGATTCTTTTAGGCTGGTAACTGAAAAGGAAGTAATATCTTTTATCATGACAAATATAATTGTAGATACCCGTATCCGTCGATATTGGAATCTATAGAGAACCCGACAAACACCCGATGATGATAGGACACATGTATTTATTAGTTGTCATTGTCATTATTTGGGTTCGTTTTACGATGTAGAATGGGCGTCGTCGATGAAGTATTTTATTAATTTAAATGATATTTAAATTAATGTTTTTTTAAGTGAGTTCATTTTATTAATTTAAATGATATTTAAATTAAAGTTTTTTTAAGGTAAATTCAATTTATTTTATTTTATTTTGAATTTATTTTCCCAAGTTTATTTTATTAAAAATAAAATAAATATTTGATTTGAAAAATCATTTTATGAGTATATTTGGTTTGAAAAATCATTTATTTTAACGCGTTAATTGATTTGAAAAATCGATTTGGAAATCGAAAAGAACTCGTTTTGAACATGCGTTTTTGAGCTCGATTATAGCTCGATTTTTGAGCCCGTTTCCTTTACGAGTTGGCACGAATCTCGAGTACACTAACCAACCTAAGCCTCTACCCATCCAACCCCAGTTCGAACCCCATATCCACGGCCCAAATCCCGTCCCAAATCACCCCCAAACAGCCCGCATACACAAAGCAGCCCCCCTGTTTTGCAGCTCAAACCCGAGTCCAAAACCCGCTCCAAACACTACCAAAACCCGTGCCCATTAACCCTAACCCATACCCTAGTATCCTACCCATATTACCTTACCTTAACCACCAAGAAAACCCGTCACAAAGCCTCTCAAACCGTCACAAAAGCTGCTGGACAGCAGCTATGCGCGAACAGGCCCGTCTGCCTCTCCTCCCTTTTACCCTACTTTAACTCCCTATAAATACCCACCCTTCACCATACATTCATTCTTCTAAGTTCTCCATACATACAACCTTCACTTACAAGCTTTAAACCTCAGAAACGAACCCTAATTGCCTCTCAAAAACCTTCCACAAAACCGACATCCAAACTGAAACAGTTTGTGTGTCCTCTTCGAAAAACAATTCGTTCCTCCTTCAAACCTCCATCAAAACTCGAGTTTCTTGTTCCTAATTAACCATATAACATCCATCTACACATTAGACAAAGATTTACGAGCCAAATTGCCCTTGAGAGTACACAAAATCCCTCGAAAAACAAGAGTGTTATACACTCTGTTTTTTGTGATTTGTTCTGTCTGTCCATTCGTTTGTGCTCGTTTTTCGTGCCCAATAACTCAAAACGAGCAGGGGTTGCTTTAAGATCTCTGTTCTACTCTCTTTCTAGTTTTCCAAACATCTTTTAAATCGAATTTTCATCGTGAAACGAGGGAGAAATCGCTGTTTGAAAGTTGCTGTCCAGATTCGATAAAAAACGCGTGTTTGCTTTGTTTCTTCGTCGACGACGGCCTCTCGAGATAAAATCTACCATCGATTACGACCCAAGACGGTGTCAACGATACATGTAGGTTGAGGGTGAATCAAATCCTTTTCTTTCTCCCTTTTATTTCGTTTTTTATGTTTGTTTTTTATAGTTTGTTTTTATTTGTTTATCGTTTTTGTTTATCGATTGTTCTAATTAACTATGAAACTAGTTTAGTCCGAGTATGAGTTAAAGTACCACCATGAACACCCGCGTTGACTTGAGATGGGAAAGAAACCGCTACATCAGTCGGTCGTACACCCCCGTCTCATTTACATATCCTCGTGTTCAAGGTAGGACATAAATAAAACGAACTTCTAACTTCGCTCCTCGTTTTGACCCTTTGTTTGTTTTTTGACCAATTCGACACACCCTAGGACCGTTTACATGTTAGTTTGACCTCTGATTGTTAACATATAACTCGTTTAGATGACATTAGATCAATTTAATAACCTAATTAGACACATTAGGGTACATCGACATAGCTTTAAAAACCGATTAACAATTCTGTAACTTAATTGAATTCATCTTCCCTTTCACTAATTTTCTCGCTAGCATGGAAGTGCGTGCTTAACACCTTTCCATTTGCACTCGTTGACGATTTAGAATTGTACCTAACCTAGTTCGTATTTTTTTAACTTAATTTGTAATTAATTAACCTTTAATTTGTTTTATTTATTCTTAATTTTTTAAAAGTCGTTTTAATTATCTTTAATGGTTCAAAATCTGTAAATTTAATTTAATGAATTTTTTCATAATTTATTTTACTGATTTCGTAATTAAAACATAATTAACTTTGCTTTTCTACAAAACTCGTGCCTTGCACGGTCTGACGACTTTCGATCCGTGCCTTTCGCACGTCCGATTTTAGTTTCTTTTCTTCTTTTGTTTCTTTAATTGTTTACTAATCCTATTTTAATAAATATGGATTGGTGAATAATTTTAATAAGTTGGGTTCAATTTAATTAATAAGTTGTACCTAATTTATTTCAAGCCTTTGTACTTATTTATTTTAATTTAATTAGTTTAATTCAAATCTAATTTGTTTATTAACTAATAATTCGGCTAACATCTTTAATTAGTCTAACTTAGCTTTAGCTTTTTTGTTTACATTTGTTTCGTTTATTAAGACTTAATAGTTTAAGTTGTATTTTGTTAGTTTGTATTGTAATCTGAGTCAAAGTAATTATGATAGTTGTTGTAATTAGATTGAGTTGTAATTTATTTCTCGTTGTGTCGGCATGAAATGCCTGGGTTGTAGTAGGATAGATCCCACGGCTCCCCCATTCCCCCTTAAGCCTTGTTTGCTTTGTTTTGTATGTTGTTAGATCAATCAACCCACATGCTAAATTACAACTTTGACAAAGTTAGTTTAGTTGCATTTAAAACGACATAGAAATTGTTGTCACTTGTTAGGGTTTAAAACGATGTTTGCATATCATATATCGTAGTAGCTATGACCTTGTTTGAAATCCGACACTTGACTTAGTAGAGGCCGTTATTGACGGGCGGGGTTAGGTGTCCTTATGGGCTTCCTAACACGTACCCTCACCCCTTACTCAAGATCTATGGTTTGTGGATCCGTCTAAATACCATTGGATTACGAGAGTCATTCAAATCGAGTGATATAGGGTACAAGTCTTTATCTTTAATCACTCGTAGTCGATTGGCTTTATGCTTTTCGATGAAAGGTGTAAAGTTGACTTGAACGATTCCAAGTTCCCAAAAAACTTGGTGGCGACTCTAATATGTCTTAATTCGATTCGAAAGAACCTCGAGCCGATTATGCCTAGTGTGGATCCCGCGGACGCAGTTCCCGAGGGCCTTGTCCACAGTTTGGCGACTCCGCTGGGGAAAAGAGGACTAGTTACACTTTGTTTCTAGGGTCTTTTTCTCCGAGGTGAAACTTGAAAAGAAAGTGTTGGAAAGTAAAACATTACTCATAGTGCTAAGATTCATGCATAAACCCTTAAGGACTTGCCCGGGCCATCCCAGCGTTTCTTCGTGATGCGTGGGGGGCGACGTCCCACTATGCTAGGAAGCTGCACATTGCTCGCTTCCACTTTACCTCGCGTGGTTCTTGATGGTGGGGACGATCTTCTAGGTACTCTACCTTAAGACACCTTGCTCTATAAGACCGCAAAAGGATGGAGGGCATAGACCTTCTTGTAGAAGACTTGCCGAGACTTAGAGATGTCTAGGAGCATACATCCTTGTAACATGAGAATGACAATGTGCAAATTGTTTTCCCGAGTCTTTTCGAAATTTCCCATGTCCTTTTCAAAACCGAACTTTTGAACAACTTACTTTCAAAATAGCATGGTTTTAAAAAACGCGGAATGCTGCCCAAATAGGATTAGAATTTTCGGCCCAAAATGAGCTTTTATAGCCGGCATGCTGCCCATTTCAAATCTCATTTTTTCAAATCAATCCTTAGTTTTTCAAAATCAATCCAAAAAGCCTCACGAACCTCAACCAAGCATGAAATGCGTCAAGTCGTGTCCGGGTCATGGCCGTGTTAGGCCGGGTGTGTTTCGTTCTAAGAGTCTAGAACACGACCGTGTTGGGTCACCCAAGCTCACCTCTTGGGCCTTGAGTCATGTTGGTCGACCTTTTGGTCTAGGATAGTCCACAAAAACGCCCAAGCTAGGCCATTTAGGGCATTTCACCCGAACCTATGGGCTATGTTAGTCCAATCACGGGTTTGGCCACACCGAGTCCGGTTTATAACCGATTTATGACAGTTTGAGTCATGTCGTTTTGTCGAGTCTAAAATGAACCAAGGTCTAGATCCAACCGTGAGTCGAACCTTTGGTTAGTCAATCTCAAGTCGAGTTTTTGTTTGAGTCAAGTTGGTGTCGTGTCCTTAAGTGTGCAGGGGCTCTTACATTCGAATATTGACTCAGTTCGGGGTTTTCTTGTAGAAAGGCCGCCAAAAACCCGACTTCAAGCAATGGAAGATGTTGTTAACAAGCTTACTGAGGCCGTGAACCTCATGATGACCCGCATGGATGCAATCGAATCTAAGCTGGGTGAAGATTCCGCTTCATCTACCCCACCTCTGACTGATCTGGAGAAACGGTTCAAGTTCATCGAAGACCGTTTAAAACTCTCCCAGGGGAAGAACATTCACTATGAGAATGCTAGGGCCTATGCCCCAGTTCAGGATAAGTTGCCCACGAACATGGTACTCACTGACATCCCAAAGTTTAAGGGCACAGAAGATCCAGTTCACCATGTTAAGGCCTATAAGGGGTACTTAGCACTGAAGGGAGTGCCTGCTGACATGCACTCTGAAATTTTCGCTCAATCCCTGGATGAACACCCGAAGGCGTGGTTCTACAATCTGGACCTCAAGAACTTCCCCACTTTCGAAGATATTAAGGTGGAGTTCTGTAAGCACTATGCTGACAATGTTGAGATTCAAACCAACATAAGGACTTTGGAAGTGATGACACAGAAGGAAAAAGAGGGCTTTACTGAATTCCTCGCAAGGTGGCGCATTTGAAAGCGTGAAACTAGCTAAGAAGCCTGATGAAGTCGAAATGGTAGATAAGTTCGTGAATAATTTCACGACACTGTTTACCGTAATGCTCTAAAATACCAAAATTTTGGTTCTTTCAAAGAATTGATAAGGATCGGGATAAAGGTAGAAGACGATGTCCGTGCTGGGCGAGAAGCCAAAGGGATACCAAGGGGCTTCGTCATCTAAAGCAAAAGCACCAGTAGCGGCCCACTTTGTTGAAACTGTCAATCTCTTAGATGGACAGTCAAAAAGGCCTCCGCGCCAAGCTCCGAGGGTATTCACCGATATCGGGTGCACTTACGCCTACGCTCCCAAAGGCTCATGGCCCAAGGAAAGTTGAAGCCCATTGGTCCAACTCCGGATCCACCTGCTGAACAACAAGGCAAATGGTACAAACCGAATGCCTACTGTGCCTTTCATCAAGGGAAGGGACACGATCTCGAAAGGTGCTATCGATCGAAAGCACGAAATTCAAGACATGATTGAGAACGGAACGCTCCCAATCCCAGCCATAAAACCCAATAACATCACCAATCCATTTGGCGATCACACTAACTTTGTTTCTGTCGAAAACAATGTCGATTATTCCCATCTTATCCGCCCATGTCACTTGAAAGGGGTGTTTATCGGGAAAATATTTGTGGATTGCTTTGAATTCTTTCCAAACCCGAAGAATGAAATTCAAGTCGGGAGTCTTGCTCTAGAATGTACTCCTCTCATTAACGAAGTTAATAAAAGACAATTCGATTCACCAACCTTCATCATTGGCGTAGATCCTCAGAGGACTACCTCGGGATGGAGGCAGACCATCGAAGGGATCAAGGACAAAAGCCGAGCATCTAAGCTGACAGCTGAACAAGAGAAAGCTCATGACCAGATTTGAAATTATGAGTCGGGACCTGTTTTCTTATCTTAGTCGAGTCGAGTCTAGGACTTTCTTTTCTTGAAGTTGAGTCATTTGTTCCACGATGACCTAGGGTGTGTCCTAGGAATCGTTCCTTCGAATCTGTTAAGCATTTGTCATTCCAATAAAAGTCGAAGTTTCGTTTCCAAATATGTCTTGTTTTCAATCCCCAATCATTCTGAAAGCATGATAAAATGCACAACACACTCAAAGGCATCCCTGGGGTAGAAATATGTCCCGTTTCATAATGTAAGGTACACTAGGATCCCGTGTCTGTTTCCTTTACCTATTCCATGTCTGGCGGTAGAAAACCTTCATCAAAACCAATGCCTATGGCAAGTTTTTAGATGATTCTATGACAAACCCGGACTAGCTCCTTGTTTCCCCTATCGATGATGGAAGGCAAGCCTTTTACCCAACAAAATCAACCCATCTCGAAGAGAGAAGATATCAACCCGTTCTAACCAGGAATTGTTAGTTCTTACCCAATTTAGTTGGCGAAGCCCAATTTTCAAGGTGTATCCATTTATGACTAAGAGAATGAATAGAAGATCATTTTCAAAGAGAGAAAAAAGATGAAAAAGAATGAAAAAATGAGAAAAAGAGAAAAATGAAAAAAAATGAAAAAAAAGAAAAATGAAAAAAAGATGAAAGAAAAAGGAAAACAGAAAAAAAAGATGTTGAAGTCATTGCAGAACGCTTTTGGTTGAATGTCGAAGTTACGGAAGCCAGAAGTCAAGTCAAGTACCCATAGTTGAGGTTCAATGGGCGAAGCCCAAAAGCTTAAGTAGTAACCTCTTTACCCTCTAAGTCCTTCCTGAGACAGTTACAAGGGGATAGTCGGGAATTTTAAGAATCATTCCGCTTGTGTTGTTATACCTAGCCTTTAGGGTCCAGACATGGAAATTTGAACCCACATCATTTTCCAACCCATTTGTACTCGGGTTTCATCAAATCTGAGACACCATTTCCAACCACGTTATAAGCCATAGCCCTTGGCCTTAGCACCACAAAACGAACTTTCAGAATGATGGTTTACCTTTCAAACCTATTTTTACCAAGCTCCAGATCCCAAAAGATCCAAGCCTTTTGTACCAACCCTGGACACGGGATTTAACAGTACTTTACAGGCTAGAATGGGATACGACATGATACCTTAGGTGAAACCTTCGAGTGTGTACACACAATCAAAATGCCAATTTAATGCACTTCGATCGAACTACGTCGGATTTGATTTCGCTCCACGCGAATACGTAGGCAGTCCTTCAGAATAAGGGATTCAATCCACTCATCAACCAAGTTGTCATCTTGTCGGTTTCTTACGGGTCTTAACCAAGTCCAAATGAGGCCACCTTTGTTTGAGTCGGTCTTAGCACTCGATGTAGGCTAGGATAAGGATATAGGTTCAGATGAGTAATGTCAAGTCTCGGAATGAGCTTTATCTAATGGTTTAGGCAAAGATGCTGAGTCACATAGATGTGGGTTTGTGTTGGGAACAGAAAATATGAAAAACCCGCTGAAAAGAAAGAAGGCGTGGAAGAAAAAATAGTAAAAGCCCGCTGAAAAGAAAGAAGGCGGTGGCAAGAAATGATGAATACTCATTTGAAAAGAAAGGAGGCGAGGAGAAGAGTGACAGAATGTTCCCAACAAGAGTGATGTGTGATGTCTAAGTGTTCTCATAAAATCAGTCTGTGTTTAGTGTCTGGGCGAAGCCAACGTTGTTGTTCTGTGAGTTTAATCCTCCTTGTCAATGCCAAGTGATCTTGATTCCCATGTGCCCTCGGGAGCACGCCCATGCCATACGATATCTCCGTCCTAAGTCCGACGACCTTGTGATTCCCATTTGCCATCTTTTGGCGCCAGAATGGCCAATTTACATTTCTACCCCCAACAAGTCAATAGTCGAATTAAAACTCGTGCACACTTACGGTTTTATTTTCTTTTTTTGTTTTACGGTAGCGGGCTACGCCCACGTTGCTCACGAGCCATACAGAGTGTCCGTGTCATGTTTCATGCTCACCTATCAAGGCTCGATTTCAAAATGCCAAATATTTCAGAATTTCGAAATTTCAAAAACTTTTTACGAATTATGGTACATTTCAAGTCAAGGTTCAAATCTCAAAGTTCAAACTCAAATTTCTGGTCGATGACCCAACATCCAAGTGATTCATTTCAAATTCAAAATTTGGGTCGATAGCCCAATAATTTCAAATTTTCAACATGTTCAAATTTCGGGTCGATGACCCAGTCTTTCAAACTCAAATTTCGGGTCGATGACCCAACATACCAAGTGATGTCAATTTCAAACTTCGGGTCGATGGCCCAATTATTCAAAATTTTCAAATTCAATTTTTAGGTCGATGACCCAATCTTTTAAATGATCCAATTTCAAGATCGATGATCCAAATGTGCTTATGTGATGATTATTGCTAGTACGTTTTTGTGTTTCAAATGTAGCAGGATATGCTTCAACTGGGGGCTCTAAAGTCTACGACTTTAGAGCCATTACAAATCGGGTTTCTGAAGCCGTTGGCTTCAGAGACCATTATCAAGATGTAAAGGATGATATCGACCAAGAATTCAATTCAATACAAGAGTATGAAATGGAAGAATTCCGTAGCTGAAAGCAAATGATGAAAGCGGCGGCAACCTCCTCGGAAAGTCCCGTCCCATTCGGACAAGCGCCCGTGAATGATAAATTTTGGGCCAATGTCGTGAGATGATGAATTTTGGACATACGCCAGATGATAAACTTTGGGCATGTGTCGGCGATTGCTTAACTACGACGCGGGTTTGATTCCGTCAGAAACGGATACGTAGGCGCCTAAGGATAAGGCTCAATCCACCATATATGCAATTTATGGGTCGATGACCAACGATGATAATTCGACGCAACATGAAGCAAGAGTTAATCCCCAACGAAGTTTCAGGTATGATCTCTTCTTATGGCTGGCGAGCTTATATACGCAAGTCTAATGGACTATAAACGACCCGCAGAATCCTCAGGTCGAAAGGGACCTGGGGTGTACTTTGACTTTCGCCTTGTCCAAGCCTCAGTCAAAGTGGGGGCTCTATAGAGAACCCGACAAACACCCGATGATGATAGGACACATGTATTTATTAGTTGTCATTGTCATTATTTGCGTTCGTTTTACGATGTAGAATGGGCGTCGTCGATGAAGTATTTTATTAATTTAAATGATATTTAAATTAATGTTTTTTTTAAGTGAGTTCATTTTATTAATTTAAATGATCTTTAAATTAAAGCTTTTTTAAGGTAAATTCAATTTATTTTATTTTATTTTGAATTTATTTTCCCAAGTTTATTTTATTAAAAATAAAATAAATATTTGATTTGAAAAATCATTTTATGAGTATATTTGGTTTGAAAAATCATTTATTTTAACACGTTAATTGATTTGAAAAATCGATTTGAAAATCGAAAAGAACTCGTTTTGAACATGCGTTTTTGTGCTCGATTATAGCTCGATTTTTGAGCCCGTTTCCTTTACGAGTTGGCACGAATCTCGAGTACACTAACCAACCTAAGCCTCTTCCCATCCAACCCCAGTTCGAACCCCATATCCACGGCCCAAATCCCGTCCCAAATCACCCCCAAACAGCCCGCATACACAAAGCAGCCCCCCATTTTTGCGGCTCAAACCCGAGTCCAAAACCCGCTCCAAACACTACCAAAACCCATGCCCATTAACCCTAACCCATACCCTAGTATCCTACCCATATTACCTTACCTTAACCACCAAGAAAACCCGTCACAAAGCCTCTCAAACCGTCACAAAAGCTGCTGGACAGCAGCTATGCGCGAACAGGCCCGTCTGCCTCTCCTCCCTTTTACCCTACTTTAACTCCCTATAAATACCCACCCTTCACCATACATTCATTCCTCTAAGTTCTCCATACATACAACCTTCACTTACAAGCTTTAAACCTCAGAAACGAACCCTAATTGCCTCTCAAAAACCTTCCACAAAACCGACATCCAAACTGAAACAGTTTGTGTGTCCTCTTCGAAAAACAATTCGTTCCTCCTTCAAACCTCCATAAAAACTCGAGTTTCTTGTTCCTAATTAACCATATAACATCCATCTACACATTAGACAAAGATTTACGAGCCAAATTGCCCTTGAGAGTACACGAAATCCCTCGAAAAACAGAGTGTTATACACTCTGTTTTCGTGATTTGTTCTGTCTGTCCAGTTCTGTTTGTGCTCGTTTTTCGTGCCCAATAACTCAAAACGAGCAGGGGTTGCTTTAAGATCTCTGTTCTACTCTCTTTCTAGTTTTCAAAACATCTTTTAAATCGAATTTTCATCGTGAAACGAGGGAGAAATCGCTGTTTGAAAGTTGCTGTCCAGATTCGATAAAAAACGCGTGTTTGCTTTGTTTCTTCGTCGACGACGGCCTCTCGAGATAAAATCTACCATCGATTACGACCCAAGACGGTGTCAACGATACATGTAGGTTGAGGGTGCATCAAATCCTTTTCTTTCTCCTTTTTATTTCGTTTTTTATGTTTGTTTTTTATAGTTTGTTTTTATTTGTTTATCGTTTTTGTTTATCGATTGTTCTAATTAACTATGAAACTAGTTTAGTCCGAGTATGAGTTAAAGTACCACCATGAACACCCGCGTTGACTTGAGATGGGAAAGAAACCGCTACATCAGTCGGTCGTACACCCCCGTCTCATTTACATATCCTCGTGTTCAAGGTAGGACATAAATAAAACGAACTTCTAACTTCGCTCCTCGTTTTGACCCTTTGTTTGTTTCGGCCAATTCGACACACCCTAGGACCGTTTACATGTTAGTTTGACCTCTGATTGTTAACATATAACTCGTTTAGATGACATTAGATCAATTTAATAACCTAATTAGACACATTAGGGTACATCGACATAGCTTTAAAAACCGATTAACAATTCTGTAACTTAATTGAATTCATCTTCCCTTTCACTAATTTTCTCGCTAGCATGGAAGTGCGTGCTTAACACCTTTCCATTTGCACTCGTTGACGATTTAGAATTGTACCTAACCTAGTTCGTATTTTTTTAATTCAATTTGTAATTAATTAACCTTTAATTTGTTTTATTTATTCCTAATTTTTTAAAAGTCGTTTTAATTATCTTTTATGGTTCAAAATCTGTAAATTTAATTTAATGAATTTTTTCGTAATTTATTTTACTGATTTCGTAATTAAAACATAATTAACTTTGCTTTTCTACAAAAGCGTGCCTTGCAGTGCATCGACTTGATCCGTGCCTTTGCACTTCGCAAATGCACGCCAGATTTTAGTTTCTTTTCTTCTTTTGTTTCTTTAATTGTTTACTAATCCTATTTTAATAAATATGGATTGGTGAATAATTTTAATAAGTTGGGTTCAATTTAATTAATAAGTTGTACCTAATTTATTTCAAGCCTTTGTACTTATTTATTTTAATTTAATTAGTTTAATTCTAATCTAATTTGTTTATTAACTAATAATTCGGCTAACATCTTTAATTAGTCTAACTTAGCTTTAGCTTTTTTGTTTACATTTGTTTCGTTTATTAAGACTTAATAGTTTAAGTTGTATTTTGTTAGTTTGTATTGTAATCTGAGTCAAAGTAATTACGATAGTTGTTGTAATTAGATTGAGTTGTAATTTATTTCTCGTTGTGTCGGCATGAAATGCCTGGGTTGTAATAGGATAGATCCCACGGCTCCCCCATTCCCCCTTAAGCCTTGTTTGCTTTGTTTTGTATGTTGTTAGATCAATCAACCCACATGCTAAATTACAACTTTGACAAAGTTAGTTTAGTTGCATTTAAAACGACATAGAAATTGTTGTCACATGTTAGGGTTTAAAATGATGTTTGCATATCATATATCGTAGTAGCTATGACCTTGTTTGAAACCCGACACTTGACTTAGTAGAGGCCGTTATTGACGGGCGGGGTTAGGTGTCCTTATGGGCATCCTAACACGTACCCTCACCCCTTACTCAAGATCTATCGTTTGTGGATCCGTCTAAATACCATTGGATTACGAGAGTCATTCAAATCAAGTGATATAGGGTACAAGTCTTTATCTTTAATCACTCGTAGTCGATTGGCTTTATGCTTTTCGATGAAAGGTGTAAAGTTGACTTGAACGGTTCCAAGTTCCCAAAAAACTTGGTGGCGACTCTAATATGTCTTAATTCGATTCGAAAGAACCTCGAGTTGATTATGCCTAGTGTGGATCCCGCGGACGCAGTTCCCGAGGGCCTTGTCCACAATAATCTGCAGATATGGACTCCCAGAATCAGAGATAGTGTGTGATAACGGCACCCAGTTTATGGGAAGAAAGGCTAAAGCATTTTGCCATGAGTGGAACATCAACCTGGTTATATCCACTCCTGGATATCCAAAAGCTAATGGCCAGGATGAATCAAGCAACAAGGTAGTCATAAGCTGCTTAAAGAAGAAACTGAAGAGAAGACGAGGCAGATGGGCTGAAGAACTTCCATTAGTACTGTGGGCAGACAGGACAACTCTAAAGACATCAACAGGCCAAACACCCTATTCTTTGGTGTATGGCTGTGAAGCTGCCATCTCTGCAGAAGTCCGGGTGCCAACATCAAGATATAGCTTGAACAATGTTGAAGCAAATAGCAGCTTGATGCAAGACAACCTGGTCCTGACAGAAGAACTAAGAGATGCTGCCAAAATCAGGATGGCATCATATCAACAAGCAGTGGCCAGAACTTACAATAAAAATGTCAGGATTAGAATCTTCAAGAAAGGAGACCTTGTCCTACGAAAAGTTTTCCCAAATAAGAAAGAAAAATCAGCAGACAAGCTAGCCCCTACGTGGGAAGGCCCCTATTTAATTGAATCAATTGTCGGACAAGGAGCATACAGGCTCCAAACATTAAAAGGAGAAATGATCCTAAGATCCTGGAATGTAACTCATTTGAAATTGTTCCATGTATAAATTATATCCTGGCCTGATTAGGTAAAAATCATATCTTTACTATCAGTGTTTCACCCCTGACATGCTACCTCAAAAATTATGTGTCTCACATGTTCTATGTACAATCCATGTCTATATATGCAACTAACCCAATTTCTTCTATTTTTCTTGAATCCTGAACAATTATACACGATAAATTATTATATGCATAAATATTCAGGATTGATGGCTACTCTACTGTACATTAGACTTCTTATTTATGTACTTTTTAAATTTTTTGCACCCCGCTGTGCCTGACGAAGTTGGTAACCATCACCGGATACGGTGAATAGTAGGACCAATCAGGCATGAAATAATTGCCTGACCTGACTATTTGCTACACACATCTACAACCGACTGGACACAGCAAGAAGGTGCAAGGGTTTTTTATCCCGACCATCAGTCTAAATGCCATCTCGACAGGCCGAGTATCAAGCCCTCCAGCCAGGCAGGGGAACATAAGACCTCATGACAGGCCGATTTTCCCACCCCTTCAACTGCTATGGTACAAACTATATGTGGTTGAATGGCTTACGTTGGCTTTAATTGCAAGACAGAAGCAAATACTGAAAAAACAGGTTAACAGGTTTAAAAATCTAACAGGCTAACAGGTTTGAAGATATAAAGTTTGCAGGAAATTCTGAACAAAGGAAAATCAAAACAGGAAACAATAGGACATCAAGAAATAAATAAAGTGAGCCAAAGAAGGCCACCACCTTCATATTTATAAAAAGCCCTTACCCCCTGGGGCAAAGCCACCAAAATAATTGTCAAGGCCAGGGATAACCTCCTTGACCAGTCAAGCACGAAAAAAAATTAAAATTGTCTTTCCAGGGACATCCCCCCTGGATGGGCCAATACCATCAAGAAAAATATAAAATTACTGCTCTCCCTTGGAGGCAGCATCAGCACTACCATCTTTGGCCTGATCAGCATCAACATCCTGCTCCCCTGGAGAGTCGACCTCTTGTTCATTATCCATATTATGCAGGTCAGGATACTTAGCAACAACAAAAGCCATCTCAGCTTCCGGGTTCCAATTTGTCCTGGCCTCCACAGGCTCCGACATAGCAGCCACTTTCCCCTTGATATAGAATTACAAGGAAGCATCATCAAGCTTGAACTCCAAATCATCCCTCTTCAGGATAAGCTCCTCATTCCTGTAGAGTGCCTCCTGCAGAAGCTGCTTACACGAGCTGGCCTCAGTCTTGGCAGCGCCCCTCTCAGCCTGCACCTTTGCCAAGTTAGCAATCCCTGCGGCCAGATCAGCCTAAGCGAAATCCAATTCGGACTTCAGCTTATCATAATCAGATCTCGGAAGATTAATCATGGCCACAAAAGAGGTAGCCTGATAAGCATTGTGGAGATAAGCTACAGCACCCTGAACAAAAACAAAAATAGTATAAATATTATGTCATAATAAAAACCTCTAAAAAAATATATATTACAAAAAAACAAATATATATATATATATATATATATATATATATATATATATATATATATATATATATATATATATATATATATATATATATATATATATATATATATATATATATATATATATATATATACTCTCTCTCGCAGACCAAGGCACCAGCAAAAAGGGTAACATCATGATCTACTGAAGCAACTGCCTGAGTAGCAGTCTCAATAGGATCCAGGGTAAGCATAACATCAGATTTAGAAGTGGCATAATCACTAATTTTCACCCTGGTAGCCTCCAAATTATCCACCCTGGCTCGCACCTCCCTAACTGGGGCAGATAAATCAACTTCTTCCACCTTCCTCTTCTAGGCCGCTGAACTTATTTCAGCAGGAGAAACTGGAGCAGGAGAGACTTTGGGAGCGGCAAGCAACTCAGTTAAATCAATGACAGGCCCAGTATCGCCACCACCCTGAGAACTCTCCTCTTTTACCTTGGTTAGCCTGGCAGAAAGATCAGTCATGCCAAACCTAGCAAGGCGAGTGGATGATCTAGTGGCTATAACACAAGACACTATATTATCAATAAAGACAGGCTGTCATGAAAAGGCCAGAATAGAAAGAAAAACAAAACAAAAATAAAGAACAAAAAGACTTACTGCCTGAAGTAGATGCGCTAACAGCCTTTGAAGGCCTGGGCATTCTACCAGCACCTTCAGTCTTCAGGCAACGAGGAAGATGATCAACCCCACAACAGAGAGGCCAAGTCCTCTCCATTTGAGGAATTACAAGGAAGGCAGAGATGTTTGCAATAGGGTACTCAATTTCAGAAGACCAATCATCAACTACAAGCAAGAGAGGTATGAGTCATTTAAATTTATTTACATTCTTTAAAACTAACAAATAAACATGCAGGATAAAGAAAAAAATTCAGGGTACTCACCATCAACACAGGCATCATAATTCAAATACGCCAGATCAGGACCCACAGAATTGGCCCTGATGAACATATATCCAGTAGCTCAGTTCCTATCATGGCTGCTATCAAGATTGTCGAGTAAAGGAGAGGTTGAAGGCATGGCCTTGAAACTGATCCGGCTAGGACTGTTGGTCCTGACAGCATAGCAAGCCTTCAAGTCCTCCAGAGAGAAGGAAATATTGTGTTTTTTACAAAAATATTCAACATAGCAGACCACCTTCCACGCCATGGACATCAGTTGGTAGGAAGGCACACCAATTTTTTTAATGACATTCACCATAAGTGGAGAGAAAGGAAGCTTGCAACCAGCCCTGAAGGCCCAATCATGGATGCAGAACCAGCCAGGACATGACCAGTCTGCCCTGACAAGAGAATCTTCAGGGATCCAGACTTCGAAATCAGCAGGAATGATTCCCTTATCCATCAAGACTTTTTCAAATTCAGGTTTCAAACGATTTAGAAGAGATTGTTGATCTTTTAAAGCTTTTGTGGGCTTGAATTCAAATTCTCTGTGGAAAATAGAAATCATTTCGAGAGGTGGAATACTTGGTTTTTCAACCGCAAGAGGGTGAACAATAGAAGGCCCAGGAAGAATTTTAGAAACAGTTTCCTCAGGGTTGGAAACAAATGGAATTCCAGGAGTCATCACACCCCTGGAAGATTTTTTTTTTGCAACCATTGTTGAAAGTTTGTTGAAGATTTATTGAAGATTAATTCTGGAAATTAAGAGAACTAGAACATGAAGATTTTCAAAGAAAATGATCGGATTATGGTGAAGATAAGTTCAATGAAGTGAAGATTATTTATAGTCGGTAAAATTAGGGTTTTCAACCGCAAGTTGCAGAGTAATTATTGTGAAGTTGCAGTAATTACAACACGCGTCACACCCAACCGCTGCTAGCCGTTGCAGGATATGATCAGACACAATATAACCGTTAAAGCCAGTTTTCCAGAGTTTGAAGTTATCTCCTTATTTCTGGCCTGACCCAGCGTAAATAAGGAGATAAGGGGCAATTGTTAGTCCTGGAAATCCGCACATATTTTAGGATAACATTTCACCCTGCCCTGACCATCATGACGTCAGGGCATCAGGATATCAGAAGACAGGCGCCAGCCAAGGAGAGGACAACGGTCAAAATATAAGGACAATATTTGACCACTTCAAAGATAATATTATTGTCAATATTCGGACAGTAATTATATCATTAATGAGAAAGATTTGGTAATAAAAGCCATGCAATTAAGAGAGTAATTAAGCGCATTAAGGAGCATTAATCCGATCAATTAAGGAGGAATATTCAGCATTAAGTACAAGATTTGGCAGCCATTCAGCTTGGCTATATAAGGAGCACTTGAAGATTATTTGAAAGAAATGCATACTCTAGCATACAACATTCTCACACAACACTTTGGCTGTTTTACAATCGTTTGTGCTAAATTACTCAATAATATAGTGAAATCCTCTCCTGGCTTGGTGCCCGTGGTTTTTTCTCATTTAAGGGTTTTCCACGTACAAATTCCTTGTCTTATCTTTACTTGCTTATCTTACTTTACTTTTCTTGTTTCATACCCTGCCCTGCATATTCACAGATAAGTTCGAGCTAGTTAACCCTACCTAGACATACCCTGACCTGATTTCACCCTGCGTAAAATCCATACAAAACAACTATGAAGTCTTGGTTACGAGTTAAGACAGAATAAGGAAAATGAAAGGGCGCCACCGGGTGACACCCAATTTGGGCGCCACCCTCTCACAAGGGGTGAGTGTGGACCCCTTCAATTAAAAATGCATGTGAAAGGGTGGCACCCAATTTGGGCGTCACCCGGTGACGCCCTATCGCTGTCGACAGAATAATGAGTGCACACGTTATTTACGTTGCGCTTTGTAGCTTATGTATTTGTGGGGTAATAATTTGTTGTTTAATTAACAAGGGTTTTAGTTAATGAAATATTACATGACTCATAAGTCATAATGCCAGTTAGCTCGACTGGTAATGCTATGTGCATGGTAATATTTAAATATTATAATTTGAAAATTAATTGTGTGGGTGCGTAAAATGCAATTTAACACTTGTATGTGGTAAAGTGGTAAGTTTCCATGGATGGGTAATGTATTACTTGCGAATTAGATTACGGGGATAACCAAACTTTCAAAAGGCACTTTACATATCTATATTACTCTTGTGTTCATTTCCCCTCTTTAAACTCAAAACGTTTGTTACAAAAGTAAAGACATAAGCTCCATATTTACTGAATTTTCTTTTTTAAAATCGAAAAAACACTCTCTCGGTTTTTTGTATATTTGAAGTTTTCGTTTTCCAAGGTTAAACTTTGCCTTTAATTTTTACAAAAACAAAAGTTACAAATTACTCCCTCCCATCCACTCTTTTCTTCCCTATTTCCTAAAACGGATTATTCAGATTTTCTCCCCCTTTCCTTTTTGAGAAAGTTTTTATTAATATTATACCCTTACCTCTCTCCACTCATCAAACCCCACTATATACTTTATTAATATTTAATTCTAATTATTCCTACCTCTCTCCAATAAACAAACCCCACTCATCTCCTTTATTAATATTTAGTCCTAATTATTCATACATCTCTCCAATTACCAAACCCCACTCATATCTTTATCAATATTATACTCTCACCCTTAATCTACGTGTCCGCTTCAAATGGGAAGAAAAGAATGGATGGGAGGGAGTATACCATTAAAAATGCTTACAAAAAGAGTATTGAGAATCTCGACGTGAGAAGGAGAATGTCATAAAAATGAAAATGACCCTATTTAAAGAGCAAGAGAGTAAAGGGGATGTATCTAAACTAATTTTGCCTCGTAAATGAAATCTATAATGACCCTTAACATACCCTTAACAGTTGACACTAGAATATAAAACATCGTTGATAACTGGAAATATAAAGTAACTAGGTAGTATCTGTTTAGGTAATTTTTATCGTATTTAGGTTTTATCAGGTCAATGTGGTCTTACTCGTTGTATATTGGTTGGATGTTTACGTCAATGCTAAATAATGGAATAAAGAACGTAATTAAAGGTGACACGTAAGATTTGGTGACGTGGAAAACCCAATGTGGGAACAACCGCGGGAGGGACGGTACCCTTCCAAGTATTGCACTAGCTTATTAATGAGGGATTGAGTACAATGGAGTCGGAATGTAAATCTAGCTAGCACAATGTATTTTGTGTGTATGTGTGATCTTGAATGCCCTTTCTTGATTGCTCATTTGGCTATTTATAGGGTAAGAACCCTAGATATGCCTTACTTTGTTTATGGAAAGGAATATTACTTCCATAACAACTCTTTTCATATCCAGTCGTCTCCTTCCTTTCTCCCTAATCTCCCTGACTTCTCCCTAGAATCTCCCTGAAGGCTTTCCAAAATGAGGGACTCTTCCATCCATGGACTTCTTCACCTTTACACGTCTCCTGGCCCAACTCCTTAGGCGGATCCTACTTCGCATCTGGGCTCCTCTTGCTTATTCTTCCTCCACTGCCCAATTCTTCAACAGGAATTAAGTGGACTTGCCCTATTAGGCCAATATGAAGATTTTGGCCCAAACAGTTTGCCCCTAATTCCTTGTGAGATACGTCTCGAGGCGTCGAATAAGGAATTACGTATTACTTTTGAAAATGACCTGCGCCGTCTTCTGCACTCCTTTCTACGTACTCATCATTATTCTTGTCCCTTACTCCCTCATTTCTCGTGCCCTCCCTCTCTCTCTCTTCCTTTATAATCTCAACCCCCAACTTAACCCCATAATCTCAAAAACCATTCTCCTTCAAAAACTCTCCACTTCCCAAAAACACTCCTCCATCCTTTTGTTTTCTCCCGCTGGACTTCGCCGCCGTTCCTTGCTGCCACTTTTCCCAGGTATTCCTTTCTTACCACCTTTCTTTAACCTCTTCTTTCTCTCTCCTACGACCATGGGCAAAACCCGTCACACCTCCTCGACCTCCACCCCAAATGACCAAAACCTGGACCCCGTCTTCCCTTCCCGGAACCTTTTTACTCACCCCCCATGACTGCGACTCTGCTCTGACCACCGCCGACATCCCTTTGATCAAGGGTTTGCTCGGTCTAGGCGATGGGGTCGACATCGTTATCCGAAAACTGGGTCAGAAGGCAGACGCCATCCGGCTGGGTTGGGTCTGTCTCTACCTCTACCCGTTTAGATACGGCCTCCGCTTCCCTTTTCCAAAGCTTTTTCAAGACTTTCTTTATACCAACAATTTCGCTATGGCACAAATTTCCGCCAATGTTTGGAGGGTTCTCCTCTACTCCCTGACAGATAGTCAGAATACCAACAGCTCCATTTCCTTGGGCGATCTTGCCCATATGTATGACATCAGGTCCCTGAGAAGAGGCCGGTTCTCCATTCGGGGTTCTGGGGAGACCCCCCTTCAAGCACGTATTAAAATCCAGGGATGAGAAGTGGTTTGAGGACTTTTTCTATGTGAGGAAGGCTTCTATCCAGCCGCCTCCTGATTACATCTTCGAGAAATGGGTTATTACTTCGAGTAAGTAGCTCTCCTGACGCCTGACTTGTTCATCTCAATGCTTACTGGCTTACTTGGTTGCTTTCGTGCAGGTCCCTGCTACCTGACTCGTCTGGGCGACCCGGTTGTTAATCGCAACAAGCTGTTCTGCATCCCTCAGTCTGAGAGAAAGTTTCCTGACCTGCTACCCGGTTTCTCACCTGCCTCCTCTTCTAACCCACAGCAATCAGCCCACAGTATGTCTTCTGGTAAGCCACTTTACACTATCTTTGTTCATAATCTTGCTGCCTATCCAGTATCTCTGACATTCGATATTTTGGCTGTCCGTAGGTTCAAGAGTTGATCCCTTGGAGGCCATCCTCCAAAGTGCCAAAAGAAAAAGATCTTCTGCCTCCAAGAGGAGTGCCCCTGCTGCATCCTTCCAGTCTCCTCCTACCCATTCCAACACCATACGTTCTAAACCTTTAGAAGTAAGCCCGTTGTCCCGTCATCCTCCTATGCCACCTGCTAGTCCTCCTGCTGCTGCCAGTGGCGGCATCATCGCTCACTTTTCAGAGGGCTTTGGAAACATTAACAAGGTACCATACTGGCCTGAGATTGACCAGCTACTCTTCCCTTCCTCGGCGGAGGCCTTCTCAGAGTTCTCCCCAGAGGAGATGGCTGAAAACGACGTGCATAACGCTTTTATGGTGAGTATCTTCCTTCTTCTACCTGTTCCAAGTTTCTTATCCTCAATCTTTGCTAGTTTCAACTTTCTCTACCCCCAGGCCTTCCAGTCTGCTCTCTACAACAGGAAGATGATCAACATAGTGCAGACCACCAGCCGTGCTACCAGTGCTAAGAACAGAGAGCTGACTGGGACTGTTGCTGATCTGGAACGGCAGCGTGCTGACTTGAGAGGACGGGTGGCTGAGCTGAAGGTTGATCTCGCTGGGACCAAGAATAAACAGAAGAAGGAGCTGATCAGCTGGCTCGCACCCAAGAGGTCTGCACCACGTTCTCTGACTCCATGAAACGTTCTAAGGAGAGGATCAGTGAGTTGATCACACTGGCCACCAATATTGTTGCCTATACTACCTGGCGGGGAAAGATCAGCGGGATGCGTGCTGCCCTTGAGGAGGCTCCAACCCAGCAGGCCATAAAAGAGGAGGAGAGGTAGCTGGAGATGCTTTACCCCGTCCAACTTGATCCGGGTGTGCTGATGCCTAAGGTTGGCGAGGTGAACTCTCCTGCACTGACGGAGCAGATGGCCGTTGGAGGTGCCAGCTTACTTCAGGAAGCTGATGTTGCTGAGGGAGCTTAGGAGGCTACTGTTGCCGAGGGCGTGCAAGCTGGTCCTGTACCTTAGGCAAGTTTATCGTCATTCTAGGACCGATGGAACGTTGCAGGATTCTGGTAGCTCAGAGATCCATGCGCTCCATATGTATGTGCATGCATGCTAGGGCCCTGATTAATTGCGATTAGTGCGAGCTACTTCCAGGGGGTGGTATCAGGGGTACCTGGGTAAGCGTTCAGCTGTCAGTCAGGCTCCCTTTCGTATGTTCCACAGTCCGCTGGTGAGGGTGCTCTTGACGGAGAAAGTAAGTAAGGCATGCTGGAGTGCCATGTGCCTTGTCACCCCACGTTTTCAGTTGACAGTCCTGCTAGATACCCTGATGCCATCTCATGGGGTACCAGAGCAATTGTGGTACCAGGAAGCTTACAGACCACACAACTCCAATAGTTTTTAAATTTTGAAAGAAATAAAAGAAAAAGAAATTGACGCGAAATTGGTAGTATGCCTACTACCGTTTTTGTTTTTTGCTTTTCTTCACACACTACTCTGTACACTAATTTCTACTTATTATTAAAAGTGATACCTCTTCAGGTGAAGTATGTTCCATGGTTTGTGCATGATCTGACCGTCCATGGTCATTAATCTGTATGCCCTATGGCCAATGATCGAGGCCATTTCGTGTTCACAATTAAGTATATGTGGTCGTTGGTCAATGGTCGATACAAAACACAATTTATACTTCACAGACAACTCTACAATTAGTAAAGAGGCAAGTAAAGGTCGGATCCCAAGGGACGGGTATTGAAATGAGAATTCTATTGTAACTAGTAGTGTCTAGGGGTGTCACAAATTGGGTTGGTGTAGAAGGTCACTAAACTAAAATAACAATGAAAATAAACTAGCAAGATGAATAAAATAAGGGGTGTAAACAATTGATTAAAAGCACTAGGGTGTCATGGGATCATAGGGGAATCATGGGATATGATCATACAAACATGTTCTCAAATTATAAGCAAGCAATTATTGTTGTGATGGATTGAGTTGGGTTATGTCTTACAATCCTAGGAAAGTTTGGGTCCCGGAGCCGAATCGATTAGATTGTACAACACCTACAAGTCGACTTAATCTTCCCTACTCAACAACATGCATGGTCTAATGAGACTCGAGTTGGGTTATGTCTTACAAGTCTCATTGAAAAGATAGAAGATGATAGTAAATGCAAGGATTCATAGGCTTAGCATTTCATCAAATATAACATGTGCATGAATTGAGATCAAAACAAGCAAGCAAATAAGATATGAAAGCATATTGATTTAAGCATGAATCATCCCCCATGTTGGTTTCCCCTAATCACCCATTAAACCCTAGCTAAGAGACTACTCACTCATTATCATGTTGATCATGCTAGCAAGGTTGTCAATCATACCAACAATATGAAACATGATGAATAAATGAAAGTAATTAACAATAATTAAAAAGGGATTAAGAGATTATACCTACTAATGATTCCAATAATAAAGCAAGAATAATAGAAGTACTTGAATCCTAGATTGAGAGGTTGTCAATGTCCCAATAATAACCCAAATAATCTTCAATTACCCAAAATAAAGGAAGAACAAGAGAGAGATTAAAGAACTAAAACTTGGATTAAAACTTGATTAATACTTGATTACAATATTGAAGAGAGATTTGATTGATATTAACTACACTAATTATTGATAAGAAGAACATGCTCCTCTAATTAGCCTAATGGGGTATTTATAGTGAAAATTAGGGAGGATGCATTAGGGTTAACTAAGGGCTAAACTAGTAATTACACTTTTTAAGTTGAGCAAGGAGGACCCGGTATTTTCTGAGAGAAGGGCTTCTCTTTTCGTAGCTTGAAGAATGAAATCGATCTTTGTCACGGGAATCCGTGCGGATTAGAGTCGGGACGGCCGGATTTGGGCTGTGCAATCCGAGCGGATTCAGGAGAGGGACGCTCGGATTGTTGAGAGGGAATCCGAGCGGATTCCAAGGAGGGACGCTCGGATTGTCTTTGGCTGGGCCGGAGGCGGATTATGTCCGCAATCCGTTCGGATTGTTGGTCAGCGTCAATTCTTCTTCTTTTCTTCCCTTTTCTTCATAAATTCCTTGGGGATTTTCTTGGGGACGCAAGGATCCTTTCTCAACATTGTTCTTCTACTATAATATGTACAAAGGCCTTCTAGTCTTGTCTCTTCTTGATGCTTGGTCATTGAATACAATCAATTTAGCCTCGTTTTGCCATGAAAATGCAAGATTCTTACTCCTTTCCTACCAAGGGATCAAAATCTCAAAGAATATGCAAAACAAAGAACTAAAGATAAGAAATGACCCAAATAGGCACTAAAAAGCATGGAAACAATGGTAATTCGGGGGCTAAATATGCGCCAATTATGGTCACATCAGCCAACAACTCCTTCTAACTGGTATGGTCCTTCCCATTTATAGGCGAATTTGCCTGCCTTATGGTTCTTTGTGTTTTAAAACACTTCACAAAGGACTAGGTCTCCTACCTCCACGAGCCTGACTTTCACATTCTTGTTGTAACTTCTGGCGACAGACTGCTTGGAGGCAGCCAGACGTATTTTTGCGCTTGCTCGCAGTTCGTCTATCGTGTCCAGGCTCCTGATCATTTCTGCGATGTTCAGTTCCTCTGTCATACATCCATACCTGTGGGTTGGAACTAGAACCTCTGATGGAATTACTGCTTCCGCGCAAAACACCAGGCTGAAGGGTGTTTGGCCTAATGCTATCTTTGGCGTCGTCTGTCTGACCATAATACTAGTGGCAACTCATCTGCCCACTTTCCTCCTAACTCCTGTAATCTCCTTCTCAAGTTATCCATGATTATTTTGTTGCTGGACTCAGCTTGCCCATTGGACTTTGGAGCCCTGGTGATGTTCCATCTAGCACAGTATCCCTCGGCATCGTTGGAGATGAATTGTGAGCCGTTGTCACATATGATTTCTGATGGGATACCAAACCTGTAGATGATATTTTGTTTAATAAAAGAGATGACCTGCTTGTCTTTTACTTCTGTGAATGCTTCTGCCTCTATCCACTTGGAGAAGTAATCTGTCATCGCCAGCATCCATATCCTGTTCCCTGTGGCTTCTAGGCAGAGGACCCACTATGTTCATTCCCCATGTCATAAATGGTCAAGGAGAAATGATGGGGTGTAAGGGTTCTGTCGGCTGATGGATCATTGGTGCTGAGCGCTGGCAAGCATCACATTTGCGAGCATATTCTGCTGAATCTTCCCTCATCGTGGGCCAAAAGTAGCCTTGTCTGAGGGCTTTATTTGACAGACTCCTGCCCCCTACATGGTTTCCACATTCGCCACTGTAGAGGGCATGCAACACAGTATGTGCTTCTTGCTTGTCCAGGCATCGTAGGTAAGGTCCTGCTGCTGACTGCCTGAAAAGTATGTCATCAGTTAGTATGAATTTGGAGGCTTTCATTTTAAAACCTCTTATCTCCTTTTTGTCGTCTGGCAGCTTGCCATGTCGTTGCCAATCTAAGTAAGGTGTCCGCCAATCCCAGTCATCTGCCTGGGTAGCTGGCTGATCAGGTGATTGGTCAGCTGCCTGGTCAGCCGTCTAGTTGTTTGGCTGGGAGGCTATCTGGCCTTCTGTTGTTATCTGAACTGCTAGCTCATCTTGTTGGTCCTCCAATTCTCCTCTGTCCTCTTCTTCTAATTTTTGGATAGATGGTTCCAGCATGTGCGCGATGGGGATATTGGACAGCTCGGTTGTCTTGAGGGTTGCCCCCAGAGTCACTAAGGCATATGCTTCCACATTTTGGTCTATGGGGATATGCATGAGCTTACAGTCTTTGAATTTTTATTTCAGCTCCTTTGCCACCTTTAAGTAGGCAATCATCTTTGAATTCCTGACTATGAATTCATCATTCACATGATTAACTATTAGCAAAGAGTCACTGAATATTTGTAGTTTCCTGACTCCTAGCTCCAGGGCTAGCTGCATCCCTAGTATTAAGGCTTCATATTCTGTTTCGTTATTAGTTGCCTTAAATTCACATCGTACTGCCTGTGCTATCATATCTCCCTGCGGTGACCGCAGGATTAGTTCTACACCTGCTCCCATTTGGTTGGAAGCTCCATCAATGTGCATCTGCCAGGCTTCTACTTCCTTATTTCCTTTGAGGGTCAGGATCTCCTCGTCTGCCAGGTTCTGGATAGCTGGACTGAAGTCTGATACAAAGTCTGCCAGTGCCTGTGACTTGATTGTTGTCCTAGGATCATACCTGATGTCATATCCACTAAGGTGTACGGACCACTTTGACATTCTGCCTGATAGCTCAGGTTTCCTTATTATTGATTTCAATGGGTAATTAGTCACGACATGTATAGTGTGGGGCTCAAAGTAGGGGCACAGTTTGTAAGATGCAACTACCAGTGCTAGTACTAATTTTTCAAGAGATGTGTATCTGGTCTCTGCTGGAAGCAGAGACTTGCTTATGTAGTAGACTGGCTTTTGCTCTTTATCCTGCTCTCTGACTAGAACTGCGCTTACTGCTACCTCTGTGATGGCTAAGTAGAGGAATAATGGTTCTCCTGGCTACGGCTTTGATAATAATGGTGGGCTGCTGAGATAATGCTTTAGCTCCCTGAATGCCTGCTCCTGGTCTGCGGTCCACTCGAACTTCTGGCTCTTGCTTAGTATATCGTATAATAATCTGCATTTGTCCGAGGATCTCGAGATGAATCTGCTCAAAGCTGCTACCTCGCCAGCTAGTCTCTGCACGTCCTTTCGTTTTTCAGGTGACTCCAGCTGCAATACAGCTTTGATCTGTTCGATGTTGGCTTCTATCCCCCTTTGGGTTACAATGTAACCTAAGAACTTGCCGGAGGACACCCCAAAGGTGCATTTAGATGGGATCAGCTTCATTTTGTACTCTCTAAGGGTGTTGAATGTTCCTGCTAGATGCCGCATGTGGTCCATAGCTTTTCCTGATTTTACCACCATATCGTCAATATACACTTCCATGGTTCTTCCTATTTGCTCTTTGAACATACAGTTGACTAGTCTCTGGTATGTGGATCCTGCGTTCTTCAGGCCGAATGGCATTACATTGTAACAATATATTCCTCTTTCAGACATGAATGCTGTCTTTTCTTGATCTGATGGATCCATCTTGATTTGATTGTACCCACTCCAAGCGTCCAGGAATGTCAACATCTCATGTCTAACTGTCGCATCCACCATTGCATCGATGTGTGGTAGCGGGAAGGGATCCTTGGACATGCCTTGTTGAGGTCAGTGAAGTCCACGCACACTCTCCATTTTCCATTTTTCTTAGGTACCACTACTACATTTGACAGCCACTCCGGGTATTTCACCTCTCTTATTTTGTTTGCTGCCAGCAGGTTGTCTACTTCCTGGTTGATCACCTTATTTCTCTCAGCTGCGAACTTCCTTCGTCTCTGCTGGATGGGTTTGTATTTTGGGTCCACACTAAGTTTATGTGTTATGATGGATGGATCTATCCCTATCATGTCGTCTTGTGACCATGCAAAGCAGTCCATATTAGCCTGCAAAAATTCGATTAGGTGTTGTCTGAGGTCTCCTGTGCACCCGGCTCCAATTAGCACGGTCCTCTCTTGGTGCAGCCTGTCCAGGATGATCTTATCTAGCTCCTCAGCTGGAGGCTCAATGTATTCACCCTGGACGTGCTGCTTCTGTAATTGTTATGCTGGGGGACTGGCAGTGCACTTCAGTGCTTTCTTATAGCAACTTCTAGCTTCCTCCTGGTCTCCTCGTATTATTTCTACTCCCTATGGTGTGGGGAATTTTATGCATTGATGGTATGTTGAGGGAACTGCCTTCATCAGGTGCAGCCACGGTCTTCCTAGAATGACGTTTTAGATAGAGGGTCCATCTATGACTAAGTACCTAACCTGCTTGTTGACTCCTCCCACGTAGGTTGGGATTACTATCTCACCCAACGAGCCGACTGTCTCCCCACTGAACCCTACCAGCGGAATAGTCTTCTTTTGCAAATCTTTCTTGATGAATCCCATGTTTTCTATGGTTTTCAACATGATCAGGTTGACCGAGCTACCGGTGTCTACCAGGACCTTTCTGACTGTGCAGTTGGCCATTGATAGGGTTATGATGAGTGCGTCGTGGTGTTCCTGCTCGTCACGCACATCTCCTTCGTCAAAAGCAACCGCAGGTAGATCACTATGAGAAATTCTGCAAAAAGTCTCTGGCATATCTCCTTTGGTCTCAGTAGCACGCCTTTTGCCTGCCGAATATGTTAACCTACTTATGTCCAATGTTTTCAGGATCGGGATTCTACTTTGGATCAATGGGGAGGGTAGGATTGAATCGGTAGAATCAGATCGTAGAATCGCAAGATTCTACAAACTTACTAAATATAATTTTTTATTTGGTAAAAATATATAATTGAAAATCAAAACACTTATTTATTAATATTTATTCATAAAATATTGGTAATTAATGATTTTAGTATCATTGTATGAACAACTTACACGAAATTTAGGTTTTACGGTGTCATGATATAAAAATATATATATATTTTTTTAATATGGAATCGTATCGTAGGATCGTAAAATCGTAGGATCGTATTATGATCCCATCTCTAGAAATTTTCAAATTAATAGGATCGTAAGATTCTACAACTATGATAGAATCGTAGGATCCAGGATCGGTCAAGCATTTTTGGATCGTAAAATCGTGGAATCGTTGGATCGAATCGCGATTCTGATAACAATGCTTATGTCTGAGCCGCCTGTTATCACGTTTATTATTTTGGTGCATTTGGGTGGGGTTGCAGGTTTTGTGGAACCCACCTTATCCTGCTGCTTGCCCCCACGTGGTAATAGGTGGCTCAGATCTCCATGTTCAATCAGACGTCTGATCTCCCTACGCAATGTATAGCAGTCTTCTGTGTTATGCCCGATGTCACGATGGAACTCGCACTTCTTCTTGCTGTCTTTTCGCCATGCTTGCTCTTCTACTGGTGGTCTGGGCCATCTTACCCGGTCTCCCATCTCTCTGAGTGCTTTTAGGATTCCTCCGATGCCAGTTGTGAATCCATACTCCGCCAGTGTGAGGAGTTACTGATTCTCCTCTCTGTTGTCGACCTTGTTAATGCCCCTCCCATATGGCCTGTATCTTTCATCCTTCTTGCTAGTTGACTGCTTCCTGCTTGATTTTTCCATGGTTGATGTGCTTGATATGCTTGGCGTACTTGGTATGCTAGCTCTGGCTAGGGTGTCCTCTTCTAACCTAATTGCAGCTGTTGCTTTCTCTTGTACTACCTCGAAACTATGACAAGGATGCATAGTTAGCTGCTTGTATAGGTCAGATTCATGATGTAGGCCTCTTCTGAAGGCTTCTACTGCTGTCGACACGTCACATTCTCGTACTGCCACCTTTTCATTATTGAATCTGGTGTTGTATTCTCCAATGGTTTCACCAGCTCCCTAGACGATTCTGTACAAATCTCCTGCATGCTTCTGCGGCTTCCGGCTGCTTGCAAATTGTTGAGTGAATGCGTTTACCAAGTCGGCAAATGTGGATATCGATCTGTTAGGCAGGCCTACGAACCACCGGAGTGTTGGCCCCGGCAACGTGGATCCAAACCCCTTACACATACAGGCTTTTTTTACTTGTCCTACTGCCGTCACTGTCATCATTTTTTGCTTGTATTGGCTCATATGGTCAAAGGGATTTGTAATGCCATCAAAGAGAGGCATGTTCGGATTTCTGAATCCCTTTGGCATTGCGATAACGAATGGTGAGTCAGCATAACTGTCGGGTGCCGCCTTTTCAAGTGGAGGCGGCAATCCTGGGACCCTGCTCAGCATCTTCCTCAGCTCCAGGTACTGCTGGTTGGTTAGACTTCCGGAGTCTTGGTTTTGTCTCTCTGCTACCTGCTGGCTTGGGGTGCTACTTCTTGGTCTGCTCTCTTGAAGGTCCCGGTGTGGGGTGGTGGCTAGTAGTGTTGAGGTTATGAGCGTTTCTTGATGCCAGCTTACTTGTGGGCTTCCTGCAGATCATACGCCAGGTGTCTGGTCAGTTACTACGAAATTATCAACTGGGAGGTTACCTGGTTGTGCTTCCACACGGCTGGCTGGCTGCCAGCTATCTGGTGTGAGATACCCTAACCCTTGTGGGGTTATTCTTTCCCCTGCTGACACTGCTGTCAGATCTAGCCTCGTTACCAGCTCGGCTGGTATCTGTCGGAGCTGGCTCATGCTGCCTGATGCCCCCTGTGTGAGATCTACTACTGGGTCCCATCCGCCATTCCCCGTACTGGCTGGAGTGCTGGTCTGCTACTTCAGAAAGTCTATTTGTGCCCAGAGTTCCCTGTCTCTCCTCTTTGCTTCAGCTTCTGCCTTCTTCTGGTTTTCTCGCATATCTTCCATTACCTTCTGGAGATTTTCCATGCCACTAAGCAGGGTTTGCGTCGGACTAGGTGGTGGAGTGAGGCCTGAACTTACTGTGCTCCTGTCCGATCTGGTTTGAGTTGCCGTAGCAGGAGATTTGGGAGTTGAAAATGTTTTTGCCACAGGTGTGGTTCTTGAGGTGTGCCCAGGAGCCTGAGTTGATGTCGTCGATACCGGATTCTGAATAGGGTTTGGTGGTAACGACGGTTGGCCGCTCCTTGACACGGCTGTTGATGTTTGTTTGTCCATTACACGTTTAAGTAATCAACGATTGACGACCACAATGCCCCACGGTGGGCGCCAAACTGTTTAGGTAATTTTTACCGTATTTAGGTTTTATCAGGTCAATGTGGTCTTACTCGTTGTATATTGGTTGGATGTTTATGTCAATGCTAAATAATGGAATAAAGAACATAATTAAAGGTGACACGTAACATTTGGTGATGCGGAAAACCCAATGTGGGAACAACCGCGGGAGGGACGGTACTCTTCCAAGTATTGCACTAGCTTATTAATGAGGGATTGATTACAATGGAGTCGGAATGTAAATCTAGCTAGCACAATGTATTTCGTGTGTATGTGGGATCTTGAATGCCCTTTATTGATTGCTCCTTTGGCTATTTATAGGGTAAGAACCCTAGATATGCCTTACTTTGTTTATGGAAAGGAATATTACTTCCATAACAGCTCTTTCCATATCCAGCCGTCTCCTTCCATTCTCCCTGACTTCTCCCTGGAATTTCCCTGAAGGATTTCCAAAACGAGGGACTCTTCCATCAATGAACTTCTTCACCTTTACACGCCTCCTGGCCCAACTCCTTAGGTGGATCCTACTTCGCATCTGGGCTCCTCTTGCTTATTCTTCCTCCACGGCCCAATTCTTCAACAGGAATTAAGTGGACTTGCCCTATTAGGCCAATATGCAGATTTTGGCCCAAACAGTATCCCACGCTTCACGCGGCCAGTTTTAAAATTTTATTATTAAAATTGAAGAAAAATAATATAATTCATATATAATCTTTAATATTTTTACCTATAAATAAAATAAATTATTTTTTTTTCTCAAATTTTATTTTTTTAGGTTTAATTTCAGTGTTCTAAAATAAAATACATACAATTTTAATTAAACGAATAAGTTATACGGAGTAGTTAATTACGCATGATCAACATTTTACAAAAAAAATTTTAACTGATCAAATATCATATTAATTAAAATAAAATTTATCCGAATAATGCAACAAAAATATTAAGTTATCAAATTATATCATTTCACGATACGTTATATTCAAAATGATGTGAATATAATTTTATACAATTTTTAATTTTGTATGTATAACGTTTGATATTTATTTATCAAACATATAGGGTCCAAACTAAACTTATTCAACTGTTTTGGTTGTGTCTTACATGTACTATGTGTCAAACATATATATAAGAAATTTGCACCTTTTGTTTTTTTAACAACTATATATAATGATGTTTAAGCTTTACCCGTAAATAAAATAGGTTGAACTTTCTCAAATATCATTTTTATAAGATAACATATAAAATATTTAACTAAAAGTAATATCTTGTTAGTCATAATCAATGTTTTATTCTTGACATATACATATTTAACTGAAAATATTAAAGGAAAATGTAATGTGTTTTCTACTTTTTCATGTTGTTTATATAATATGGTTTTTCTACATGATACCCTTGTATTTATTCGAATTCTATGTGATATCCCTCGCTTTTCAAAAATACCAGTGGTACCCCTAAACATAATTAAAACATCTTGAAATACCCAAAATGCTCTAATCCGCCTCTTTAAAATGTTTAGTTTATACATTTTTTTATTGATTTTTTTGGCAATAATTTGTCATGTCATTAACATAAACATCGTCTACTCAATTGTAAACATATTTTCTTTACAAAATTTAACATATTAAAAACGTGATTTTTAGTACTTTGGGTATTTTTAGAACATTTTACTAAATTTAGGGATACAACTTATATTTTCAAAAATATAGGAGTACCACGTAGAATGCGAAGAACCACGGGATATCACGTAAAACAACCCTATATAATTTTATATTACTTGATAATCATTACTTTTCTTTTAATTATTCAAACTCACTCGCGATCACTGTGTACATACATACTCATTATCACAGTATTTAAACCTCTCAAAATCTCATATGTATTTAATTTGTCGCAATATAAATTTTTCGTTCCCACACTATAAAAACTTATATCTTAGTAGTATTTTTTTAAGTGTTGTTTTTAATAAATACAATGACTCTTCCAAATATATTTTTCTTAATAAATTTAATGGTCTAAGTTTTATAACTTTTTCAGAATGTTTTTTTAAGTAAATGTATAACATTGTGAGATACTCACTTTAATCATCTCTACATATCAAAATATGTTAATAAATATAATGAAAATTATACTCGATTGAAAGCATTTTTTGCAATGAACGTTTTTATTTACAATTTACAATTTTTGTTGCATTTATAATGAAAATTATACGCGATTGAAAGCATTAAATGTAATTTTATAATAAAATTTATTGAATTATAATTAATATTTACTGAGATTTATGTTGCATTTATTATGTTTATATTAAATAATTCGCTGTAAGAAAAAAATATATATTAATATATATATATATATATATATATATATATATATATATATATATATATATATATATATATATAATCAAGTTGAAGTCTTTGTGGATGCGCCACGTGTCCTAGACGACCTTAATGACAAGCATTAATTACAGCTAAATATTTAATATGAGCATAATAAATGTTGTATAAATCTCAGCAAAATATTAATTATAGTGTAATAAATTTATTATAAAATTACATAAAAAAATTACGGTAATTTGATTCTAAATTTAGTAAAAAATTATTTTGATAAAAATTCTAAAATGTAAATAATTATGTTCATTGCAAAAAATGCTTTCAATTGAGTATAATTTTGATTATATTTATTGAAATATTTAATATGTAGAGATGATTAAAGTGAGCGTCTCACGATATTTTACATTTACGTAAAAAAAACGTTTTGAGAAATTTATAAAACTTAACCCATTAAATCCGGTAAGAAAAATATATTTGGGAGAGTCATTGTATTTATTTAAAATAGAACTTAAAGAAAAGTACTAAGAGATAAGTTTTTATATATGAGAATGAAAAAAAAAAATTATATTGCGAGAAATTGAATACATATAATATTTTGATAGGTTTAAATAGTGTGATAAAGAGTATGTATTTACACAGTAACACACCGATCACGACTTCACGAGTACATTTAAATAATCAAAACAAAAGTAATGATTATTAAGTAATATATATAGTATTATAAACGACATGAAAAAGTAGAAAACACGTTACAATTTTCTTTAATATCTTCAATTCAATATGTATGCATCAAGTATAAAATATTAATTATGACTAACTAAATATTACTTTAAGATAAATATTTTATATGTTATCTTATAAATACTTTTAAGTTAAACCTCAAAAAAAAAAATTGAGAAAGTTCAACCTTTTTTATTCACAGGTAATTTATTAAACATCATTGTAGAAAAATAATACAATTGATAGTTGTTGCGAAAAAAACAAATGGTGCAAATTTCTTATAGATATGTTTGACGCATAGCAATTGCAACACACAATCAAAATAATTGAATAAGTTGAGTTTGGACGCTATATGTTTGATACATAATTATCATACCATTATACATAAAAAATTATAAATTACATAAAATTATATTCACAACATTTTGAACAAATATTAACTAATTCGGGACATAATGTATCGTTAAATAATATTATTTGAGAACTCAATGTTGATCGTTGCGTTATTCAAATAAATTTTATTTTAATTAATATGATATTAGATAAGTCACAAATTTATTTATAAAACGTTGATCATGCATAATTAATTATCACTTATTAGTTTTAATAATTAAAATTGTATGTATTTTATTTTAAAACATTGAAGTTAAACATAAAATATTAATTTGAGAAAAAATAATTTATTTTTATTTATAAGTAAAAATATTAAAGATCATATATAAATTATATTATTTTTCTTCATTTATAATAATAAAATATTAAAACAGGCCGCGCGAAGCGCGGGATACTACCTAGTTATCCTCTGTTTTTCGGTTGGTATTTTCAAATTGGAGTTAAATAACTTATGGAGTATGGTTTTAAATCTATTTCAACCCTTTTTAAAATCTCGTACCTTCTTTTTTTACCCAAAATCTTTAACTCAATCCAAAAGGAAAAAAACCTATTAGTCTAAATTTGTACAACTAATACGGAGTATTAAATAATACAGTAAACTTATTTTGAAACAAATATAGGGTCTTTTACTAAAATCGTCATTTTTAATAAAGTATTTCCCAAATTGACCATTTTCAAATTTTAATTCTAATTTTAACCATTGTTAAGGTTTTAATAATGTAATTAATTTTGACAATGGCTAGTTTGGAAAATAATTTAGATAAAATGGCTAATTCGATAAGAGATGTATACAATTTCAAAAATTAATTTCTCATACTAACAATTAGTTTGTACTCCATATATATTCGTAGTCTGTGTGTGGGCTTATGAACGATAGTATGGGTTAGTTATGTATCAACTACTGTATAAAGCAATCTCATATGGGTCACCTATGTATAAACTACTATAAAAGGCAGTCTCTTATATATATATATAAATCGAATTGCGAAACATCTTCGACGTTTTATAACGAATCGTCGACGTTTTAAGAAAAAAGACTTAGCTTACCCTTGTATCTCTTTCTCCCTCCCTCATACTCTCTTTCATTCTTACCATTCAAACACCCGCAACCCGGCGGCCGCACCACTGCACCAATGCCACCCGCACCACGCACCACCACCACCTCTCTTTCCCCTTTGCTCTCTTTCCTTTTTATCTCTATTTCAAAAATCCCTTACCGCCGCACCAGTGCCACCACACACCACCACCACTGCCCCCTGCCACCACCTGTCTCAAGCCCGGATAAAGGAAGAGGGCTTCGGTTGGTCTGTGGCAGCCAGCATAAAAACTTAGTCACATTTTATGGACATGGATCGGAATTTGATCTTGGGCTTGATGAGGGAATGGTGAAGGAGAGGGCACAATGAAGGGAAATGATACATGTGAATTTTTAGTATTTGATTTTATTTAAAATATTTAATATTTTTTTATTTAATTTTTAAAAATGTAATTGTTCTTTTCGGTTTTATTACACTTTTTACCAACAGTTTTCTTATATAACAATACTTGGTTCACTTTTAAGGTTTTCCGAACCCTTAAGTTTTACTTCGATTTTCAAAATCGTTTTAATCTTTATCCTCGATTTAAATTTTAAGTTTTTATAAAAGAAATCCGGACTTCGATTTTGAAACCTTAAGTTTACCTTCTTTTGCACTATGTTTCACTCCCCTTTGTTTTTCACTTTTTCTTTTCTATATTTTCGCATTTTGAGGTGTTCGTTCACCCATGGACGGTTCTAAAGGATGATTCATGTCGGTAGACCCCAAATCATTTTGGGATTAAGGCTCTGATGTTGTTGTTGTTGTTGTTGTTGGATTCCAATTGGTTATTTCGGTTTATGCGAAAAAGGATGTTTTGTTTGCGATGATGGGGTCAAACGATAACCAAAATCCGAGGAGTTGGATGTTTTGGAATCGTGTGTAACACCCCGATCTTACCCGGCCAAGGTAATTGGGAGATATTACCATCTTGGTTTCCCTAGGCGGTGAAATCGGAGTTGCAATTAAGAAATGATTAATATAAATAAAATATTTAGTGGATTACATAACCATAAATGAATAAAGGAAATAAATGATATAACTTATGACTACTATACTCTTCTAATGAAATGACACTCGGTTCCAAGTCCAAGGCTCGTCCCGTCTCCCACGTGACACCAACTCAACCTGTACTCAACCTGCTCCCCATATGATCGGAAATATCATATGGATCGACTACAGGCACCCCGGAAATAGGTGACAATTACACAGACACACAACACGTCAGTTTCAATAATCTAATATAAGACGCAACATGATAAATAAATAAATATGAAACATTCCAATGATATGAATGAGATACAATCATACAATCACCATGTCGGTACCAGGACACGCCCACACGTACCCATAACCACCGGTGTCAGGGACACGCCCACGACACCACACCACACCACACCACAAAGGTATCGGGACACGCCCAGACGTACCGGGTCCGGAAGCCAACCGGATCCCCTGCCGGACGTCGTGTCTCACCCACACGAGTCCCTCCGTACTCAAGTCATTAATGTGCACATCTCTCTTGGAGCAGGAAGCTCCAAGAGGCGACTTAAGCGTAAGACAGTCTTCCAACCGCCTTACGTCTCCTCTAAAACCGTAGTAACACCACCAACAATCTCCAATGTCCACAATACCACATCTATCAGAATATGCACATAGATGTCAAGCATAAAGCTTCCTCATTAATTACAATTACCAACATACCTCATGATACCATTTTCACATTAACATGCTATTATGCAATTCGATTAACAACATAAGACCAATGCTAATGACCTATTACCATGCTTCAAGAATGTCTCACCAATGTCATGAAACCAACATCAATTACCCATTAATCATATTAAATGCAACGCATCGATAATGACACATGCAAATACTATTATTATTGAAAACGAGTAGGATTAACCTACCTTTTAGCATACTTCATAAGCAATCCAACACATAAGCAAGATCCGTCTCATAAGACTGTCTCATAAAACCGTCTCATCCTACAATACCACATAATAACTATCACAATTTATCCTACACTATTATACAACAAAAATCCCCTTATTACTACCCATCAATTACCCATATTACATACACTAATTACTAATTACTACTTAATTACCCAATCCAAAACCCCCAAAAGTTAGGGTTCATACTAAACATAAAAGGGTAGATCTCAACTTACAAGGTGGAAGGACTGAAGAGGAAGGTGAGCAATCTCCCAAACCAAGCTTGAATCCTATGAAAGTGTGTTTAAGGAGGTTTTAGAGAGAAGGGAGATGATTTGGAGTGAGAAGGAAGGAGACAGAATGAATGAGGATAAGGGTTTAAGATTTCCTTATCCCGTATTCTGACTTAACGCCACTCGATCGAGTGACGAGTCCACTCAATTGAGTGTCACTCACTCGATCGAGTGCCAAGTCCACTCGATCGAGTGATCATCCCTCGGTCGAGTGAAACGCAGTTCTCAGCAATGACCAGTTTTTGTAAAACAGTCATATATCACTCGTTTTTTGATCATTTTGGGCGCGTGGCCTACCGTTGGAATCGTAAGAGAACAAGTATCACCTCCAATTAGAATCACATCAATATCATATCTTGATCTCAAGTTATGACAGCTTTAAGACGATCCTTCTATAGGCGGACATTATAACAACTCCACTAAGTCTAGTATAGGTTATACTCGGTCCACTTTATAGTTATACTTCACTCCCTAGTAGACTCATCAAACCCGAGGGTTCTCTCACGCATCCCAAGATTCCTTTGCGGGTTCTAAAATATCAAGGTATTACATCGTGATACTTCAAATTTTGTGAATGTGAGAAGATTTGGAGTCAAAGATGATCCTAAGTTGTGTTAAAATGGACGAGAAAGTTGCTGGTCAGAAACTATATTTTTGAGAAAACATGGGTTGGTATGCTGGCCATACATTGGTGTTCAACGTCCCTTCCCACCACCAACGTTGAACATTAACATCACTCTCACAACGAATGTTGGTGTTCAACGTCCCACCCCCTTGACAATGTTTGAATTCAACATCCCACCGTACCCTTGCATCACCGTTTTTTTTTTAGTTCTTGGGACGTACTTAGCGTTTGATGGAGGATGGAACGTTGATGTTCAACGTTTGATGGCAGGTAAGACGTTAAAGGTGGACGTTGATGGTAGTTAGTAACGTTGAAATTTTGTAAAAAAAAAATGGTAGTTTTCATCTTTGATTTCATCTATGACGTTGAAGACTGACTTTTTGCTTTTACATATTCATAGCAATTAGTGAGTAGAGTATTGATTGTGATCTTTAAAGTCCTTTTGCCCGGTGTAAGATGGTGGATTTCATCTTTAATTTAGCGATTTAATTTCTGAGTTGTTAATTTACCGATGATTGGGCGTCCGATATTGATTTCGATCTCGAAAATGTTGTATTTTTTTCTTTCAAAATTTGTTAGTTTAAGTTGATTTTGGGAGAGAATAAAGTTGAGAGAGTGTGTTAAAGGTAGTGTTGGTCGTTTTTAAAAACACGTCGACGATTCGTTACAAAATGTCGACGACCTTTTTTTAGTAATAATAGATCTAATCCCCATACATTATTTATTTACTTCTTTTGTCCCAATCATTTTCTTACATTTGATTATAATACATTTCATAAAGAACAAAAAGTAAACAAAATAATGGAACAAAGGTAATATTCCGTATAATCCTCTATCTTCTAAAAGAATAAGAATTCTCACATTTTTTCCTCGAAAAAACATCTTTTTAAATAACGAAGGTAACTACAAGTATGTGCATTCACTAAAGAAGGAAACTAATAATTACATTTTTATTTCAATAAGTTATATTATCTTTTTAATTATATTTAATCATTTCATCAAATTCAAATTATCTTATTTTCACCTAACTCTAAAAAATAAAACTATAAATTCAAAATCTTTTATTGAAACTAATATTTTAGAATGACTTAATACATACGACATATAAAACAAAACTATAAATCACCATTATTAGTTTCGTGACCAAAAAATTGAGAGAATTAAAAAATTTAAATAATTAGCTTTGTGTTTTTTCTTTTTTGCTAAAGGGTAAGCTTTTCATTAATAAACCGCAAATTACATCATACATTTTCCAACAATACAATTTCTAGGTGCTAATTAGACAGGAATTGCACCCTCACCAACCAAGTTCTATCTCTACTAGAGACAGTCTTTGCTTGATAATGAACAAAACGTATTCTAATGGCCTGTTGCACATTCTTTATTACAAGGACAGGCCTCATGACTCGACTAAACAACCTGGCCTCATTTCTTTGTTGCCAAATAAGATACCAAGTAGCCATAACTGCAGCAGTACACACTTCTTTCTTGATTTTACTCCATCTTCAACTTGCAATCTTGACAAACGTATGAGCATGAGTAAAATCAGAGCACAACCACTTCCCAAGCTCTTGCAGGACCTGCTTACTGAAAGAACATTCATGGAACAGATGACTTAAATCTTCTGTCTGTGAATGACAGATGCAGCACAAACTATCAGTAGCAACTCCATACTGAAACAATCGATTCTTCAGCATTAAGGCATTATGAGCAATGAGCCAGGCTATAAAGGAATGCTTAGGGACAACCAGTTGACTCCATATAGCCTTACTCCAAATGACATCAGCTTGCTTGTCTCGAACCCAATTGTAGCAACTTTGAACTGAGTAGCCATCCTCACTAATACTCCAGACATTATCAACAAAACCCACTGCCAAATGATCACGAACCTGACAGATTTTCCTCCAGTACCAGCTGATATCAGGAGGGGGACTATAATTTTGCTAGGAGATATTTTTTAAATAGACATGATGGATCCACTGCACCCAAAGCTTATCTGGCTTAGTTGCTATCCACCAGACTAACTTACCTATCAAAGCAATATTCCACTTCTAACTTTGTTTGAGCCCTAAACCACCCTCTTTCTTAGGCACACAGACCTTAGACCAAGCAATTAATGGTGATTTGTTGTGAACAGTACTCCCCTCCTATAAATAATTCCTGCATATTGCATCAACTCTATCCAGAACTCCTTTAGGCAACACAAACATTGCTGCCCAATAGTTATGTAAGGTGGACAGGACATAACTAACTAATACCAGTCTACCAGCATAGGAGAGGTGTTTAGCTCCCAAACTTCTGATCCTCTCAACAATCTTATCAATTCGAACTGCACAATCCTTCTTTTTCAACCTACCTGCAGTAACTGGAACTCCCAAATATTTGAATGGTAATGTGTCTTCCTGGAAACCAGACACATTCAAAATTTCTTCCTTAAGTCTACTCCTTACACCATTAAAATAGGCACAAGATTTCCGTGAATTCATTTTAAGTCCATAAGCAGCAGAGAAGGAAGAATAGGCTCTCAGCAATACCATTATAGAGTTGACATCTCCTTTACAGAACAACAAAAGATCATCCACAAACATCAAGTGAGTTAATTTCAGTTGTTTAACATAGGATGATAAGTAAATTTGAGCTTCTCAGTAGCACACTTGAGTATTCTACTCAAATACTCCATACACAATGTGAACAAAAGAGGAGACATTGGATCCCCTTGCCTTAATCCTCTTCTCCCAGGAAAGAATCCAAAAGTATCTCCATTTATAGCAACTGAGAAGGTAGCACTACTAACACACTCCATCACTAATCTTCTAAAGAAAGGAGGGAAATGAAAAGCCTCAAGAATCTCACCCAAGAACTGCCAACTAACTAAATCATGGGCCTTCATTAAGTCCATTTTAAACATACATCTAGGTGTACAAGCTTGTCTATTGTAGAGCCTCACAATATCTTGACACACCAAGATGTTTTCAATGATACTTCTACCTTTAATGAACCCTCCTTGATTTAAACTTATCAAATCAGGCAACACTCCAGCTAACCTAGTGCAAATAATCTTGGAAATACTCTTGTATAAGACATTACAACAGGCAATTGGTCTATACTGAGTAACATGAGTAGGCATTTTGCACTTAGGTATTAAAGTCAAGATAGTAGCATTTAACTGCTTAAGAAGTTTTCCAGTTTTAAAAACAGCTAGAACTGCTGCACACACCTCATCCCCAATAATGCTCCAGGAATCCTTGAAGAAGGCACTGAAGTATCCATCAGGTCCAGGAGCTTTATGCTTAGGAATAGAAAAGATGGCCTGCTTAATTTCCAGAGCAGTCACAGGTTGCATCATAATTCCTCAATGTGCATCAGTGCAAGTCTTTCCTGTCCTGATAATGTGAGCATTCACATGTTCAGTAACTACCTCAATCCCCAGCAAATCTTTATAGTAATCTAAAAAAGCATCTTAAATACTCTGAGGGTCCTCACATAAATCACCATTCATATTTTTTATGGAAAGGACTTGATTTCTCATAAATTTTCTCTTGATGACTCCATGAAAGTATTTGGTGTTACTGTAACACACCGATTTATAAAGGAGCCTCTAGCAAGACATTCCCTAATAAACCGGACTGTTACCATCTCGGTTTCCCGAGGTAGTGAATAACAAATTAAACTCCAAGGCAAATTACATAATTATTTTTAACTTAATTATTACAAAACCTCTTTTACGTCAAATTACAAAGAACTAACATAAATAAAAGTGAAAGTCTTCTAGATGATGATCTAGCTACTAAGTCTTCCGATCCAGTGTCTCACGCCCACCAAGCTCCCGTTCTATCTCTTAAACCTGTCAAGTCTGCTCGCCAATATTTGGGTCATCACAGGTGTTCACGAATACACAGGGTCAACCACGAGGTTGAGTAGGGAAAACAATGAAACAACAAAATATGATATGCATGCTCCTCCGTCACCTCCATCTCCATCTCAACTCATATCTCATAACTCATAACCCGGAACGCCCAGCCATACCGATCCCCGGTAGACTATATATATCGACCGTAGCCGATCTGCCAGCTCGCAGCTGAGGACACCAGGGCAAGTCCTGCAGAACCCGCCTGGGCCTTATCACAACATCATCTTCACCACACCACATCACCACAATGTCCTCCATCTCCAATGCATATGAATGCTCAAAAGAAATTAATGCAACACAATATATATATCATTGAACTGATCAATCATAAAATCATGCCAGTTACCAAATGTTGTGATAATATACTCAATACGATCAATTCAGTCAATCACCTTCCAGTATATGAATCATAACGTAAGTCAACAACCACGAATCAAGTCAACGTTCACAGTTTGGTCATATGAAACACAAACAAGTCAACACAATTCAACAACAACGATAATAAGTCAAGTGTATTTCCCTACCTCAGTACTGCAGTCAAATAGTCGGGTGTCCAGTAATATTCCACAACAATTCGCCCTCTGAAAGATAATTAAATGATAAACAATTACTTAACTATTCCCGTTCCTAAAATAGAAGTTACTAAAAATAGAACTTCCTAAAATGGACTTTCCCGATAAAGTAGTTTTTCCATTTTAACAAACCCGACTTGAATTATTTAACTGACTCGGGAATTAAATTGAATAACTAATATGATAAATAAAAGATTAAACGAATTATACGATTACGAAAAACCCGAATCAAACATTGAACAACTCAACAACCCGTCTCTAATTATTTAAATAACTCGGAAATTAAATTAACTACTAAATACGATAACTTGAATAATAAAGAAAACGAATCAATAACGACTACACAACACGTGCCTTTACTCTCACCCCCACCCTTCACGCACCGCCCGAACCACCACGACAACCACCGCACTCTCTCCCACTTCGACCCCACCACCAACAACCAAGCCCCACTGGTCGATCGCCACGGCGAGTCGAACCAGAGCTGCCAACCCCGCCTAGCAGGGGTTGCCGCCACCAACAGCCCCTCCTTTGCAGCCCCATAGCCACCACCGTCATCAACAATACTCCATCCTACCACCACCACTCTGCTCACCGTCTAGCCACGCTCACGATCACAGGTGGCATCGCTGCTTCGACCTCCCCCAAGTCCACGGTGGCGCCACCCAAACCTACCCATCTAAACCCGCCCGAAAACCCGTATGTAAACCCGTTTGACTACCCCCCCGTCGACAACACCTCCTGCCGCCATTTCCACCGCCTAAAACCCACCTAACCACCACCAATAGAGGCGACTCCAACCACCCATTACCATTACCCCTACTCCAACCACCCTTATCACCTCCCTAAGACACGCAATGACCACCAACAACCCGACATAAAAGCGAAAACAGAGGAGAAGGGTTGAACTCTTACCTTTCCTACCACCACAAATGCCACCAGGGCGCCCACTGGTCGTCGACAATAGCCCCTAGTTCTTCCCTCATTGCGCACAAGCAACCACACACTCTCTCTCTCTCTCGAATTGCGTGAAGGTTGAATTTTGGAGCTGATGAAAGAGGGAGGCGTGAGGGAGGCGGGTGAGGGAAGGGTTGTAGTGTTTAGGTTATAATTAGGGTTAGGGTTTAGGGTTAATTGGGCTGAACCTGTTATTGGGTAAACTCAAATGGGTCGAGGGCAAATGGGTTAGCTCACATTTCGAATTCCCTATAAACCCGTCTCAATTAACTTAGATCGATACAACGCGAGTTAAGTAAAATAATCTAACGTAATTATCGACTCAGCAATTAACCCGACTTAATTAGTAATATAAAATGTATAATAACTAATATATAATAATATCCGTTTAATTGATTGTATAAAATACGGGGTATTACAGTCTTCCCCCCTTAAAATGAACTTCATCCCGAAGTTCGCTCCCGTACTCAAACATCAGAAGGGTATTGTATATCGTACATACGGACGTCACGCATTTCTAACACAGTTAACACACAATTTTGACACATCAATTAAACATAACAGACACGAAATGTTACATTCTGCCTTCCTAAAAAATAAACTTCGTCCCGAAGTTTAACTCATCTTCACTTAACCCAACTAACTACAGCTATAACTACCTGAGAACACAAATGTATAACAACTAAATAACCACCTGAGAACACCGTCATCTTTCCATCTCAATTTCGATTCCAAACTCAAAATAACTCAATAACCATGGTCACACTGGACCGTAAACATAACTCCCGTAAATATAACTCGGCTCAAAGGCCCCACAACTCAATACTAGTGGCCAATCTCAATCTCAATATCAATAGTTTAACTACACTCTCCTTTAACACATCAACCAACTAACAGAAGTAGGAACAAAACATATAGAATTCATTTGCATGGGTACCCCACAACGAAACATCAACTTGATTAAAACTACAATCTACAAACAAGTGCAACATAAACCTTAAGATTTTACAATCCTACCCAACTAGAAACATGGTTACGTCCTCGTAACCTCTTTTCAACTTTCATATACATATGCAACAAAATCACTGTCAACCACATGTAACAGGAAAGAACACATAATAAGAGATTGCGCATTAACATTAAAGTCGAAACAAGGTTTTATTATGGAATTAACTGATTGTCAACAAGTAACATTTATTACTTAGCTCATGCTTAACTTAAAAACACCACATCAAACTAAAAGAACAACAAGAAAGGAACCAAGGTTTACACGGTTTCACAACTAAACAAATTTGATGATCAATTATAGACCATGAATGAGCGAGAGTAAAATCAACAAAACAATTTAAGAAACTTCTCACATTTGTAAACATATCACAGAAAATAGATCTACCACTACTATCCATCACAATCACAGGATCTTATTGACATGTCCGTACAACCATTTACTCACTCACTGGTTTAGGTCACGAATTAGGTCGATGAATTTAAGCAATCAACAACATACTCATAATTCATATTTTAAATTATCAAAATTGTTTGCACGATATCAATTCTGAAAACATATTTCCCAATAAAAGTAACAACATATGATCTATGACAACAACAACATTACTTCCATATCACACATGTGTTTAACATTTTAGCAACCATATCATTCAATTGTGTCCAGCAACTGAGTATAACTCATTTTCAGCAAAACAAAAGATATCGTATAATTAGCTTAAACATATACTTTTGCCATCATATACTTTGTAGAACACTAGCTATGATAAAAGATTAGCAACTTGAACAACTTCTCTGATTTGCACGATTTGAATAATTAGGCAACTCGTAGGCTCAATTAAACGTAACTATAACGACTATCATTTAAACCAATGCATATCATGTGAATCATCAAAGGGTTGTCCCATTATAATTGTCAACATAATTATCATAAACAATCTTTATTAGAATATAATTGATAGTAATGACTCGAGAATGTAGATATGCCAAATGTTATGCTACATCAAACAGTTTCCTCTATATCACGCCCATACAATTGCAAGAATCACTTTAGCATTTTATGACAATATAATAACGAACATATTCAATAAGGAATAACAACACTGTTTATTATCATGTTATAGGTTTAGGTTCAACTGAAATAATTTAATGCAATGAAAGTAATAAGTATAACTATAGGCACACAACTCACATGAAAGACATTAGAACTCAGATGACATCCTACATGTGTGAACATTTAGACATAATCATTACTACCATCCATGTGTAAACATTTAAACATAATTATTATAAATATTCGTGCGAGTATATTAGAGCAATCAAATTATCATTTAACGCCATCAACTTTACCAAGATATGACAATGTAGTTTTATATTTATATATATCTGACCACTATGCAAATATGATGAACACACCAGAGATATTACGACATGCCAAACATATATAAAATATGAAAACAACTGGACTCGTATAAAATAATTCACCCTCGATTAAGAATCAAATTACGCTATTCAATTTCACTCATACTATCATGCCAACAATGTTATCAACTAAATTTTAATTTTATCACTTGTTAAGATACATAACTACTGAACCTGTGTGCTACTATCATGATATAAAAAAACATTATAAGGTCACATTAGTAAGGCTCAAGAAATAACCAAACAATTGTATGAAAACTCAACATAGAACGCACATTTTACAAGTCATGATTCATGTAGTAACTTCCAAAGACCACGATCAAATAACCGTTCGATTAAATCTTGATTCATATTACTTTTATAAAATACGGAGAGTTAAAAACACAGGGGAAAAAGAATTAGGTCTAAAGCACAAGAATTCCATTTTTAAGGAATTTTACAACTTTGTTGGTCCAACAAGTATGTGACAGCAATTGGTCCGAAACTTGGGTCAGTTTGCAAAACTTACCATTTAATATAGAGACATCAAGAATTTTCGTGGCTTATCAATTTGAAAACGTATGCGAATCTTCAGATCGATGGAGTTGGAATTATGCAAAAATTATTAACACAATTTAAATGAGGATTTTTACAAAATCGTTTGTCAAAACATCACTGCACAGGAACTTCCCGACCATAGCCCACTAAAATATTTATTACTCATAATCCGTATATCCTATAAGCATGAAATCAACGCCAAATGAATACTAACTCACGAGGCTATCTCTCATAAAATTTTCATCCATAGGCAATAGACAGAAAAGAAATGGCAGTAAGGTCAATTAAAGAGTAACATCAAACAAAACGAGTTTCAGCTCTAAGTCATTCATTTTCTATGTTCCAAACTCTTACAACCATACTATCGATACTAACCCATCCTAACTTAAATCTCACACTGTGTACTTCGTAACATCTACCCCATAGAATCCCTTCGCATCTCGATCTACTCCTTACCTCTAAATCACGATTGCTATGACTAAAACATGTAATTCAATAGTGTTTCTCATTACTATCACAATACTATACTAGCATGGCTTCGGGATCACATAACCGCATATCATTAGACATAATAGCACTATCAACACGTCATTCAATATCCATCCAGATAAATATCATCAATTCGCAATTATTTCTACGCTCACGATTACCACAATACAACACTTCATTGATTATCAACCTGAACACGAAAATTTATTTCTCATCTCCACAACATCATATGATCACGTCATCATTCATACAAAATACTTACCGTAATGTTGTCCTGCAGAGTGGTTAGAATATATAGGTCTTAAGGTGTACAACCACTCGATTATATCCAAGGTTTTCCTTCTAACTACCCCATTCACTCGATTTCTCTCGGGTTACCTGGTTCAAAACTGAGACGGCAAAAGAGCACGCATTAAGGGCGCCTTCTTAACCGCACTGTGAGCTCCTAACAGTTTATTCCCAGGGGTACATTTTATTTAGCCACATCCTACGTTCATTGGGTTCATTGGTTTAGGCCTGAGGATCGTTCGCTCTGATACCACTTTGTAACACCCCGATTTATAAAGGAGCCTCTAGCAAGACATTCCCTAATAAACCGGACTGTTACCATCTTGGTTTCCCGAGGTAGTGAATAACAAATTAAACTCCAAGGCAAATTACATAATTATTTTTAACTTAATTATTACAAAACCACTTTTACGTCAAATTACAAAGAACTAACATAAATAAAAGTGAAAGCCTTCTAGATGATGATCTAGCTACTAAGTCTTCCGATCCAGTGTCTCACGCCCACCAAGCTCCCGTTCTATCTCTTAAACCTGTCAAGTCTGCTCGCCAATATTTGGGTCATCACAGGTGTTCACGAATACACAGGGTCAACCACGAGGTTGAGTAGGGAAAACAATGAAACAACAAAATATGATATGCATGCTCCTCCGTCACCTCCATCTCCATCTCAACTCATATCTCATAACTCATAACCCGAACGCCTTGACCATACCCGATCCCGATCCCCAGTAGACTATATATATCGACCGTAGCCGATCTGCCACTCACGAACAGGACACCAGGGCAAGTCCTGCAGAACCCGCCTGGGCCTTATCACAACATCATCTTCACCACACCACATCACCACAATGTCCTCCATCTCCAATGCATATGAATGCTCAAAAGAAATTAATGCAACACAATATATATATCATTGAACTGATCAATCATAAAATCATGCCAGTTACCAAATGTTGTGATAATATACTCAATACGATCAATTCAGTCAATCACCTTCCAGTATATTAATTCAAAACTAAAGTCAACAACCACGAATCAAGTCAACGTTCACGTTTGGTCATATGAAACACAAACAAGTCAACACAATTCAACAACAACGATAATAAGTCAAGTGTATTTCCCTACCTCGATCTTTAGCCAGTCAAATAGTCGGGTGTCCAAAGAATATTCCACAACAATTAAGCCCTCCGAAAGATAATTAAATGATAAACAATTACTTAACTATTCCCGTTCCTAAAATAGAAGTTACTAAAAGTAGAACTTCCTAAAATGGACTTTCCCGATATAGTAGCTTTTCCATTTTAACAAACCCGACTCAAAACCCGACTTGAATTATTTAACTGACTCGGGAATTAAATTGAATAACTAATATGATAAATAAAAGATTAAATGAATTATACGATTACGAAAAACCCGTATCAAACATTGAACAACTCAACAACCCGTCTCTAATTATTTAAATAACTCGGAAGTTAAATTAACTACTAAATACGATAACTTGAATAATAAAGAAAACGAATCAATAACGACTACACAACACGCGCCTTTACTCTCACCCCCACCCTTCACGCACCGCCTGAACCACCACGACAACCACCTCACCTGCTCCCAACTTCGACCCCACCACCAACAACCAAGCCCCACCTGGTCGACTGCCGTCGGCGAGTCGAACCAGAGCTTCCAACCCCGCCTAGCAGGGGTTGCCGCCACCAACAGCCCCTCCTTTGCAGCCCCATAGCCACCACCGTCATCAACAATACTCCATCCTACCACCACCACTCTGCTCACCGTCTAGCCACGCTCACAGTCACAGTGGCACCGCCGTTTCGACCTCCCCCAAGTCCACGGTGGCGCCACCCCAAACCTACCCATCTAAACCCGCCTGAAAACCCGTATGTAAACCCGTTTGACTACCCCTGTCGATAACACCTCCTGCCGCCATTTCCACCGCCTAAAACCCACCTAACCACCACCAATAGGGCGACTCCAACCACCCATTACCATTACCCCTACTCCAACCACCCTTATCACCTCCCTAAGACACGCAACAGCCACCAACAACCCGACATAAAAGCGAAAACAGAGGAGAAGGGTTGAACTCTTACCTTTCCTACCGCCACAGCTGCCACCAGGGCCGCCCACGGTCGTCGACAATAGCCCCTAGTTCTTCCTCGCTCACCGTCAAGAACCACACACTCTCTCTCTCTCTCTCGAATTGCGTGAAGGTTGAAGTTTGGAGCTGATGAAAGAGGGAGGCGTGAGGGAGGCGGGTGAGGGAAGGGTTGTAGTGTTTAGGTTATAATTAGGGTTCGGGTTTAGGGTTAATTGGGCTGAACCTGTTATTGGGTAAACTCAAATGGGTCGAGGGCAAATGGGTTAGCTCACATTTCGAATTCCCTATAAACCCGTCTCAATTAACTTAGATCGATACAACGCGAGTTAAGTAAAATAATCTAACGTAATTATCGACTCAGCAATTAACCCGACTTAATTAGTAATATAAAATGTATAATAACTAATATATAATAATATCCGTTTAATTGATTGTATAAAATACGGGGTATTACAGTCTTCCCCCCTTAAAATAAACTTCGTCCCGAAGTTCGCTCCCGTACTCAAACATCAGAAGGGTATTGTATATCGTACATACGGACGTCACGCATTTCGAACACAGTTAACACACACTTTTGACACATCAATTAAACATAACAGACACGAACCTACCCATCTAAACCCGCCTGAAAACCCGTATGTAAACCCGTTTGACTACCCCTGTCGACAACACCTCCTGCCGCCATTTCCACCGCCTAAAACCCACCTATCCACCACCAATAGGGGCGACTCCAACCACCCATTACCATTACCCCTACTCCAACCACCCTTATCACCTCCCTAAGACACGCAAAAGCCACCAACAACCCGACATAAAAGCAAAAACAGAGGAGAAGGGTTGAACTCTTACCTTTCCTACCGCCACAGCTGCCACCAGGGCCGCCCACGGTCGTCGACAATAGCCCCTAGTTCTTCCCTGCTGTCGCACACAAGAACACACACTCTCTCTCTCTCTCTCGAATTGCGTGAAGGTTGAAGTTTGGAGCTGATGAAAGAGGGAGGCGTGAGGGAGGCGGGTGAGGGAAGGGTTGTAGTGTTTAGGTTATAATTAGGGTTAGGGTTTAGGGTTAATTGGGCTGAACCTGTTATTGGGTAAACTCAAATGGGTCGAGGGCAAATGGGTTAGCTCACATTTCGAATTCCCTATAAACCCGTCTCAATTAACTTAGATCGATACAACGCGAGTTAAGTAAAATAATCTAACGTAATTATCGACTCAGCAATTAACCCGACTTAATTAGTAATATAAAATGTATAATAACTAATATATAATAATATCCGTTTAATTGATTGTATAAAATACGGGGTATTACAGTTACAGTCCCCATCCTTAATCCAAGCTGCCTTAGCTTTCTGGCTCAAAAATTGTGTACAAGCCCCATGAAGTTCCCTGTATTCAGCAGTGGCAGCCTGTTCTTTCTTCATCCTGAAGATCTTACCAGGGTTGGCAGCAATTTGAGATTGAATATTCTCCAAATTTTTCAGAGCTATCCCAGTATTGTTCTCAATATCAGAAAAATAATCCTTATTATATCTCCTGAACTGATGCTTTAAAGACTTAAGTTTCTGCACAACTTTATACATTTTGGTACCCTGAATATGTTGGTCCCACCATCTAGATAGCAAAGGGAGATAGGAAGCTGCCTTCCCCCACATATTGAAATATTTGAATGGCTTACTTTGTGTGCCACACTGACCAGAGCTTTTCAGAATACAAGGAGTGTGGTCAAAAGTCTCCTCTGGCAAGAAATGAGAATATATATCAGGCATACCCTTACTCCATTCTTCATTAATAAGGGCTCTATCTAATCTGCTATAAACTTTTGTCCTTATATCCCGTTTATTATTCCAAGTAAAAAAGACTCCATAGTTGGACAGTCAATCACCCCACACTTGGAAATACAATTTTGAAACTCATCAATCTCTTGATCACTAGTACTGCTCCTTAACCTCTCAGCATAGGACAGAACACAATTAAAATCCCCACACACCAACCATGGTTCAGTTACATGTGTGGCAAAAGTAGTTAGTTGATCCCATAGCTCATGCCTACCCTTGAGATCATTAACAGCATATACCATAGAAACACAGAATTTTGTATTAGTTGCTACTTCTATGACTCTCATATTAATGCACTGAGAGGAATAATCCTGGAAATTCACATGGTAGATGCTAGGATTCCATACCACTCAAATTCTCCCTCCCTTGTGCCATCTATTATTAGTATAAATACTCCATCAGTCCATAAGAATCCCATTTAAACTATTTGGAGACAAGGTTTTCACCTTTGTCTCAAGGAGACCAAACAAGCCAACATTGTTTCTATGCATAAACCACTTGACATGTTTTTGCTTGGTTGGATTGTTTAGTCCCCTAAAATTCCAAAAGCCAAGACTATGCATTCTTCACCACCATGTGAGGAACACTACCACTTGTCCCAATTCCTTCCTTGGGTGTAGAAGAATTATTTAAGGCTTCCATGAATGTATGCTGTCCAAATTTGTGCACACTATAAGCTCCTTCAGTGACCTCTTGTCTAGCCAATCTCATCAGGGGCCTAGCAGGAGTATACCCCATAGTAGAAGAGCGAGACATGTGCCATACGGCAGGAGTCTGCAGCTGTCCCTCATTGCTAGATGGCCCAGCTTTAGTTATCACAGGAGTAGAAGGCACTTTCTCTTTACCCTTGTTCAGCTGCACTGTTTTGTTCACAACAGGTTTTAGTTTCCAAACCTGAGTAACTACCTTTTTGGGAGGAGGAGCAGGAGTACTCTTCTTGGACTTCCTGCAATCTTTAGCAGAATGACCAATACCCTTACACACCTCACACACAATAGGCTTCCACTCAAATTCAACATCAATTTCCAAAACCTACCCCTGTTCATCTAAGAACTTAACCTTATCTGGTATACTTTCACCAAATAAAACTTCAATCATAACACGTGCATACCCAAGTCTTATTTTGTCCTCAGTAGCAGTATCACATTTAATAAAATCCCCCAAAAGACCTGAGATCCGAGCAATACCCTTCCCCCAAAATTTCAGCGAGAGTTTATGTAGTTTCACCCATACTGGAACAGATTTCACATCATGCTTAACAAGTTCAACATCAGCAGTCCATGGCTTGACTATAAGGGGTTTATTATCAAAAAGAAAATGTCCCTATTTTAGAATGGCCTGCCTTGCAGCCAACGACTTAAAACGAACCATAAAAACTTCATTGGGCATAAAGGAAATCTTATCAATTTTATGATTAGCCCATAAACGCCTGATAAACCCATCAACAACCTCCCAAGGAGGGTTGCCCCAGGATAAAACAATATACAGAGTTTCTCCAAAAATCTAATTCAACTTTATCCTCGGCCTCTGTAAATTGCAACATACCTAAAGGTTCCTCTGGGATAGTTTCAAGAACAGTTGAAACAGGTGGTACCACTTCTTCAGTAGGTTCATCTTCCTCCTCCTCTTTCGTAACATCCTCAACCAGGACTGTCAGATTCAGAGGAGGAATTCCCACAATCGAGCCCATACTCTTCTCCTTGTGACTGTCCTGACTGGAAGGAACAGTCTTTCGTGACAAAACCGGGAATTCATCATCATTGGTAGTAGAAAGAAGCTCAAATTTATTACTTTTTTGTTGATTTTTTGGAATATTAGGTGCAGAAATCAAAGGAGTTCGATTTTTTGGTGCGACTGTCATCGTTGTTTGCGTTTTTCAGATCCCTAGGGTTTCTCTCTTTCTCTCTCTATCACTACCATTTTTTTTTCTCTAAGATTTTAGCTTTGTGTTAGTTTAAAATACATTTTAGCAAAAAAAATCTCTTAATTAATTGTCAACAAACCAAAATACAATAACGAGAAATATAGACAATTAATGAAATATCACTATTTTATAGTAATTTACTAGTTTGAATGCACGTGCGTTGCAACGGGGTAATTAACTTATTTATAATGCAAAAAGAAATGTTATAAGGGTTTAATGTTTACATTCTATGTCTAATGATTTGTTTACATATTATTAAAACATCTCTTTCAAAAAAATAAAAGATTAATATATACGTGGGTTAACTCTTATTTATAATCATATAATCACCCCACCTTATACTAATCTTTCAATGTGGGACAATTCTACTATTTATAAGTAATATATTCACCAAACTTGGATTATTTTTCTGATGTGGGACAATTCTACTATTTATACGTAGTATATATTCATCAAACCTTCATTGTTTTTCAATGTGGGACAAATAACATACTCAGAATTACACCATCTTTTTTGCACTTAGTTCGACATCCAACCAAATACCGAATACGGACAATTGCTACTCATTATCTCTAATAGTTATATTAAAATTTAATAATATGATCAAGTACTCTCCATTAATATTTGTACGTTGTTTTTCTTCAAATTTTTTTATCATAATTGAGATACGGAAATTTCCCGTGGTACCTCTTAATTTTGTCAGATTTTCCATATTACCCGGTCTACTTTTAAGAATCTGCCTATGGTACCCTTGAGGTTCCATTTTTTTGCCCATATTACCCCCTAATGTAAAGGCTGTTAAATGGACGTTAAGTTTGATGGCGTGGCAATAAAATAACAATTAAAAAAAATACTCCCTTTATTGTTTTATTGGTATGGATATCTCTCTCTTTTAAATGAAAATTTAATTAACTATATCATTATAATATTGAAAATTTCTCATGGTAACCTTGAACTTTAATAAATTACACATGATACCCTTAATTTTAAGTTTCTACAAATGGTACCCTTGTGTTTACCTTTTTCTTTCCCAGAATACCATTTGACAACTTCCGTCATAACGCCATTACTCCTATGACTTGTGACGCCTTTTTCTTTTGTTATCTATTACACAAACACTTCATCATCTAATTCCTAAATTCATATTTTATTTAATAAACTAACATTTAATACCTAAATAACAAAATACAAATAGCATGGCATGCTCAATTACTCGTCTAGTTACTCGTAGGAGTAACGGCGTTATGAAAAAAGTAAACAGAAGGGTATTATATTGTAGAAACTTAAAATTAGGGGTATTATGTGTAATCTACCAAAATTCGAGGGTACCATGAAAAATTTCCGTTATAATATTGACCATTTTATCGCTCTTTCTCCCACCTAAAAAAATGTTACAACTTTAAAATTTTAACATTTAATTCAAGATTATGTTTAAAGTCTCTTATATAATAAGTATACTTTGAGTGATTCAATATATTTGGGGAGATACCTAGGTTCTAAGGATAAATCCTATTTATAATCATGGCATAATCCCACCTTATGATAATCTTCTGATTTGGGACAATTCAACTATTTATACGTAGTATATATTTATCACACCTACATTATTTTTCAATGTGAGACGAATAACATATTTAAAAGTACACCATATTTTTTGAACCTAATTCGACATCCAACCCGATTTAATAATAAGCAAATACTATATTATCTATTAATATTCATACGTTTGTTTTCTATTTTTTTTATCATAATTAAAATATGTGCAAATGATATGAACATATACTCAGATGATAGAATTATTTTAACACAATTCTAATTATATTATTTAAACGTAGTATATTTAACACACCTACATTATTTTTCAATGTGGGACACATAAAATCTATAAGTAGAAAATATAATGATATAAACTTTTAAGAGCTCTCCAAGACAATACTTAAGAGATTCAAAAGATTTTGGATTGATGCCTAAGTTCTAAGGATCCCTCCTATTTATAATCATAGAATCACCCACCTTATGCTATATTTCGATGTGGGAAAATTCTATTTTTTTTATATGTAGTATATTTGTCACACCTATATTATTTTTCAATGTGGGATATATAACATACTATGAAATACACCATCTTTAATATGTGCAAATTATATGAAATCTATATATACTCTAATGATAGCATTTCTTACCATGAATCTAATAATATTATTTTCATAATTTTTTTAGCCAAATGAAATGTTAAAGTTTTTATATAAAAATTAGAAACATCATTTGAATATAAAATAAGAAATACAGAGTATATATTATAATAACTAAAAGATTTTCAAAAGATTCGCTTAGGTTAGAAATCATTATTGTAGAGACAGTAATACAAACTCCTTTAAGAGCTCTCTCTAACAATACTTAAGAGAACCAAAAGATTTTGGGTTATGACTTCTATTTATAATCATAAGATCATCCTGCCTTATGGTAATCTTCCGATGTGTGACAATTATAATATTTATACATAGTATATTTACCACACTTACATTACTTTTCAGTATAGGACAAATAACATACTAAGTACACCATTTTTCCGCACCTACTTTGACATCAACCCGATTTAATAATGAGAAAATACAATACAATCTGCACTCTAATGATAGCATTTTTTTGTCACAATCTAATTATATAATTTTCATACTATATTTTTTTGTCAAATGAAATATAAAGTTTTTATATCAAAATTATAAACATCACTTTAATATAATATAGCGAATGTATATATATGGGACAATTTTATTATTTATACATAATATATTCACCACACCTACATTATTTTTCAATGTGGGACATATAATATACTAAAAAGTACATATCTTTTATATCAAAAAAATTTGGGTTTAATACCTAAGTTTCAAGCCTGCCTCCTATTTATATTTATAGAATCACTCTACCGTATACTATTCTTTCGATGTGAGATACATAATTTAATTATTTAGACGTAGTATGTTCATCATGCCTACATTATTTTTCAATGTGAAAGATATAACATACCAAGAAGTACATGTCTCTTCTTAAAAAAACCACTATTGTATACATATTATTTTTCTTTGAAAGTAAAACCACTTAGTCTCGATTATTAGATAGGGATCTCTACATCGTACATATAACGACTCATTAACGCTCTATTACTGCATTCAGAAGACAACCATTAGCAAAATCTTTAGTTTTGTACTGTGTCAGGAGACTACCATTAGTAAAACCTTGAGTTTTGTATTTTTTGATTTTCTTGTTCATGTTCTTAACTCTTTCCCGGGTAGTTTCCAACGATTGCCACTTTATTTTTTATATCATATCGTAGATAATGATAGAAAATCCAAGGGCTCTTTAAAACAATATTTATGAGACTCAAAAAATTTTGGGTGGATACATAAGTTCCAAATATGCCTCCTATTTATAATCATACGATCACGTCACCTTATATTAATCTTTCGATGTGGGACAATTCTACTATTTATATGTAGTATATTCACCACACCTATGTTATTTTCCAATGTGGGATAAAACATACTAAAATTACACAATTTTACATACTAAGAAGTTTTAACATGTGTAAATAATATGAAATATATACTCTAATGATAGCATTTTTTTTTACCACGAACCTAATTATATTATTTTAATAATTTTTTTAATGATACTAGTTTGCCAAGTGAAATGTAAAAGTTTCATATAAAAATTGGAAATATTACTTGAATATAATTTAGGAAATATATATATTTTAATAATTAAAAGATTCTCCACTTTATTTTTTACATCAAAAATTATTATTTATGATACTTTCCTAAATTAATTTTTGATGATGTGGACGTTCTCAGTGTCGTTTGAAATATATATATGTATATATATATATATATATATATATATATATATATATATATATATATATATATATATATATATATATATATATATATATATATATATATAGAGAGAGAGAGAGAGAGAGTAAAGTTCTAATGAGTCCACCATATATTTTGAGTCTCTAAGTCCTCACTACATCCCTTGGATATCCCACTAAGGATGGTTGAGATTGAAAGCAAAAAAGTATACTTAACACTAATGAGTTTCCTATACACTAATTAATCCACTTTATCTCTCTAGCTTTAATTATACATTCACTAATGGATTAGTTATACACAAAAAAAATTTTGAGCATAATTTTTTTTTTTTTGGTGAAAACTTTTATACAAATGTTACTACACTTTCACTGTTTTAAAAGTGTAATTTCAACGGAAAAAAGTGTAATTTCAACGGAAAAAATTGCGGTTTGACGGATTTTATTTTGAAATTTCAACGGAAAAATTTTTGAAGTTTATGAAAATTTTGTTAACATTTTTCCTGTTTCGTTTTTTTTTTCATTTTTTTTTTTCGAGACAAGTTTTCGACATTTTAGGATTTTACGAGTGTAATTCTAACAGCAAAAAGTGTAATTTTAAGGAATGTTTTAATTTTTTGTAATTTTATCACAACTTATTGTAATTTTATCATTTTTCGAGTGTTATTTTAACGACAAAAAGTGTTATTTTAGTCAAGGAAAGTGTAATTTCAGTCCAATGAGAGTGTTATTTTAGTCCAGGAAAGTATTTTTTTAGTCCAGACAAATGTAATTTCAGTCCAATGAGAGTGTAATTTTAGTCCAGAAAAGTGTAATTTTAGTCCAGAAAAGTATAATTTCAGTCCACTGAGAATGTAATTTTAGTCCATTGAGAGTGTAACATTAGTCCAATGAGAATATGAGAATATGACCAAGTCCATTGAGAGTGTAACATTAGTCCAATAGAAAAAGTGTAATTTTAACAGAAAAAAGTGTAATTCTAACAGAAAAAAGTGTAATTCTAACAACAAAAAGTGTAATTCTAACAAAAAATTTAATTCTAACAAAAAAAAGTGTAATTCTAACAGAAATGAGTGTAATTCTAACAGAAAAAGGTGTAATTCTAACAAAAAGTGTAATTCTAACAGAAAAAAGTGTAATTCTAATAGAAAAAAGTGTAATTTTAACAGAAAAAAGTGTAATTTTAATGAAGAAAAGTGTAATTTTAACAGAAAAAAATGCAATTCTAACAGAAAAAAGTGTAATTCTAACAACAAAAAGTGTAATTTTAGCCGAAAAAAGTGTTATTCTAACAAAAAAAAGTGTAATTCTAACAGAAATGAGTGTAATTCTAACAGAAAAAGGTGTAATTCTAACAAAAAGTGTAATTCTAACAGAAAAAAGTGTAATTCTAATAGAAAAAAGTGTAATTTTAACAGAAAAAAGTGTAATTTTAATGAAAAAAAGTGTAATTCTAACAGAAAAAAATGTAATTCTAACAACAAAAAAAGTGTAATTCTAACAGAAAAAAGTGTAATTCTAACAACAAAAAGTGTAATTTTAGCCCAAACAACTGTTATTCTAGCAGAAAAAAGTATAATTTTAACAGAAAAAAGTGTAATTTTAATGGAGAAAAGTGTAATTTTAACAGAAAAAAGTGTAATTCTAACAGAAAAAAGTGTAATTTTAATTGAAATAAGTATAATTTTAATAGAAACAAGCATAAAATGGAGTAAAAATATCGCATGAAAACATTGGAGGCGGGAATTTCAAAATTTGAATTTTGAAATCATCGGAAGCATAATTTTTAGCACACAATAGGTAAATTTAAACAAAATAAATTAAAAAAACGAAATAAAAATATAAATGCGAGATTTTTAGCACACAATGTGTAATTTTTAGCACACAAGACGAATTTAAACAATATGAGATTTTAAAAAATATAAATTAAGACGATATTTGACATATGAAATTTGAAAAAAACTTCACTTTTCAAAGATAGATCTAACTTTATGACATAAAACAAAAACAAAAAAACAAAACAACAAATCTAAAACTTAAAACAAAAACTTAAAAAAATAAAATAAAAACAAAAACAAAAAAGGGAAAGACAAATACAAACAATACGGAGTACAAAACACAACAAAATGACCGCCATCATTTTGAATAACCACCATCAAAACATTAAAAAAAATGAAAAAAGAGAAATGAAGGACGAAAGGAGGCAGGCGGAGGGACAAAAATGGGTGATGGAGGACGATAGGCGGCAGGCGGCAGGAGAGAGTGTCGGTGGTGGAGGCAGGCGTGAGGATGGCGGTAGTTGTGGTCGTGGGGGAGGTGGCTGTGAGGAGGTGGATTCGGAATGTGGGTGGGCAGCAGGTGGTCGGCGTGGCAGGCGTGCAAGGAGGACGGAGAAGGTGACGGTGGCAGTGGTGGGTGTGTCGTGGGTGGTGGGGGTGGCGGCAGATGGTGGTGGTGTCGGGAATGGTGGTGTCGGGAGGGGGTGGGTGGGTGAGGAAAAGAGGGGGAATTTTTTTTGAATTTTTAGGTTTTGAATTTGTTGGGTTTTTGATTTTATTGGGTTTTTGATGGAGAAGGTGAATGAATTGTGTGAGATGAGAGATAAATGGGTGTGATAATAAATTATATATAGTGAAATTAGTGATAATTAGGGTGGATTAGTTAAGGTAGTGAGAGAGTGGGCTTAATTAGGCATTAATCCCTTGTTTTTTGTCTTCAATCTCAGCCTTCCATAGTGCTCATCCAAGGGCTCTAAGGAGGACTTATGGACTCACACTTAGGAGGGGGACTCATTTGATCTCAACACTATTATATATATATATATATATATATATATATATATATATATATATATATATATATATATATATATATATATATATATACTAGTTTGATAGCCCGTGCGTTGTAACGGGGTAATTAACTTAGTTATAATTATATTTAAAAAAAGGGTTATAATAGTTTAATGTTACATCATATGGCTAATAATTTGTTTAGATATGATTTAAATATTTGTCAAATGAAATGTAAAAGTTCTTATATAAAATTATAAATATCACTTGAATATAATATAGGAAATATATATTATATTATAGTAATAATAATAATTAAAAGATTATCCACTATATTTTTTATATCAAAAAAATTATTTAGAATACTTTCCTAAAATAAGTTTTAATAATACACTCTTATGAGCTCTATAAGACAATGCTTAAGAGACCCAAAAGATTTTGTCTAGATACCTAGGTTTCAAGGATGACTCATATTTATAATCATAGGATCATCCACTTAATGGTAATCTTCCGATGTGGGACAATTATCCTATTTATACATAATATATTCACCACACCTACATAATTTTTCAATGTGGGGCAAATAACATATTAAGAAGTACACCATCTTTTTTAATTATTAAAATATGAGTAAATAATAATGCATTCATCATACCATTGAATTGTTTACATTTTCTATCTTAGTCCGTTCTGCTTGATTGTCTACGTTTTTATATATATGGATATTTTTTATTCAGTTAAATGATTCACATACCCTTGTCTACTTTTATATCTTTTGGTCGGTGAGTGCCAAAATTTGAGGGGCTTACATTAGAGTAGTTGTGTACGCAAACATATGAAAAGTAGAGATACCCCACTTTCTTAGTATTCTGCAAAAAACGAATGTAAACAATTTATTGGAAGAGAGGAAATAGTAAATAATACAAAATTTATACTCAGATGAAAGCGTTTTTCGTTACGAAACATAATATTTAACTTTCGAAATGTTTTGCATTATACTTTTTGGTTAAATTGATAACCAAGCAATTCTTTTATGTAAAACCACCAAATTCAAAAGCATAATTTGTTTGAGCTTATAACTATTTATCGTTTTATAGAAAAAATTAAATTAAATTTTTATCTCTCCGTCTCATTTTATTAATCGTTTTAGGATGCTGGACATAAATTAAAAAAATGTTAGTCTTATCAGGTATACGCAATTATTAATCTTTGAAAATATAAAATAAGTATTTTCACCAATCTAATTGTTTAAATTACATATTTTTATTTTATTTTCCTAACACGACTTTTAATATGAAATGGAGGTAGCAATAAAATGTATAAATAAATGTAACATGTTTTTTTTCCGGGTTCGATTTCGATTAATGGTTAAAATTACGATTTCATATATTATTTTTTTATATAACACCTGATTTTATTATAATTTATAAATTTTCTATTTTACTGTAAAGATTCTAATTATCTATGACAGATTAATAACCAATTTAGGTAGCACCATGTTATTTTAAATTGTTATTTTGTTTAATAAAGTTATCATACTATCGATTATCCTTAAGAAAACATATTATAATATCACTAATATGTAATCGTATTTATAAATATTTACGTAATTAATATTTGTATGTTAGTTTTATTGTAACTGAGGTGTGCCGTTAATACAAACTCTTATTATAAGAGTTCTTTAAGACAATACTTGAGACTCTCAAAAGATTTTGAATTGATACCTAAGTTTCAAGAATGTCTCTTATTTATAATCATAGGATCACCCTACCTTATGGTAATTTTCTGATGCGGGACAATTCTACTATTTATACTGAGTACTTAGTATATTCACCACACCTATATTATTTTTCAATGTAGGATAAATAACATACTAAGACATACAACATCTAAATAAGAACGCAACCACCATATACCGTATTTATTGGTAATATTGCATTTGTATATACACCCATGTTATTTATTTATTGGGAATATTGCATTTGTAAATAAACACCCACGTTAATTATTTGTTTTTGTTCTTTATTAATGTTGCCATTGTACTCGTTAATCTAACTATCTAATTTCTAATTAACTCTCTTTGTTTAAATCTCATCCTAATTTTTTCTTACTATCGATTTTTCATGGTTGGAGTTTCGTCCTATATGTTATATATCTACCTTATCAGGCATCATGATTCATGTATATAATAGTCCGGTGTGTGCATGATAGATCACTTATTAAAAACATACGACATTCATAATTTTTGGTGCTAAGTATAGTCTTAAAAGCTGCAAAAATTCTATTCCTATAACTCGCCGTTAAAGTTTGCTTGATGGGCTAAAGATGGTGATGATAATACTGCTATGTTCCATAAAATCATACAACAAAGAAACATCTAGAACAAAGTAATGAGAATTGAGGATATTGAGGGGAAGTGTTGTACTACTCCTGATGATATTTTACAAGCTTTTGTAGAGTATTACAAGGTCCTTCTGGGGAACCATGGTGACACTACTGGTTTTTACACTCAGATTGTGGAGAAAGATGAGAAGGTCCATACTGAGGATTGGGAAAAGCTGTGTGCCATGCCTACCAATGATGAAATCAAAACTGTGGTGTTCTCTATTCCTAATGACAAGAGCCTTGTACCAGATGGGTATTCAAGTTGTTTCTTTAAGACCAGCCGGGATATCATTAAGGAGGATATTTGTAGGGCTGTCAAAGATTTCTTCTCTTGTGGGAGGTTGCTGAAGCAACTTAACTGTACCAATCTGGTGTTGATCCCTAAGGTTGAGAACCCTAGTTCAGTTAAAGAGTTCAGGCTGTTAGCTTGCTGTAATGTTCTCTATAAGGTGATTTCTAAAGGTGATTTCTAAACTTTTGTGTAACAAACTATCTCAGGTGCTTCCTTATTTAATTTCTCCCTCCCAGTCTGCTTTTATTAGAGGCAGGAGTATTATGGGGAACATCCTTATTAGTCAAGATCTAGTTAGACTCTACACTAGGAAGACATTGTCCCCAAGGTGTATGTTGAAAGTGGATTTGAGGAAAGCTTATGACACAATTGAGTGGAGGTTTGTGAGGCAGATGTTGATTAGTCTGCAGTTCCCTGTGAAGTTTGTTGAGTGGATTATACAGTGTGTAACAACTACCTCTTTCTCTATTGTGCTAAATGGTCAGATACATGATTTCTTTCAGGGGCAAAGGGGGCTCAGACAAGGGGATCCTTTGCCTCCTCTTCTGTTTACTGTGTGCATGGAGTACTTGAGCAGGCTGATGGTTGAGGCTAGAGGGTTCACTGGGTTTAAATATCATCCTCTATGTAGAGGCATCAAGCTAACACATTTGATGTTTGTTGATGACCTGCTTCTTTTCTGTAGAGGAGACTTAAAATCTGTGATTATCTTGTTACAAGTGTTTCAGTGCTTCTCAAATGCCTCTGGTCTGAACATTAGCAGTGAGAAATCAGAAATTATCTTGAATGGCAGAGAACCTGCTACTGTAGACTCTATTTTGGAACATACTAGTTTTAAGAAAGGATCCTTACCTTTCAAGTATTTGGGGGTGAAGATTTCTCACAAAAGACTTTCAAATAATGACTGGAATGTACTTGTGGATAGAATGGTCCAAAGGATTCGAGGATGGAATAAAAATAAAATCTCTTATACTAGCAGATTGATTTTGGTGAAAGTTGTGCTATCTACAATTCACACATATTGGTCCTAAATTTTCATTCTTCCTGCTGGGGTCATGGACAGGATTCAGGCTCTTTGTAGGAATTTTTTGTGGGAAGGTCGTGAGGACTGCACCCAAGCTCCCCTGGTGGCTTGGTCTATTCTGTGCAGGGGGGAAAGAAGCAGGGGGGGCTGGGCCTGGTTGACTTGAAGCTTTGGAATATAACAGCAATTGGGAAACTCGTGTGGTGGATTGCAAAGAAGAAAAATCATTTATGGATTCAATGGGTTGATAAAATCTATATGAAAGGGAAACCATGGCTAGATTATCAACCTACTGCTTCTAGTTCTTGGGCTTGGAGAAAAATATGTGAGGTAAAAAGGAAGTTTCAGGATGCATATAGTCAGGGGAAATGGATGGCAGATAGGGATGATTATACTATTGCCAAAGGCTATGATTAGCTTGTTCAGAGTACTCCTAAAGTTCAATGGCACAAGAGTGTTTGGAACCGTTTCAATGTTAAACGGCATTGCTTTAACCAGTGGCTAATTAAGCATGAACGGTTACTAACTCTTGACAGATTGCATAAAATGGGTATTACCCAGATCACATGCTGCTATTTATGTGAGGAGGATGATGAGACTCATAAGAATTTATTTCAAGATTGTGTGTATGTGAAAAAATGTTATAAGGAGTTGTATGATTGGTTGGAAATCTATGATCAGAAGAGGCGGGTGGTTAGTGCTGAAGGAATGCTGAAGCAACGGGGATGGTCTGGGTTTGTGAGACTGGTTATATGTGCTTTGATGGTGGCTCTGCAGTATACTATTTGGCAAACCAGAAATACTTGTAGGTTGGAAGGCATGGTTACTCAGCCAGGTGTTCTGATTCGAAGAATCAAGACTGATTGCAAAATGCGTCTGATGGCAGTTAGTAAAGGAGTTTTGAAACAGCATGATGTTATTTGGTGTTAAAAAAGGGGTCTTATGTAATTATTTTTTGTAGGAAGTTTTGTATTATGGTTGTTATGATGTTGGTAGATGAGGAAATAGCTTGTACTGGTGACAATTTTTGCCCTTGAAGGGGATGAGCTATAATATCACGGTCCGTTTTTCTTAAGACCATTGCTTTTGGTCTGAAATAAGACGGGTAACATGTCATCATCTATATATATATATAAAAGAGAGTTTTTTCGAGCGATCTGAGAGTGTCCACATCATCAAAAATAAATTTAGGAAAGTTTAATTTTTGATGTAAAAAATAAAGTGGAGAATCTTTTAATTATTATAATATGTATATTTCCTAAATTATATTCAAGTGATATTTCCAATTTTTATATCAAACTTTTACATTTCATTTGACAAAAAAAATATCGTTAAAAAAATTATGAAAATAATATAATTAGCTTTGTGATAAAAAATGCTATCATTAGAGTATAAATTTCATATTATTTGGACATATTAAAAATGGTGTAGTTCTTAATATATATATAAAATTGTGTACTTTTTAGTATGTTTTGTCCCACATTGGAAAATAAGTAGGTGTGGTGAACATATTACATAAAAAATAGTAGAATTGTCCCACATCGAAAGATTAGTATAAGGTGCGGGTGATTCTATAATTATAAATAGGAAGCATACTTGGAACTTAGACATCAACCCAAAACCTTTTAAGTCTCTTAATTATTGTTTTGGAGAGCTCTTAAAAGTTTATATCATTATATTTTCTACCTATAGATTTTATATGTCCCACATTGAAAAATAATGTAGGTGTGGTAAATATACTATGTTTAAATAATATAATTAGAATTGTGTTAAAAAAATTCTATCATTAGAGTATAGATTCATATCATTATGTAGGTGTGGTAAATATACTATGTTTAAATAATATAATTAGAATTGTGTTAAAAAAATTCTATCATTAGAGTATAGGTTCATATCATTTTCACATATTTTAATTATGATAAAAAAAATAAAAAATAAACGTATGAATATTAATAGATAATATAGTATTTGCTTATTATTAAATCGGGTTGGATGTCGAATTAGGTTCAAAAAATATGTTGTACTTTTAAATATGTTATTCGTCTCACATTGAAAAATAATGTAGATGTGATAAATATACACTACGTATAAATAGTTGAATTGTCCCACATCATAAGATTATCATAAGATGGGGTGATCCCATGATTATAAATAAGATTTATCCTTGGAACTTAGGTATCACCCCAAATATATTGAATCTCTCAAAGTATACTTATTATATAAGAGACTTTAAACATAATCTTGAATTAAATGTTAAATTTTTAAAGTTGTAACATTTTTTTAGGTGTGAGAAAGATCGATAAAATGGTCAATATTATAACATATTTTAATTATGAAAAAAAATAAAAAAACAAACGTATGAATATTAATAGATAATATAGTATTTGTTTATTATTAAATCGGGTCGGATGTCGAATTAGGTTCAAAAAATATTGTGTACTTTTAAATATGTTATTCGTCTCACATTGAAAATTAATGTAGATGTGATAAATATACACTACGTATAAATAGTTGAATTGTCCCACATCATAAGATTATCATAAGGTGGGGTGATCCCACGATTATAAATAGGATTTATCCTTGGAACTTAGCTATCACCCCAAATATATTGAATCTCTCAAAGTATACTTATTATATAAGAGACTTTAAAAATAATCTTGAATTAAATGTTAAATTTTAAAGTTATAACATTTTTTTAGGTGTGAAAAAGATCGATAAAATGGTTAATATTATAACGGAAATTTTTCATGGTACCCTCGAATTTTGTTAGATTACACATCGTACCCCTAATTTTAAGTTTGTACATATAATACCCTTGTGTTTACTTTTTTCATAACGTTGTTACTCCTATGAGTAACTAGATGAGTAATTGAGTATGCCATGCTATTTGTGTTTTGTTATTTAGGTATTAAATGTTAGTTTATTAAATAAAATATGGATTTAAGAATTAGATTATGAAGTGTTTGTGTAATAGATAACAAAAGAAAAAGGTGTCAAAAGTCATAGGAGTAATGACGTTATGATGAAAGTTGTCAAATGGTATTCAGGGAAAGAAAAAGGTGGACACAAGGGTACCATTTGTAGAAACTTAAAATTAGAGGTACCATGTATAATCTATCAAAGTTCAAGGTTACCATGAGAAATTTTCAATATTATAATTATATAGTTAATTAAATTTTCATTTAAAAGAGAGAGATATTCGTGCCAATAAAACAATAAAGGGGTATTATTTTTTAATTGTTATTTTATTGTCACGCCATCAAACTTAGCGTCCATTTAACAGCCTTTACGTTAGGGGGTACCATGGGCAAAAAATTGGAATCTCAAGGATACCATAGACAGATTCTTAAAAGTAGAGGTAACATGGAAAATCTGACAAAATTAAGAGGTACCACGGGAAATTTACGTATCTCAACTATGATAAAAAAAATGAAGAAAAACAACGACAAATATTAATGGAGAATACTTGATCATATTATTAAATTTAAATATAACTATTAGATATAATGAGTAGCAATTGTCCGTATTCGATATTCGGGATCTGGTTGAATGTCGAACTAAATGCAAAAAAGATGGTGTAATTCCGAGTTTGTTATTTGTCCCACATTGAAAAACAATGCAGGTTTGATGATATACTATAGATAAATAGTAGAATTGTCCCATATCAGAAAAATAATCCAAATTTGGTGAAATAAGGTGGGGTGATTATATGATTATAAATAAGATTTAACCCACATATATTAATCTTGGATTTTTTTTTGAAAACGATATTTTAATAATATGTAAACAAGTCATTAGACATAGAATGTAAACATTAAACCCTTATAACGTTTTTGTTTGCATTATAAATAAGTTAATTACCCCGTTGCAACGCACGGGCATTCAAACTAGTTTTACAATAAAATGTTTTTATTTTCTGATAACATGTTACCATTATTGTTCACATCATTTTCAGGGTAAAAAATGACACCTCTAGTCATAACATTTTGTGAATTAATTGGTTACATTTTCTTAAAAAATGGCAACATTTTATCCGTCTGACAAATAAGACCAAAAGTGTCCGTCTGAAACAAGAATTTGTGATAATATCACTTACATTTCCACCAAAAAAAAAAAGTTTGCTTGATGAGTGGATTATGGCATATTATTATTATTATTATTATTATTATTATTATTATTATTATTATTATTATTATTATTATTATTATTATTATTATTATTATTATTATTATTATTATTATTATTATTATTATTATTATTATTATTATTATTATAGTGAGGGACATAGTAATTATTTGATACTAGTACGTTTTTATTTTGTATCATAATTAAAATATGTGCAAATGATATGAAATCTATACTTTAATGATAACATTTATTTTACCACGAATCTAGTTATATAATTTCATAATTTTTGTATGATACATTTTTGTCAAATAAAATGTAAAAGGTTTTATATAAAAATTATAAACATAACTTAAATATAATATAAGAAATATATATTATAATAATAATTAAAAAAATTCCATTTTATTTTTTATATCATACTGGGGAGATAATGATATAAGCTCTTAAGAGCTCTCTAAGACAATACTTATAGACTCAAAAGATTTTGGGTTGATACCTAAGTTCCAATGATGCCTCTTATTTATAATCATAGGATCACCCATCTTATGTTAATCTTTCGATGTGGGACAATTCTATTATTTATACGTAGTATATTCAACACACCTACATTATTTTTCAATGTGGGACATATAACATACTAAGAAATACATCATCTTTAATATGTGCAAATTATATGAAATTTATACTCTAATAATAGCATTTTTTAGCACGAATCTAATTATATTATTTTCATAATTTTTGTAACGACATTTTTTGCTAAATGAAATGTAAAAGTTCTTGTATAAAAATTAGAATCATCACTTGAATATAAAATAGGAAATATTTATTATAGTAAAAATTAAAAGTGTAACACCCCACGTTAATTGAAGAGGTCTAGTGATAGGCTTAAATGACTAGTACTTAAAGGGATTTGAAGTACTGCTTATAAATAAAGTGTACTTTCTTTTATGGTCATCCATGCGAAAGAACTCCAAAGTTAAGCGTGCTTGGCTCGGAGTAGTCTTAGGATGAGTGACCTACTGGGAAGGTTCCCGTGATGCGCATAAATGAGGACAAAATGCGCTATAAGGATCCATGTTGACCTGTGGGCCATGTACACATCGTGGTGAGCTATCATAACTAACCGCTCCCGACCCGGTTTGGGCCGGGGTGTTACAAAAAGATTCTCCACTTTATTTTTTATATGTAAAATATTATCTATGAAACTTTCCTAAACTAATTTTTGATGATGTGGACGCTCTAGAATCGCTCGAAAAAACTCTTTTATATATATATATATACTAGATTTAATGCCCGTGCGATGCACGGGCCTCTCCGTAATGCTCTGCCATGTATAATGTAGTAACAAAAAAAAGTGCTTTCATGATCACAATTATATGATCTCGATGTTTCAAGTGGTGCATCTGCTTCAATGAAATTTAAAATTACGGAAATAACATTTACTCTTAATTTCCTGTTAATTCATGAAAGAATCTCATTACCAACCAAAGTCATACACTCATACTAATACTAAAATTTCATGTGTACACAAATTCAAGTTAGCCATATTGTATTTTACTTTCATTTTTGATAAACAGTTGTTGATCATTACATTTATTACCATGTATTATCTCGATATTTTCAGCTGAAAGAAATTGAACTGAACTGAATGGAGTTAAACTAACAGCCTTACACTAATTTTATGTCCGGCTCCTCTCTTTGTATTCTTACTATGTCACCTAACTCTTCTCATTGATACCTATTGACATATGTGTTGCGAACTACGCTATACATGTTGTATAAGCAACTTGATAAGAATGTCTCACATATTCCTCAAGACCAAAGGTAATCTTATGTTCGTTTGCAGAGACAAAAACAGAAATTTATGTTCATATTAAATTCTAAGTTAAAACAAAATCTTTATCCAAATTAAACCCAAAAAAAAATCGTATGGCAAGCTTCACGTAATAGAATTGGGGCGTGTTGACTTCCTTTATTTACTTATCAATTTATCATGCGTATATGATACTTTCGAGTCTTATTCAGTACTCACACATCAAATATGTCAATAAAGGTCATTATTACACTTCAATATATGTCAAACATTTAAAAAAAGTTCTCATATGTGATCGACTCCTTGTATTTAGTTAGTCTTCTGATCTATATATGTAGGCAGTTAGTTAGTCATCCTTGTTTGTAGCAATATAATAAGAACATGGTCTAACTAGTTGTTTTATACTCCGTACTATATAGCTTATACTAATGATCAGAATAATAAATCACGGAAAATTACACTTTCATTGTATCGGGCCAATCAAACAAAACCCTTTCTCAGTTTCTACTGCTTTCGGCCTCACTATGGTGGCTAACTGGCTATAACTATCTCTTTCCACCCTGTGTTCGCAGTCTCCAATATAAAAAAATCTCATTCTAATAACTCTTAAAATCGAAAAAGTGCAATATGAATCATGGGCCGCCCCTTTTCCTTAATAGGACTGAGGTTTTCGAGGTCATCGATCATCTCCTTGATTTTGATGATACTGCACTTAATAGATAGTAGAGCATAGAGAAAAAAAAATTAAAAATTAAAAAGTATATCTGACAACTCCGTTATTGCACTGCACAAAAATAAAAGAAAAAGACATAATCATAAGTTAGCATGTAAAGATCACAAGGAGTACGTATATTAAAACTTCAATATCTAAAGAACATATGAAATTGTGTTCACAACCAAAAAAAAATCTTAATTTCTTAAAGGAAACCAAAAAAAAAAAAAATCTCATATACGATTTTTGGCAAAAATCAATATAAGTAGAATCCTATTCTATCTAAAACTTATTCAGGAGGAGTTTTGTAAACTTGATCAGGAGGAGTCCTGAATTCTTATAGACTTACAGTATAACACGGTTGATCTGAGTTGGCGACTTTCAGAGTGTACATTCTTAATTTTTTGTTATAGAATCTCTTCTAATTTTACATCAAAGTGTTTTGATATTGCTTGGTATTTTTCGATTCTGACATTAAAAAGAAAGATAAAATTAGTTAGATACACAAGCACAATGACAACAATTAAATCAAATAATCATAATCATTATCATAAAAGAACAAAAAACACATTTGCAATCAAATAAGGAGAAACGTAAGAAAATATATCAAAATATGCTTGTTAATTTGGTATGATACATCATAAATTCATACGGAGAACCGACAGTAAATTTAGGCAATATATACTTACATGAAATAACTCTAATTAATATCGTTAATATGATTTTTTTTTCCCTGAGATTTGTTAGAGGTGGATTGCAAAAACATAAACCTATAAAAAAGAAAGGGAAAGTATCAACAACAATTAACTTTGATAATGAAAAAGAAAACAGGAAAAATTGCAGGCATGGAGTACACTAATATAATTGAAATTGAATGCATTAATTCTTTCCTTTTATACATGTATAACAATAATATTGCTGTATGACTCCCAATAATATTGCTGTATGACTCCCGTACAAACTCCAAAACTATCAATTGAGTTTTTTTTTTACATTATCTTTTAGGATTAATGTAAAAGTTGGAGACTGAGTTTTTTTACATCTTTTAGGATTAATGTAAAAGGTGGAGACTGGGTAGTTCTCAAAACTTGGACTCTCTGTAATCGCTCGAAAAAAAATTCCTTTATTATTATAATATATATATATATATATGTATATATATATATATGTATATATATATATATGTATATATATATGTATATATATATATATGTATAGATATATATATGTATAGATATATATATGTATAGTATTAGGATCAAATGAGTCCCTCCTCAAGTGTGAGTCCATAAGTTCTTCTTAGAGCCCTTGGATGAGGGAAAAGGATGGCTGAGATTTACACAAGAAAAAAGGAGATTAAAGCTAATTAAACCACTCTCTCACTACCCATACTAATTAATTCTAATTAATCACTAATTCAATCAATCATCAATACATATATATAAAGTAGAAACTTTTCGAGCGATATTAGAGAGTCCAACTTTTTTGGAATTCCTAATAAGTGTAGATTTAGCTTTTTTTTTTTTCTTAATAATTTATGATAAAATTATCCTAATCAAAGTCGATCTAATAATTTATGAGAAAGTAATCCTAATAGAAGTAAATAAATGTAATATTTTATAAGAAAAAAAATACTAATGGAAGTGGATCTAATAATTTATCGATTATTCTTTACTAATATAATAATAGATTATAAAGAATATTTATTTTAAAAATATTTGTAAAGTTAAAAAAAGTCATTCAATAAACGTATAAAAGTGTTAAAATTGTATATTTTATACACATTTAATTAATCTTTGTGAGAAAAAAAAAGAGAGATCATAATTTCTTACAAATATAAATATTGTCAAAAATCTAAGTTATTCGATTTTAACTATTTGGTGAAATTCATGTAGTAATAAAGATAGTTTTATTTAGAAATAAAGAACTTCAACGATGGCATGAAATAGTTTTAACTCTGACTTTCTACAACGTATAAAATTTGTATGATCAGATTACCAATAATATTCACATAAGATTAAAAAAAATTGAGCTACCATTTAAAAATATTAAATAAGTCTCATATCGATTTTGTCAAATGAGCCAAAAAATTAAATACAAATGAACAAAGTCAAGAATTTCGATTTTATGCAGACTAATATTTCAAGAACCAGCTAACTATGAATAAATCAATGTAAATATATATACAAATTGTGAGAACAATATATAATCTACTATTATATCACCGAATTATTTTTTCAAACTGGTTTCAAATTCATATCAAATCCATAATAGATATTAAAAATGTATTGAACTGCAAATATACAAAATTACGCGTTAGATCAATTTTTACTTTTTAAATTTCAATTCTTCTATGTGTTTTTATTCACTTAATTATTTACCGCGGTTTGCGAATGGTCAGTTATTACTTTGTCATGTATTGATTGTATATTAAAAAGTGCAATAGTTTTTACATAGCTTTTCAAAGGTGTTTTTTTTTTTTTTTTTTTTTTTTGCAAAATTTCCATTTTGTTCCCTGAGATTTGGGTTAATTCCACTTTAGTGCCATGGGGTTTGCATTATTCCACTTTAGTGTCCTAAGGTTTCGACTACTTCTACTTTGTTAACTTGAGTTTTGAATAAAATTTCATTTTTGGTGGCCTAAAACATTTAATAGTCAACTTTTATCTTAAGTACTTATATTTACAGTAAAATGAAGTGCATAATTGGATATTAAACTGCATACAAAATAGTAATATTGCAAAAAATGCCTGATTTGTTATGTTCAAAATATTTTTTTAGTACTCCCTCCATTATCTTTTATCTTCTCATTTCAATAAAATTCTCTCACATATATTAGAGAAGTGGCCGGGGAGATAAAAGATGATGGAGGGAGTATAAAATATTAAGAATGTTATGTATAGGTCACTTAAGTGGGAAGTAGACCTCAAGGCACCAAAGTGTAATTATGCAAACCTCGGGACAGTAAAGTAAAATTAAATTAGGCTGAACCTTAGGGCACCAAAGTGGAAATAATCATTTTTTTTGTTTATGGTTAACTATGGGGTATCCCATAAGGATTTAGTTGAATATAAAGTACTCCTTAGTGTAATAAATTAGGTCAAACTTAAGAGTTTGACCTTAAGATAAAAAACATAATTGCATATATATTGGTTAAGAAGAAAAACGATTGTACGTATATATTTAGTAATTTGAAGCAATTTTCTTAAAATTGAAACTATTTTTGAAAATTTGTTCATTTTGTTATTATATAACTAAAAAGTAGAATAACAATATAAGATAACGAGACTTGATTTTGTGAATAGATAACATTTCAAATAAACAAAAATGAGTTATATTATAATTTTAATAGAATTAATCTAAAACTAATTTATTTTAAGAGTAGTATCATAATATCCTACTCCCTCGAATCCACAAAACCCCCGATTTGTTTTTTGGAGGTCAAACTTTGCAAAATTTGACCGTTAATTCACTTAAAAATATATCTCACATCTAAAAAATTAAATTTCGTATTATATATTTTACATGAAGTTCATAGGAAACAGCCAGTCTTAATGGTTAATAGTCAAAAACAATTTTTTATTGTTTAGAGATCAAACAAAAATCCTCCAAACAGGCTACATATATAATTGAGATACATGTTGTTTTGCGTACTACCATTCAACATTTACATGGTCGTATGCTTACAAAATGGAATATTCGTAAATGTTATAAGTTAATCTAATTTGTGAATCTTATAAAATCGGTCTCAGTTATCACGTGTTCATTTTATGGAATTAAACCACATTTTTGGGAATAACGTTTTAAATTAACTAAAATCGGTGGCACGTACAACAATAAAAATAGGTAATTACATAACATAACCGTGTCTTCGGATGCTATACAACTGATATAGTTAATACCAAAAGGAGTAGCTTTTAAGTTAAAGGGACTGATGATCCATCAATAATCAACCCAAAAGTTTTCTATGTTTCGATTTTCAAGATAGTTGGACTTTATTTTTTATCAACTTAATTGACTTCTACTATCAAACCATGACAATGTAAACCAACGTTTGCAATCTGTTGTTCAACAAATTCTTAGAACGTTTAACATGCATATTGTTAAGATGATCCTAATGGGAGCCTCATGCATTCTATGTAACAGGTTCACAAATATTTTTGTACTGTTGTTTAGAGACTACTAATTTTATTAGAATTTAGTATGGATTTGATTTTACGAGAAGGTATATAAAGAGCAAACTACTCTCTTAATTGTAGATAGTCAAGGTAAACGTTTGCTATAGGAGATCTAACATTTCTCTAAACACACTAAATATAGATATTTATGATACTTGTTGCTTTACGTAACACCATTTAGTTTTACGTAGTTGTTATGGGTTAAAATAATTTGCAGAACTCATAAAGGTCTTTCTCAGTTATTAAGGGCGGTTCATTTGGTGAGCTGCACTATATTTATGGAGATAATGTTTTGTACTCCCTCCTATTCCCGATAACTTTCCAATTGTCCATTTCCGTCTATTCACATAACTGTCCCATTGTTCCTTTTTTGTAATGTTTTTTTCTTACATAATGACTATACTACCTTTGTTACTTTTCATTATTTACAACCCAACCAACCCTTAACTCATCCTATTAGTACTTTTCATTGTCCATTTCCGTCTATTCACTCACTTTCTTAATTCCTGTGCCATTTCAAAATGGGACAGTTATCCGGAATAGGAGGGAGTATTTAATTAAAACCAATGATTTCTATAACAAAAATGGAAAAACTAATTACATACTCTTACTATGTTATTTGATGTTTTACAACTGAAATGATAACTACTAAATGACAAAACTACTATGTTAAAAACACCGATAGTTCATTGATCAACTATACCAACCACGAACTTTTGTTTATCAATGATTTAAACATAATTGAACTTCTTTTATCAACTATAGAATATATTTATAAAGATAACCCTAATGGCAGCCCCGTGCATCGCACGGGCTTTTCAACTAGTATATATACATTTTCCTCCCACCTACTTATCTCTCATTCACACAATTTCCCTCATATTTTATCTCAAAAACCTCTCATCTCTCAAAATCCAAAAAAATTCAAAAACAAAAAAATCAAAAAATTTCCCCCCTTTTCTCTCCAACCCAACCCACCGGCTACCACCACCTCCCACCCCGTTGCCACTGTTTCCCTTCCCGCCGCCAATAACCCACCACCACCACCGCATACCCACACCCACCACCACCACCAAAACTACCCCACACCTACTCCACTCTCGTCGCAAATACCGCCACACACCACCACAACACCTCACGACATCAACAACAACACCTTACGACATCAACAACACCACCACCACCACCACTGTTTCCTCAAAAAATCGAGATCTCGACCACCAACATCAACAACAACAACAATATCTAACACCACGCCAGCCGACAACTACCACCGCATCTCCCCTCGCCACCACAACTCGCCCACACAGCCACCAGCAGCCACCCCACGCGAACAGCCACAATCTATTTTTTTTTTAAAGTTTTGATGGTATCAAATTTCCATTATCAAACCAAAGTTTTGATGGTCTTATATTTGTTTGTTTTTTTTTAAAATGTTGGGTGTATGCTGTTGTGCACTTGTGCGTCGTTGATTTTTTTTTTTTTTTTAACAAATCTTTTCTTATTATATATATATATATATAGAGGCGGGATCTCGTGAGTTTGGTTCTTATGGTGAGTTGTGAGTTTGTGCAATCTCAGCCATTCAATCAAGAAAAATCAGCGGCTTAGATCAAACGTGACATCCCAAGAATAAAAAAGACACATTATTCTAAAGCTGCGGAATAATTGGCTTATTGCGTTTAGATTTTCACCCTCTTCAACCTCTCTTTATCTTCACAAATAACAGCATCTAATTTTACTTTCAATTTCTTAACAAAAACGTCTCATTCTCATTTATTAGTTATTGAATCCAATGAATATGAATTTGAATTATAACGAATTTGATTCGATTTAGGCATGGGATCAAACAATCGCTCATCAGAATCTCTCTATCAACATAAAAACAATTCCAATACTAATAACATACTATGCTTAGAGCATAACCGTCAATCAGATTAAGGTGGTCCGTCGACTGAGGTTGTCGGTGGGTTTTTTGAGGGTTGAAAGCGGGTTCGGTTTAAGCATGAGGATACGATTGGTTGACTTGGTTCTGATTCCGAGTTTAAAAATGGTGGTGGTCGCGTCGTGTGTTGCTGGCGGTCGTGGTGACTAGCTTGACTCTGGTACCGAGATAGTTGTTGCTTGATTGCTAGTGTGACTGATGTTGAAGGAGATGACAACCCGGATTAGTGATGAATGGAGCAGCAGGTTTCGGGTTCAATTGCAGGTGACGGTTTCAACTCCGGCTCCGACTCCTATTTATAATCATAAAATCATATTGTATGGCTTAAGATTGTTGAGGTTGTTCATGATGATGATGAGCTTGAGTTTTCTGTCGGTGTTGCTTCTGCTAATTTCCCTCTTGATGGCTTTTATGAGTATCCTCAGCGTGGGTGTGGCTTTGATTGTCTTGCTCTTAATCGGGTTCATTCATTGATTGTCTTTCTCTTAATCGGGTTCATTCATTGGTCTCCGCCTCGTAATTTAATTAATGTCTTGCTCCGTATGTCAGGAATTATCAGTTAATTATGAGTGTGATTTTGTTTGGCATATTATTATTATTATGCATGATTTATTTTCTTAACTCAAAACTTAGCAGAAGTTATTGGTTCTTCTTTAAGTTACTTTTGGCGCATTACGATTACTCAAAACTGAAACGTATTTTTGTCCTTAACTTCCGTGAATGGCGGAACAAGCGAGCAACTAAATCAACATAGTTAACCTGGATGAATGCATTACAGAGTTAGTTAGCTCTCATATACGATATATGACCGGTTTTATAAAATTTATTGAATAGTGCTGTCTTAAAGACAAATTGGTGTTACAGGTGAATTTCAATAAAAAGTCAACTAGTCTCATTAACTTTTTACCTGAAATTTTATCCATATTTGAGACTTTGACCTATTGTGCAAGAGATTCTTATAGATAATTAATGTGGTGACAAGTCGTGAGCATAAATGGTACAGAATTATGTGTGTCAATTGCACTGGCTCTACTGGAAAACGAAAATTGAATAATGCATTGATAAATTAATGCAGGAGGTGCATGCGGGTACGCGAACTTGGTAAAAAAAAGATAAAAAATTAAAATAGTAAAAAAAAATCAAAGTGACACCGAAATAACATCACAATAACAGCAGAATAACAGTAGAATAACAGCACAATAACACGTGGTAAAAAAAAATCAAAATCGTAAAAAAGATCAAAGTGGCATCGGAATAGCATCACAATAACACCATAATAACAACACAATAACATGCGGTAAAAATAAGAGTAAAAAAATCAAAGTAGTAAAAAAAATCAAAGTAGTAAAAAAATCAAAGTGACATCGGAATAACATCATAATAACAAATGAGAATAACGAGAATAACAAAGACAATAACACGTGGTAAAAAAAATCAAAGTCGTAAAAAAATCAAAGTGACAGGAATAACATCACAATAACAATTAGAATAATAGTAGAATAACAAAGACAATAACATGTGGTAAAAAAAAAAGAAAAAAAAAATCAAAGTCGTAAAAAAAATCAAAGTGGCACCGAAATAACATCACAATAACACCAGAATAATAGTAGAATAACAGCACAATAACATGTGGTAAAAAAAAAAGAAAAAAAAAATCAAAGTCGTAAAAAAATTCACAATAACAGCAGAATAACATCACAATAACAAATGAAATAACAATAATACAAAGACAATAACATATGGTAAAAAAAAAAGGAGAAAAAAATCAAAGTCGTAAAAAATCAAAGTAACAACAATAATAACATCACAATAACATAAATGAATAACAATAACAAAGACAATAACATGTGGTAAAAAAAAGAGAGAAAAAAATCAAAGTCGTAAAAAAAATCCAGGTAAAAAAAAGAGCACAATAATAGCATAATAACACGAGGTAAAAAATAAGAGTAAAAAAAATTTCAAGTAAAAAAAAATCCGGTACAAAAAGAAAAAGAAAAAAAGGTAACATAATGAGTAATTTAAAGAAAAACATAAGAGAAAACAAAAATCAAAGTGGTAAAAAAAAGCATAATAACACGAGGTTAAAAAAAAAAATTAAAGTAAAAAAAAAGTAACATTAGAAAAAAGAGAAAATAAGTAAATGACAATGGTTTTATATGACATGTAAGATTTGATCTTGGTCACTCATCTCTAATATAATCTAGTGGCTGAGATTCCCCCAACTCACAACTCACCATAAGAACCAAAATCACCAAATCCAATCTCTATATATATATATATATATATATATATATATATATATATATATATATAGGCCGGATCCGGTGAGGCACCTCATTATGGCGAGGCGGCCGGCCTCACCAAATTACTACCTTGGACTCATTTGCATTATACATGGATGGGTGATTTTTTGTAATGTTGAATTTGAAAAACAAGGATGAAAATTAGGGGTCAACACAAAACTTTTCATTTGGTCCAAAACACTTTCTCTCTCTAATCTAAAAAAAGCCCAAATACCTTATTCTCTCTAATCTAAACAAAAGGCCCAAATTCTTTCCTTCCAAAACTAACGAGCTTTCACTTATACAAAAACACGTAAATGCGTCGATTTCAAAGAGAGCTACAATATCATCAAATTTGTGAGACGATTTCATCATATTAATCAAATTCTGACAATCAAAGAGGCGAATTCATCAAATTAATCGATTTTTAAGAAGATTTCGAGGTAATTTCCAGGTAATTTCATATTATTTGATGAAAAATTGATTTTCTTAACTTCGTTCATTAATTGATGATATAATGATCAAATTTGAACAAAATCGAATCGTTTTGTAAATTTATAAGGATCAAAATCAAGTATTTCGTTAGTTTAGGGTTTGAATTCGATCAAAAGCGTAAATTGAGCAATTTCGGAATTCGCGGTGTAAAATTTGTTGATTTTGTTAATTCATTCATTAATTGATTATAATTCATTCATTAATAAGGCTCAAATTGACGTTGCGGCTTTAATTTCAATGGAGATTACGGACATTACAATAATCGGTGATAATACTGCTTTGTTGAAACAGGTAATCTCCGTTTTTTCTCTATTTTATGAAGTCGTTTTTTGCTATTCTTCTGATTTTGTGAATATGTGAGGTTGTATTGTGAATCTAAGAAGTTATTTCGTAAATCTGAGAAGTTATTTCGTTAATGTAGGCTATAATATCCTAAATTTGATCGAAAATAATCAATTTCGCCCTACTTATTATGGTATTATCTGCGATGTTGCGGTCTAACTCCGATCATCGCAACGACTCCGATAATAGTGCTATTACAACGGTATTCTTTTTGTCCCTATTTTATGGATTTGAGACGTTTTTTTGTTGTTTTTTGTGAATCTAAGAGGTTATTTTGCGAATCTAGGAGCTAATTTTGTGCATCCGAAAGGATATTTTGAAAATATAAACTGCTTACGGTTTTGTGAATCTGAGAGGTTATTTTGCAAATCTAGGAGCTAATTTTGTGAATCGAGAGGTTATTTTGTAAATATAGACTGCTTACGGTTTTGTGAATCTGAGAGGTTATTTTGCGAATCTAGGAGCTAATTTTGCGAATCTATAACATCCTGAAACTTGGATCGTGGCAGAAATTGTTTGACATTGTATATTTTGTGAATTAGAGTGCTTATTTTGTGAATATAAGAGCTAAATATAATATTCAGAAAACTTAAAAATCTTGTAATTTTTCATCACATAAAATTTCACAGGCAACATTCAAACATAAAATAAACTTAAAGCAACAACATTCAAAAATAAAATAAACTGAAAAGCTGAAAAATTAAACAAGAAATGATATTTGTGTAGTTTATCAATCACCCCTATTTGTTCGAGGCAATGAACATAGAGCAATATTGATATAGCTATAGGTGCGGCGTTCATCCGCATCACGAGTGATCTTCTGCGCATGTTTAAATGAATATGGGACTCTTCTACATACTGGAGTGTAGCTAAAATAGTTTGAATCAAGCCTTGATGCTACCCATAGAAAGGGCCCCGAACTCGGGAATAGGTAGCCGACCATTCGGATCTAGTACGCCCAAATTGCTCGAACTTCTCCTGCAACTTAAAAGCCATTTGCGACCATTGTCATTTGTGCCAAATTGGATTAGTACTAATCCCATAAAATGACAAGTCTGCCTGCGGATAACAGAGCACCAAAGACTCTATCTCATAACCTTGGCTCGATAAACAATCGCCAATTTAGAGAGGTCAGGACAAACATACTTCCCGTTTTGATTCATATAACCTGGAACATTCGCCAAAACACAAGTATAGGGAAATACAAATAAATGAGACATTGTGTGCAATAGGGATTTTTGAAATGTTTTACAGAAGAGAGAAGAGAGGTTATTGGGATATACTATTATGTTTTAGAAATTAGGAATTTATAGGCCCTGGTATTTGGCACAACTGTCAACATTGCCTGTTCGCATTACCCCTATATTAAATTTTTTGATTGAATGCTTTCTGATTGTTCAATGTCCTTTTCTTGGGAATGGAAGTGTTTTTAACAAATCAACAAAATATCTAGATACATACAACCTGACCTTTTCTTAAAAGTGAATTCATAATCTTCACCCATTTTTTTTTTTTTTTTTAATTATTTGAACTAATAATCTGATACTTTATTTAGTGAATCTCGGATTTTATTTGGTGAATCTCAGCCTATAGTTAGTGAATATTGGGCCTTATTTTCTGAATCTCTGTTGTTAAACGTTACTGATGCAATTTATTTATTTCTTATAGTTGGTGAATCTTGGACCCTAGCTTGTGAATCTTGGACCCTAGTTTGTGAACCTCAGACCCTAGTTTGTGAATCTTGGGCCTTATTTTCTGAATCTTGGGCCTTATTTTCTGAATCTCAGCCTATAGTTTGTGAATCTTGGACACTAGTTTGTGAAACTAGAAGGTTATTTTGTGAAACTTAAATAACTACTATATACAACCTGGGTAAGATTAAAACTAAATAAGATGACAAATTCTGAAAAGTTTGCACAAGTCCGCACCATTGAATGCTTTAATTGTCTTGTATCAGTATTATCTATGGTTGTCCTTGTATTCATACTTATTATGGTGTTCCTACTATTTTGTTAATTTGAAACATTATTATCGTGAAACTGTAGTTGTTAATAAGGATCAAATTGACGTTGCGACTTCAATTTCAATGGAGATTCTGGACATTACGATGAATCGGTGATAATATTCTTTGTTGTAACAGGTAATCTCCTTTTTTTTCGCTATTATCCTGATTTTGTGAATATGTGAGGTTATTTTGTGAATCTAATAGTGAATTTTGTAAATCTGAGAAGTAATTTCGTGAATGTATGCTATAATATCCTGAATTTGATCGAAATTTATCAATTTCGTCCTACTTATTATAGTGTTCCCCTTTAATGTTGCAGTTCTAACTCCCGATACTACAAAACTCTAATAAGAGTGCTAGTGCAATGTATTCTGTTTTGTCCCTATTTTATGAATTTGAGACGTTATTTTGGTCTGGTTTTGTGAATCTGAGAAGTTTATTTGCGAATCTAGGAGCTAATTTTGTGCATCTGAGAGGTTATTTTGAAAAATGTAGACTAATATCCCGAAACTTGGTTTGTGACAGAGGAACTTAGATGCTATTATTGTGAAACTTGATTTGTGAATCACCTATGTTGCTCTGTTTGGCAAAACTTACTAATTGAACCGAAGAAACATCAATCTTGTATGAATTTGAGATGTTATTTTTTTGAGATTGTTTTGCTATTCTCCTTTTTTTGTGAATCAGAGAGCTTATTTTGTGAATATAAGAGCTAATTATGTGAATTTGATAGGTTATTTAGTGAATATAGACTATAAGATTATGAAGCTTGATTTGTGGCGTAGATTGTTTAACATTGTCTATTTTGTGAATCAGAGTGCTTATTTTGTAAATATAAGAGCTAATTATTTGTATCTAGTAGGTTATCTATTGAAATATAGACTATAAGATCCTGAAACTTGGTTTGTGGCATAGATTATGAACCTTATATGCTAATATTGTGGAACTTTATTTGTTAATCTCCTATCTTGCACTTTTGGCTTATTTTGTGAATCTACAATTTTCAATTGTTGATTCCAATGTTAATTGCGGTGAAGCTTCTACCTCTCTTTGTGTTAACAAGCCCTACAATACCAACTATTTCCACACCTACTACTCTTATAACTTACACACCGAAGTGGCGACCAACAATGGATAAATAGGATTGATGAAAAGTTTACACCAATGATTGGGAAAACATTTATCGACTTAGACTCGGCCGATCTTTGTTTTATGAAACGTCGCCGTTTGCTTGTGGTTTAAATCAAGGAAATCTTCAAGCAAAAGGTTTCGTGATGATATTATCGAACAAAGTGCATGGTTTGCAATCGGGAAGGTCAGTAATAAGAAGAAAAGACGACCTGCCCTAACGGTGTTGCGGAAAAGGCGGATGAATCCGTTGCATCGAAATAACGAAATAGGTAGTACAAAGAGCAAGCCGAACAAACCAACGCTAAACGTAGGGTGAAAAAAGGTGGAGGAGAGGCGGAGTTCCAACAAAGGGTCAACCACAAGAATAACAAAGATTAGAAGGTGGGGATGTCCAGCAATGATAAAGTTCAAGTTCCATGAGAACAAGTACATGGTTGACGTGTTTATTGAGGGTCACAATCACCCGCTTGATGTTGTTGTGAAAAATAAGGAATTTGAGAAACTTGCTGAAAATATCAATGAATTTCATATGCAAATGATTGTCAAGAATTCAAAAGCAAATGTTGGTCCTAGCTTAACACACCAACTATGCACTCAACAATTGGGTGGTTTTCAAAATGTCGGGCAACAATGATCAAGCAATTCAAAAATTTTCAGAGGGAAATGAAGTGTCTAATGAACAGTCATGATGGGGAAATGTTCAAATCACGCTTAGACACCCTAGCTGAAACAAAAGGGCTCCACTTTGTTTATGAAAAAGATTCCAAGAATGCATTGACAAGGATTTTCTGGACGAATTGTGACATGCAAAGAGCGTATGCTCTGTTTGGGGATGGAGTTTCATACGACCCAACTTATGGTACAAACAAGTACAACATGACGTTCACGCCTTTCACGGGCATTGACCATCATAAAAGGTCAATCACATTTGCATGTGCGCTTATAGAACATGAAAACGATGAGTCATTCATGTGGGTATTTGACCGATTTAAAATGCGGTATGGGTGGGAAAGAGCCCAACTACATAATCACCGACGAAGACCCAGGAATAATTAAAGCGAGTTCCGGTATGTTTCAAATTTGCAAATCGTACCTATTAACTTGTGAAACTTCATATTAAATTGTGAATCCTACATTTGTTTTGTTGATTCTAGTTGGCACTGGAAAATATGATGGTTGTAATAATTTGTTTGGTTTTTTGTTTATGTGATCGTAGTGCTTATTATGCGAAACTAGATCATGAATTTGTGAAACTGGGGTAAAAATATGTTTCACGTACTTATATCGCGAATAAGGCACAAAATGTATAGTCCGAATCTGAGGATAAGACTTGAGATTTACATAATAGTGCATCGTATGACTTTGTTATGTGAAATCAAGTGAATTTAGTTATTATAAAATGATGGTGACGGTCGGTAATTTGATTTTGTTCATTGCAGCTAAGTTCAAAACAAATAAACATCGGTTTTGCATGTGGCACATCATGAAGAAAATAACCGACAAGGTTGGGAGTAAAATTTGTAGAGATACCGACTTTTTAACCCGTCCTCAACGGTGTTGTATGGGACGATGACCGGAGCCCGGGAATTTGAAGAGAAGTGGCTTAAAGTCATGAACGATTTCTCCTTGGAAGACAATACGTGGTTGAATGGGAAGTTCGCTGATAGACACACATGGATACCCGCTTATTTCAGAAATGTGCCAATGGGCGGTTTACTACGAACTACACAAAGGTCAGAGAGTGCTAATAGTTTCTTTAAGCGGTTTGAAAACAAATACGGGACATTAATCGAGTTCTTGGTGCGCTATGAAAGCGCCACCGACCACCAAATGCACTGCTTTGAGCTCCGTGAAGAGGAGAATGCGAATTCAATCCCTGAAACACTGTATGGGTCAAAATGGGAGACACAAGCAGTGAGAAGCTATACCCATGCGATGTTCTATGAGTTCCAAAACCAGGTGAAGCTTTCAATAAATACCTGCAGGTTTGGTTGGATACACTCACTTGAGATCCCGTGACGAACTTTGAAGTGTCGTTAGTTGAGGATGCAAATAAAGGACTAAAATTTGCGATTGAGTGCGGTAGAAGCACGAATGATGTAAGGTGCACATGTAAACTGTTTGAAAGGAGAGGTATTTTATGCAGTCACATCATTTGGGTTTGTTCGGGAAAGTTTAAGGACATACACGATAAATATATTTTGCAAAGGTGGAGCAAGAATGCACTCAAAAGTGACATTTATGATTGGAATGGGAATCATTAGAGAAATACAACAATACCAAAGTACAAAACAGATTGGAATGTCTGTGGTGTGGTCGAGATTCAGATTAAGCTGTTGGTATGCTCAAAAGGAAAGAAGAGTCGGATGTGAGAGAGTTTGCCAAGTTGATCAAGGAATTCAGGACAAAACTAGAGGGAAACACTCAACCGTTGACAAAACAACAACATTGAGCTTCTCTTGGGCTGCAAGGTTCCAGAAGAAACCAACATCTTACCGCCGAATGTGTCTAGGAACAAAGGTCATGGTAAACGGTTGGTGAGCAAGAAAAATAAGGCAATCAAGAAGGCGGAAAAAGCAAAAAGGTTGTGTGCTAACTGTAAGCGCAAGGGCAACCACGACAAAAGGAATTGTCCATATGATTTTGCAGACCTTCCTCCAAAGAACCAGTTTGCATTCATCTACGCAACTACAAATCGATATTAATCAAGTATTTTATTTATCTGTTTATCTTATTTTGAGAATCCCAGAGGTTGCTTTGTGAATCCCGTGTCTTAATTTGTGAATCCCTGGTCTTATTATGTGAATCACATATCTTTATTTGTGAATCACAGAATGAGACCGATTGTATGTAGTAACCTGATATAATTCCTCACTTTTATTATTGTTTAATGTTTGTAAACATCTTTCTAATTCAATTGTGTCTTTTGCGTAGGGAGAGCTAGCGGACGAAGAAGTAGAAGAGGAAGGGGATGAGGATGAATAATGAAGGAAAGAGTCTTCTTAAGCCTTGAGAAATAGATATGATGATTGAAGAAGACACTGACAATTTTGAAAGGAGCAGTCTTTTAGTTTGGCAACATATTATTTATTCGTTTCCAAAAATATGGACATCTTATTTGGTTATCTTATTTTTGTGAATCTGAGAGGTTCTGTTGTGAATCTAAGAGGTTGTTTTATGAATCTTAAATCTTAAATCTTAAAATGCCTAAGTACATCTTCTATTCTGTAAGTGCCGCATATTACCTTTTCGGATTGTTTTGAAATCCGCAACTCGTAATGACCTTTGTCTAATTGAATACATAGGATATGAATACATAAAATAAAAGTAAAATGATCATTATCACCTTCAACCCAATCACCATCTTTGAAGTTGATAAAATATAACCAACATTATAAAATATAACCAACATTTAAAAAAAATACAGTACAAATTAATAATCCGGAAAGTAGTTACGGATTTCAAAACGAATATCACTGAAAACATCATTATCACCTTCAACCCAATCCACCGGGTCGTTCTCCCATGCAAGCGGAATTGTCCCGAACTCAAAAGAAGGCCCCTTCGCATACAAATATGCGACCAGTCCCAAATCATCTCTATTAGCAACCCATAAATATGGTCCGGACGGAGGTTTAACGTTTTCAAACCACCACCTCGAAGCTTCATTATTATAAAAAGCGCGCTCCAGTTTGCGCGCTTGACGGAAGCAATTGCGTTCATCTCCCCCTCCAAACTCGATCATTGCATGTCCCTTGAACGACCCATCGCCAGTAATAGCCGGGTGGATAGCTTGAACTAAATTCAATCCAGCACCCCGAATAATTTCTACTAATCTGTCAAGATCATATGAGAGAGTCTCCTTTCCAAACCTATCTATTGTGCTTGGCAAATTATGAAGAATGCACATCGCAGGTTTGACGTACGATATTTCGGAACGGCGTCCGAAACTTTCTACTGAATCAAAGGATGCATCAGATTCATAGCCATCAGATTCATAGCCATCAGATTCTTCATACGATGCATCAGATGAATTATTAGAAGACATAATGGTTTTAGAGGGAATTTACTATGGATTAAGTTTGAAGTTTCGGGATAGACGGGTATGGAGGGTTAAATAAATATATGTGAAACAAAGAGAATGAAACTAAGAGATGTGAAACAAAACCTATTTATAGGAACGAACCGATTGATGAAACAAAGAGAATGAAACAAAGAGATGTGAAACAAAACCTATTTATATAAAAACGAACCGATTGATGAAACAAAGAGATGCATCAGATGCAATGGATAGAGTTGAAATGTGTTTGGTGTGAAACGTTTGAAATAAAGAGAATGAATGAATGTTGTGTGTGAAACGTTGTAAATAACAACATTCATGGCACTTGCCACGATGGGTAGAAAAGTCTAGAAATGTGTATGTGTGGTAAATAATTAACACAGATGAAATGTTTGAAACATGTAAATGACGGTTTAATCCAAAAAGAATCCCAGGTCTTAATTCGTGAATCCTGGGTCTTGTTATGTGAATCACATATCTTAATTTGTGAATCCTGGAACAATTAGTTTGGCAACATATTTATTTGTTTATCTTATTTTTGTGAATCTGAGAGATTCTTTTGTGAATGTAAGAGGTTTTTTTATGAATCTTAAATCTTAATATATACAAAAGACCCGGAAATCTTATTTGTTGGTATTAATTTGTGAATCCTGGTCTAATTTTCGCGATTATTAGGAAGATTCGTAATCTTATTAGAAAGGAACAGTCAATCAAGCTAAACGGTCTTATTTTGTGAACGACACAATTTAAATATTATTTCATGAATCTTACCGTGTGAATGACAATATATAAATCCGAGGTCTAATATTGTGAATCGACTTGTTTTGTGAATCAATCTTTTGTGAATATCGTCTTTTTTTTTTTTTTTGAATCTCAGACATTCTTATTCTTTTGTAAATCTCAGGTCTCATTTTATCGACTTATTTTGTGAATCCATCTGTTTGTGAATATCGTCCTTTTTTTTTTTGAATCTCAGACATTCTTTTGTGAATCTCAGGTCTAATTTTGCGAATCAGACGCTTTATAAATCTTCCACGTTAAATTTCCATTGATTAAAAGTCAACTATTACAAACGGAGATCTACTCAATAAGCAGATTAGCACCCAACTAAATGACTAATAACATATTCACTAGGATACTTGATAGATCCTGCATATACCATCTAATACTATACTAACATAATACTTGATTGTATCCACCACAAGTTAAATCTCCCTGCTTATACCATAATCACTAATAACATTCTTTTGTGAATCCCAGGTCTCACTTTGTCGACTTGATTGCATACATCAAGAACGATCTCCCTGCTTCACATCATATCACCACCATAGACAAGCACATCTTGCTACTTATACTCCTATATCAGAAAACACATAAAATATTTCAAAATATATACACGGACAAGCATGGCTCGTTACTATTTTAAATATCGCGGATACTATGAATGAATGGGGATTTGATATGCAAAAGTTATTAAAGAACCGGGACTGTACCGTTCTAGTATTTGCATCCCATGAAAGTAGTTGCATCATTACAGACTTTCGAAAATCTGGCATTCTCTGCAATTGTAAGAAATTATAGATGAAATTAATGAACAACACAGTTTCAAATACAGATTTCATGTACATATACTGTTCAACTTGTTTCTTACCTGATAATTGTCTGGATTCTGCCAATCACCGATCTCACAGTCCAACATACTCAAATACCTCAACACGTGAGCTCCACAATCAAAACTGAATGTAGTATAGTGTTCAACTGTTTAGTAAACAATATTTAATTTCCGTAAAGCGGACACATTAGGGAATAACTTACTTATTTGATTGTTGAGGAACTCTGAGAGTTATAACCCTGTGAGAGTGCAGAAACCGCATGGGATAATATGACGGGGAACTACGTGCCAAAATAGGAGATAATTTGGCCACCTGAAAATGTTTCGAGTTAATACTGATTATACACTAAAAATGTTTTATATACTCTGATTCACAAACTGTCGAGGGTTAGATTAGGCAAATAATTAATACCATGTCTATGGTTGTATTATGTACATCATAAGACTGTACGCAGTCGCTTGAGTTGAGGATGTAATTCGTTTTACTATCCATATCGCATATACAAGCCCACCAATGTTTGTCTTTGATCAGCGGTATAAAAACCTGATATAATAAAGATTAGTCTCCAATTTACAGCCCTACATGTCCACCACAAAAAAAAAAAAAAAAAAAAAAAAAAAAAATAATAATAATAAAAAAAATATTGTGGAGGGACCAGACCTTTCGGATTGTGGCACCATTCACCGGTTTGTATGTCCCACTGATGTATTGATTCCAAATACAAGGGTTTTTCTTCCTTGTACAGTTCTACATACCACAAAGGGTGATTTTACAAACCATATCAATTTGGGATAATCAAGATACTTGAATATTAAAACAAGTTCAAAGCTAACCACGATGACAGTCGATGGCAAGTCTGAAAGATCTGGTCGATGAAGTGTCGTCTTAATCCCAAACATATCAATCACCTAAAAAAACAATATTAGGAATGAAACAAAAGATTACAGATAATACAATGGAATGAACGCTGATAGTAGACTACTTACTTCATCCATAACCCACTGACGCGGTCTAAGCGTAGATAATCCCGCTCGTGTGACTTCCATCCACTCAGTACACACCATAGCCTCGCTGTAGTAAGGCACATTAAGAAACATTACTAGAATTAAAGTAAAGGGGCAAGGGAAAAGCACAAAAAAATAAAAGTAAAGGGGAAAAATACTTACTGTATGACATCTCTTCCTTTGCGGTGCCAAATAACCTTCACAAGGTGGTCTTCAGAATAAGGTAGACGCCGGTAGCCCCTGACAAATATTAATAAGACAGCTTAAGATCTGTGATTCACAAATCAAGAACTTTGATTCACATAATAAGACCCACGATTCAGAAATTAAGAACAACAGATAAAACCAATAATAACATCTAAGATTCACAAAACATGGTTAATAAGGGAATGGGTCATACATAGGCACACAATTCCACTCTTCGCACTTCGTTCGACAAAGAGCTTTCAACATGTTGTCACCGGAGGTCATAATTCAACGCATAACTTCAATGCATAGCGTTTGATTGACTTACCTATAAATGCAAAACAAAAAGTCCTTATAATTATTCCAAAGTTCACGAATCGGCCCTGTGTTTCGGAAATCAACTCAAGGTCCGACAAATCTAACTCTCAGTTCACAAGGTTAAATAAAGGTATCTTACGTGTTATAATTAAAGGACAGTCAGTTTTGTTCCCTTTGTAATGCTCCAACAGTGAAAACAAATAGACGCCGGTATCCATTTCACCAGACTTCAAAATCGAAGGAGGGATAAACAACTCGGGCATCATGTCACCATGCTGCGAATCTCGGTGAAACCCAATTAATGAGCCTGTCTTTCTCGCACGTACACAACCTAAATTAGCACTTAATTATGTGGATGTGTTACATGCTTGTCAAACACTTTGATCGTGAATTCACAGCTTTGCATAACCAGAAATGGAGGAAAAGACGCACCGTAGGTTGCACATAATCAGAATAGTTAACATCTACTCCATTCATAGGGTGTATGACTGTCAATTTATTCCATCGAAGGTCGAAACAAAAGAAGAACGGTGGGCATGATGTAGACATGATTGGAGTGCAAATCTGAAAACAAGACAAGATGAAATGAAAAGAAGAACATACAGATGAAAATAGGTTTCACAAAACATAATAACACCAAACCAAAACTTACTAATTGAATCAAGAAACATCAATATTTTCCAGACAACCCAGGGGGAACTAACACCGTCATTGGAGTATGGAACAAATAAACGAACAGGAGAATCCGGTGATTTCAACTTCTCATTACTGTTTAGGATCTCACACCAAATATTTACAGCTTCAGAACATACTCGATCACCTTCAGGTATAGTCCTCAACATGCTCCTTGTCAATCTCTGAGTGTTACTTTGAAAAAGAATATCACTGCACTCAACAATCAAAACAATCAGATTCGCAAAACAAGCCGTCAGATTCGCAAAACAGCCTATTGGATTCACAATATAAGCCCTACGATTTATAAATTGTCTGATTCACAAAATGAGACCTGAGATTTACAAAACAAGGTCATAGTCAAATACCTTTGTTCTACTGTTGAGCAAAGCCCGAAATCCAACAGTATTTTCTCATCCCTACTAAAAGCAGTAACAACACTGATGTTTCTTTGGAGATACGGAGATCGATAGGCAGCAGCTGGAATTATCTCTCTTCTAGAACGCACAATAGCAGGAGTATTGACATCAACATTATTGACATCAACATTAGTGACATCAACATGATCAGAAACTGATGGTACCGATAATGTAGGAAATCTGGTTCCCTCATCCTCTTCCCTCTGACACTGAACTATTCTTTCCTCACCTTGTATGCTTTCCTCACCTGGTCCCTCTTCGTCCGCTTCGCACGGACCGGTGGTTTCATCACCCGACAAACGGTTTCCATGACGACGACGATCAATGCGAGTGACCAATGGTTTTTCGTGCAATTGATCGATTCTTCCACACACGATTTGGAGATGGTGGACGGACGATTGGAATCATTGGAGTATCGGTAAATCAATAACAATTGGGGGTTAAGGCTAGTTCGACAACCGGTGTTGGTGTTGGTGTTGGCCGGGGCCGAGGATCAATAGACTGTCTTCTTGAGAAGACAAAAAATGATCGTCGTCTGCTAGCAGCCTCCACCGTGGGCAATCTGATGGGGTTGGCAATCTTGGTTTACGACGTTTCCGAATGGGTTTGCTTGTCACTTTGGGATCTGGTGCACGAATCGGTACAAAAGTGTCATCCATAATTTCCAATGCCGCACGTAAATCGGACCATCCACCCATCCTGTCCACATCGTCATTAACAACGTGATCATTCTCCACAACATTCGCTCCCATGGATAACGTGTTTCCAACGATATTATTGACCACGTTGTCCAAATTCAGTTCACCATCCTCATCCTTCTTAGCATCCTCATTATTACCAATCTCTGTATTTTCCTCCTTATTCCCATCATCGGCATTTTCTTCATCCCCAACATTCTCATCAAACTCATCCTGTTGGGATGAAATATACCCGTCCGCAATACCATTAACGGCTGCCACCATAGTAGAGACCGCTGCTGACGAAGGTAGCTTGTTCGTAGCTTGAATAGCAAGAGATCTGTACTTAGCGAAAGTCTGCAGGCCACCTTTCCTTTGCGGCGTCGGCAAGTTTGTGAACAATATCACACTTACTCGTCACTAAGGCCATCGTTTTCTTGTCACCGCAATGTGGAATGTCAGACCCTATATCTGGTATGCCTTCTTCAATGGTTGATTTGGACTGAACATGCTCAAGCTTTGTGACCGGTGGGTATGAGGTGCGGGTGCGAGTGTGTGGTAGCTCATGACAAGGGGAGGCTCCACGAACCTTGACCAAACCTTTTTTTGCCTTCAACTCCTGTTTAATTCTTTTTGCAATTTTTTCTTTCGTCCAATTACAACAAGTTGGAAACTTTCTTACGACCAATCTTGATTTGTAGACGAAACGGTCCAAGTAAATGTACACGAGCACCATAATGGGTCCACCAAAAAAATTATCTCCTTTCAAGCGTTTGACATCTCTCCACTCCTCCTTTTGCCAAGACTCAACTTGGTCACCAACTTTTGATGAAATTGCACCAATTGAATTCGGAATCGATGAAGTATCACCTAAACTTTTCAAAATCCTCAAACTTGCGCGATTCCCTTGCACACCACCCAACAGAGACGAGAATATGTAAACGATGAAATTTCGTTTAAAGTCATCTCCACCATCTTTCTGCATGGATAATTGGTTCAAGACGTGGTGATCATCGATATATTTGTGTGGATATTGCTTTCGGAAGTTTTCCAACGTAGCTAAATAAGCAGGGCACTTATCCACATGTGACGCTTCCTCAACAGGTCTTGAACCCATTGGAATGTTCATGCAAAGATGGATGTCCTCCTCTAATACAGGAGTTTTTTGTCAAATAACCATCCCTTTGTCTTTGGGTTGTAATTGGACACTAGCCAATAAGCAAGGTCCCCGGGAATCTTGTCTGTTTCAATCATTAACAGACCGCCAAAGCCCATGTCTTTTATAGATTGAATCTGGCGATCGCTCGGTGGATTTTCCGTATCTTTCGAAAAGTTGTACAACCCTTTTGGCGACATTCGAGTCCTCACCGTAGGCGGTCCCTCCGAACGCCTCTGTTTTTTCTTTGTGTGAAGCGCTTGCTTGCACAACCGCTGTGATGGTCGCTTCATCTTGTAGCTTTGTTTCACAATAATCATCTTTAGAGTCACAAACACAAAATAAGCTGAAAGGATACACAAAACATAAGAACTAAGATTTATATAGTCTATTTTGGGGGGATATGACCTGAGATTCAAGAAATAACTCTCCAGTTTCACGAAATAACCTCAAGGATTCTTTTCAATAAGGCATAAGAGTTATATAGTCTGAATGTGAGGAGTATACCTGAGATTCACAAAATAACACCCCAGATTCACGAATAAACACCCCAGATTCATAAAATGTATATAGTCTGAATCCAGGGATAAGACCTGAGATGCACAAAATAAACTCCCAGTTTCACAAAATAAGCTATAGGATTCAAAAATAAGCTAACAGTAGGGGGCCGGGTGTCCTAAAACGGGACGGGAAAGGGTTTAGGGTTGGATTAGGCGAATCCGCTACCGCGGATCCGCCTAATCCAACCCTAAACCCTTTCCCTTGTACATAGTCATTCGACCAACAACAAGACCAAAAGACACCCTAGGAGGGGACGGGTGAACCCCTTTTGGGGGACGGGGTTAACAGTAGGGGGCCGGGTGTCCTAAAACGGGACGGGAAAGGGTTTAGGGTTGGGTTAGGCGGTTCCGCTACCGCGGAACCGCCTAACCCAACCCTAAACCCTTTCCCTTGTACATAGTCATTCGACCAACGACAAGACCAAAAGACACCCTAGGAGGGGACGGGTGAACCCTTTTTTGGGGGACGGGGTTAACAGTAGGGGGCCGGGTGTCCTAAAGCGGGACGGGGAAAGGGTTTAGGGTTGGGTTAGGCGGTTCCGCTACCGCGGAACCGCCTAACCCAACCCTAAACCCTTTCCCTTGTACATAGTCATTCGACCAACGACAAGACCAAAAGACACCCTAGGAGAGGACGGGTGAACCCTTTTTGGGGACGGGGTTAACATGAGGGGGCCGGGTGTCCTAAACCGGGACGGGAAAGGGTTTAGGGTTGGGTTAGGCGGATCCGCTACCGCGGAACCGCCTAACCCAACCCTAAACCCTTTCCCTTGTACATAGTCATTCGACCAACGACAAGACCAAAAGACACCCTAAGAGGGGACGGGTGAACCCCTTTTGGGGGACGGGGTTAATAGTAGGGGGCGGGTGTCCTAAAACGGGACGGGGAAAGGGTTTAGGGTTGGGTTAGGCGGATCCGCTGCATCGCGGAACCGCCTAACCCAACCCTAAACCCTTTCCCTTGTACATAGTCATTCGACCAACGACAAGACCAAAAGACACCCTAGGAGGGGACGGGTGAACCCTTTTTGGGGGACGGGTGTCCTAAAACGGGACGGGAAAGGGTTTAGGGTTGGGTTAGGCGGATCCGCTACCGCGGAACCGCCTAACCCAACCCTAAACCCTTTCCCTTGTACATAGTCATTCGACCAACGACAAGACCAAAAGACACCCTAGGAGGGGACGGGTGAACCCGTTTTGGGGGACGGGGTTAACGATGAGGGGGGTGTCCTAAAACGGGACGGGAAAGGGTTTAGGGTTGGGTTAGGCGGATCCGCTACCGCGGAACCGCCTAACCCAACCCTAAACCCTTTCCCTTGTACATAGTCATTCGACCAACGACAAGACCAAAAGACACCCTAGGAGAGGACGGGTGAACCCTTTTTGGGGGACGGGGTTAACGAGGGGCGGAAATGTCAACGGGGCATGAAGTTATTATTGAAGTTATTATTGAAATTGTCATTCGAAGTTATTATGAAACAATAGGGAACGCAAGGATTCACAAAAAACAAAGAACACAAAGCAAACTTCATTAATAAAACGTAGTAGTCATACATTATATTTATAAACTATCGACAATAGAACACGGCAAACAAGATAGCAACGTTCAATGCCGAAAATCACAAAGATAGTATTTTAGGAAAAGGGATACAAATGTAGGCTATAGGTCCATAATAGAAGGTAAATCAATAGAACATGCATCTATACAATTGCGTAATAAGTTGACAGCAATAGCAATTGCAGTGGCTCGTTCAGTAGACATCACTGGAGGTAAAGAACGGAAGTTTTCATAAATTGTAGCGCGATCAATAGCATTCAGAAGGTTCATGACACTTGGATGGTTATATTGGTGAAAATGAAGGATGAATTTAGCTGACATATTATCAGTCAGCAAACATTTGCACGTTTGGAAGATTAGGTTAGCACCCCTATGAATAATTAGAATACCCTCCACATGGTTGATTTCAAGAGAAAGCCAATATGCAGCGGTTACACCGGGAGCATTGGGATGGATAAGAAATAACTGAGACCAATTCCGACACACAATAGCCATATTTGCCTTGTCTTCAAAGGCATCAAGTTTAGAAAATATATTATGCATAACTCCTTGAATATTGAAAACAGAATGTTGTGAGTGATAGCGAGGGGAAGACAATTTAACTTCTGCCAAATCAGCTTCCTTAAAAGACAAACTGATTGCATTTTGTTTTTGACAGACATAAGCTGCACGAAATGACGATTCGTCTTCTTCAAAAGCATTAACGACACACCCTTTGCACCAAGACTCCATAATTCACTAAAAAATAATAATAGGAACGCATAGTAGGTTAGTAACTAAATGAATAAGTTTCACAATGGCAGATCTAGGTTTCACAACAACTACTCCAAGATTCACAAAATCAAGTATAGGATTCACGTAATTATGAATCAACATTACAGCATCGAGAGACAGAACAGAATCTCACCAAGTGCATGCCAGCTAAATTATTATGAAAGTTGTATTCAAAGTTATTATGAAAGATATATGCTCGAGGATTGACAAAATAAAAGGAAAGTGAACTTCATTAATGGAACATAGTATTCATACATTATGTTGATACAACATCCGAAATAGAAAACTACTGATTACATATTTATACAAGGGTGCCTTAGCAAGTATACAAAAAGTAAGATTAAACACTAACGGTGATAGACCTAAGTACACCGACCGACAACTAAACATAATAGGTTCATTTGAAATATAATTGAGTAGCTACATTCCCTATCACGCAAGGGTACAACTTTAAGTCCTACAATCGTGTTCACAAGGTATTACCGTCCTCATATTCAGCTTTCTTCAATTGAGTAATTCCTTGTGTTGTATTATAAGGGCATTGTAGGCAAGCTTTCTTTAGATGTACAAGAAAGCAAATATATCAAAGATGAAGATGAGGACGATGAAGATAATCGATCCCTCCAAAACAAGTCTTTCTCATGGCATATATGTTCTGCCATATCCCACCATTTGGTGTTGCTCATTTAGCCAGGAAACCGTCACAACTAGAAGGCCGGGCTAAATGAGCAACACAAATGTTGGGATATGGCAGAAAATATAGGTCGTGAGAAAGACTTGTTTGTAGGGATCGATCTTCATCGTTATCATCTTCATCTATGATACATATTCTTTCTACTAGTACATGGAAAGAAAGGTAACCTAAAATTCCGTTTTAATACAACCCAAGGAATTGTACAGATGAGGCAGAGTTTGAGCATAGTAATACCTTAAGAACACATTTGTAAGACTCAAAAGTGTACCCTTGCGTAATAGGGAATTTATCTACTAAATTATATTTCAAATTACCAGTACTAGTCCCTACAGTCAGCAAGCTGTCCGGCAAGATAGCATATCCATTTAATGAGCTCAAACTCTGCCTCTTCAAATATATCGATTACCCGACCCGTACACCAAGTGTCCATAGTTGGCAATGTATACGCAGATAGGAGCAATTGACCTAGGCATATAAATAACTAACACAGTTCGATAAAAATAAATGAAAATAACTAAAACATAATAAGTAATACATTTCATACACATACACAAAATGTCATGTTTCGTATAAGTACATTCCAGATAAGTAGGATTAAAAGCCATATCAAAACAAGGCAAAGCATTCAGATGAAGTTTTACAAATGACCAACTATGGACAAAGTGGTCTATAGGTTTCGCAAGATAAGGTCTATGCTTGGACAAACATTCACATAAACTCATCATAAAAAGATGACAATCATGAGGCAGGTTTAACTTCCTGCATTATAATGAGAATGATTCGCAAAATATTGCACCAGATTCACAAAATATTCCACCAGATTCACAAAAACGACTCTAAAATTCACAAAATTAACTCGGGTTTAACAACGACACATCAGTCCAATATTCACAATATCACCTCCAAGTTTCATGATGCACAAACACAGGTTTAACTTCCTGCATTATAATGAGAATGATTCACAAAATATTCCACCAGATTCACAAAATATTCCACCAGATTCACAAAAACGACTCCAAAATTCACAAAATTAACTCAGGTTTAACAACAACACATCAGACCAATATTCACAAAATCACCTCCAAGTTTCATGATACACAAACACAGAACTATGTCGACATTGCAGAATCAACAGATCACCACAACAACAACAACAAAAAAGCACAATATTAACAAAAACGAAACATATTAAGCAATGAACAATGAGAAAAACCTAATAAACAAACGAAATGCATAAAAATCAAACGAAGTCGATTTAGTAAAGAAACGGAAAGGAACATACGAAGAAGAGGATAAATCTACTTCAATGGCGGAACAAATGTGACGGAGTTCAGCGAATGGCGAAGACGGAGTGAAGTCAAGATGAGCGAGACGGAAGAGAGAGAAATAAATGGCGGAAAAGTAACTGAAGGAAGAGAGAGAAATAAATGAGGGGAAGTGAGATTGTAAATGAGGGAAAGTGAGTTAGTTGGGAGTATATAGGGGACAGGTGTCAACATCTGGTGCATCTGTAATAATTAGATCCAATGGTGAGTAAATGGTTCAGCCGCCTTACCCTAAGAAGGGTGCCTCACATGATTCAATCTCTCTCTATATATATATATATATATATATATATATATATATATATATATATATATATATATATATATATATATATATATTAGTTTTGTGTTGGGGTGAGTGGAGGTCGCCTTCTTTTTAGTTAAGTTGTGTTGGTTTTGTTTTGATAATGGAAATTTGAGTTTGTTTGTAACAAAACAAATGAAAGAGTTAAATCTATTTTTGAATAGTTAAACCTAGATCTATTTTTTGTTTTCCAAATTTTCTTTATATTTGTTGATTTTTATGTTCTAATGAAGTTAAAATTACACTTTCTTCTTCTAAAATTACACTTTTCTCCATTAAAATTTCATCTTTTTCTTTTAAAATTACACCTTTCTCCATTAAAATTGCACTTTTTTCTGTTAGAATTACACTTTTTGTTGTTGTTAGAATTACACTTTTTTCTGTTAAAATTACACTTTTTTCTGCTAGAATAACACTTTTTCTGCTAAAGTTACACCTTTTCTTGTTAGAATTACACTTTTTTCTGTTAGAATTACACTTTTCTTCATTAAAATTACACTTTTTTCTGTTAAAATTATACTTTTTTCTGCTAGAATAACACTTTTTTCGGCTAAAATTACACTTTTTCTGCTAAAATTACACTTTTTGTTGTGGTTAGAATTACACTTTTTTAGCTTAAAATTATACTTTTTTTCTGCTAGAATAACACTTTTTTCGGCTAAAATTACACTTTTTCTGCTAAAATTACACTTTTTGTTGTTAGAATTACACTTTTTTCTGTTAAAATTACACTTTTCTCCGCTAAAATTACACTTTTTTCTGTTAAAATTATACTTTTTTCTGCTAGAATAACACTTTTTTCGGCTAAAATTACACTTTTTCTGCTAGAATAACACTTTTTTCGGCTAAAATTACACTTTTTCTGCTAGAATTACACTTACTACTATTGGACTAATGTTACACTCTCAATGGACTAAAATTACATTCTCAGTGGACTGAAATTATACTTTTCTGGCCTAAAGTTACAATTTTCTGGACTAAAATAACACTCTCATTGGACTGAAATTACAATTGCCTGGACTAAAATAATACTTTCCTGGACTAAAATAACACTCTCATTGGACTGAAATTACACTTTCCTTGACTAAAATAACACTTTTTGTCGTTAAAATAACACTCGTAAAATGCTAAAATAACAATAAGTTGTGATAAAATTACAAAAATTTAAAATATTATTCGTCAAAATCAGTCAAAAAAGACTGAAGTTAAACTCGTAAGACGCAAAATTCTCGTAAACATTCCTTAAAATTACAAATTTCAAAATAATATCCGTCAAAACCGCTTCGTAGATTAAAATTGCATTTTTTGCTGTTAGAATTACACTAGTAAAATCCTAAAATGTCGAAAACTTGTCTAAAAAAAACGAAAAAAAAACTGAAACTGGAAAAGTGTTAACAAAATTTTCATAAACTTGGAAGTATAAGATAAATGGTGGTGTTAATTGTGTATGATAATGAATAGTAAATGTATTATTAAAACTAGAGAGAGAAGTGAATTAATTAGTGTTAAGTGTGTTTCGTACTTTCAATCTCAAGCATCCACCAAGCATGATCTAAGGGATATGGGAGGGACTTATGGACTCAAAAGATATGAAGGACTTATAAGAACTTTACTCTATATGTATATATGTATATATATATATATATATATATATATATATATATATATATATATATATATATATATATATATATATATATATATATATATATATATATATATATATATATATATATATATATATATATATATATATACCATGCATTTATTGCATGGGTCTAAACTAGTTAATTATTAAAAGGAATAAAATTTCCAAGATGGCTACCGAAGGAGTTAGTGTGCTCATATGTCTAGAATATTGTATAACTAATTTATCCTATGTGGCTACGATATTCTGCTAGGAGGCGCTAAATGAGTTAGGGTTCGGGTAGTATTAATCGGTCCTACACGATCACACACTAGATGAGTTTTGCAATTTTATAATTAATAAGAATAATAATGTAACACCCCTATACTCCAAGTGCCTTACCAGGACCACTCAGGTATGAAGATATTACCATCTCGGTTACCCGAGGCAATGATAATCAAATAAACAATAAAGAAACAACGTTTAAATAGAAATACTTAGTGAAGGGTTACAATTCTCAAACCAAAACCAAAAGTATAATGCATGTTCTCGAACCGATCACATCGTTCTAATCGAAATGTAAAGAAACTACTAAGCTACAAAAAAGACTTCTATCATCATATCGTGGCAATCCCAGCTATCCCAATACTCATCTCATACCTGCTCAATATCTGCTCACCATCCCCGAATGGATCACCGCAGTTTACAAAACAACAACCGGGTCGATACTAATCACACAACTCAATATATCAACAATAAGATAAACAGACAGCTTAAACGTCACACACACAACCACACCAATTCCAACAATCTCAATCACGGATCGTCCCACCTTGGACCGGTCCCCGCTGGGGACCGCACCGTACCCACCAAATCCCCGCTCCTCATAATGAGCGATAACCCTATCCATTAATGTGCACATCCCTCCTGTGGCGGGTTCCACAGAAGGAGAAACTAGGGCGTGAAGCCACTCCCGCAAGTGACCCCACTCAGCCGAGGGCACGCCTTGAGAAACATAGACAACCAATCACAATCACAATCACAGCCGTCATAATACAATTACTATAGCAAACAATCAATCTCAACACATCAACAATCATCCCATTATGGGACTAATACTGAGTAGGAAATCTTACCTGGAAAGCACACTATCAGACGGTCTCTACAGCTGTATCAAAAAGTTTCCTCTACGAAACCTCCTCCTATCATACAACATACAAATGCTACCAAATCACATACTACTCAAAAAAACCCCCAAATCCCTATATTAGGGTTTAACCAAAACAAAGGAAAGACAACAAAAAGGGTACATAGATCTTACCCTCGACGCAAGGATCTCAACGGTATAACCAACGATGAAAACCGACCTTCCAAACTCCGGGATTTGCTAACGATGCGATTAGGATTAAGGACGTACTTGCTTTCTCTCTTTAATAGTAAATTAGGTTTTGCAAAAGTGTTTAGAATAATGACGACGAAGGTTATATATCTTAATCGCATAATTAACAAAACCCGAGAAAAACTCCCCGCAAACCGGCTACTCGATCGAGTACCCAAGGTACTCGATCGAGTACCCCCTTACTCGATCGAGTATCCTAGTTACTCGATCGAGTACCCAACAGGTCAGAAACTATTCTAAAACGCAACTCACCCTTACTCGACAGAGTAAGGCCTACTCGATAGAGTACCCGAAGACTCATAAATACGGAGTATTACAGTCTTCCCTCCTTAAAAAGAACTTCGTCCTCGAAGTTCAAACCACTATTAAGCAAAGGTACTCCCCCAACGCTTCCGACTCACTACCAAAACAAAACTCAACATAAAACATGTTACTAACCCAACTCATCCCGACAAACATACCGACACAACATACAAAAAGGGTATAAAACGGTTAAAAACTCTTTGCGATCATCTCCTACCCCCTAAAAGAAACAAGGTTACGTCCTCGTAACCACACATACCTGATCAAACAGAAAAAGGTATCGCTCTTTCATAGCTTCCTCTGGCTCCCATGTAGCTTCCTCAGTCTCGTGGTTAGACCAAAGGATTTTAAGCAAAACTGTCTCACCACTCCTAGTCTTCCTAACCTTTCGGTCAAGAATCTGCTTAGGCACCTCAAGATATGATAAGGACTCATCGAGCTCTAAGTTCTCTGCCTCTAACACATGTGACGGATCACTCACATACTTCCACAGCTGCGATACATGAAACACATTATGCACTCTCTCTAACGCAGCTGGTAAAGCCAAACGATATGCAACTTCCCCAACTCGCTCTAAGATCTCATAAGGCCCTATAAACTTCTGACTTAGCTTGCCTTTCTTCCCAAATCTCATAACCCCATGCATAGGAGACACTTTCAAAAGAACCTTGTTCCCAACCTGAAACTCTATATCTTGGCGGTGTAGATCTGCATAGCTCTTTTGCCTATCCTGAGCTGCTCTCATCCGTTCCCTGATCATCTTAATCTGTTCAACCATCTCATGTACCATCTCCGGTCCTAAAACCACTGCCTCAGCACTATCGTCCCAACAAATTGGACTCCTACATCTCCTCTCATACAAAGCCTCAAACGGTGCCATACCAATACTAGTGTGATAGCTGTTATTGTAAGAAAATTCTATCAAGTCCAACCTCTGTTCCCAGCTACCACCAAAATCCATCACACAAGCTCGCAACATATCCTCAAGAGTCTTGATTGTTCTCTCAGTCTGTCCGTCTGTCGCAGGATGAAATGCTGTACTCATCTTCAAAGTTGTTCCCAACGATTCCTGCAACTCTTTCCAAAACCTTGATATAAATCTCGCATCTCTGTCAGACACTATGTACTTAGGGACTCCATGTAACTTAAGCACGTTCTTTCGATAGGCCATAGCCAATTGTGCTTTAGTCCATGTATCTTTCATTGGAACAAAGTGAGCTGACTTGGTCAGTCGATCCACTATTACCCAAATCATGTTGTTACCTTGTTGACTCTTTGGCAAACCCACGATAAAATCCATGGAAATGGATTCCCACTTCCACTCAGTGCACCGTTAAAGACCGAATCTTACCTTGTGGTCGTCATTGTTCCCCTTTAACTCTTCGGCATGTCAAACAACGGACACAAACTCAGTTGTCTCTTTCTTCATCCCAGGCCACCAAAACGTGTTCTTTAAATCCTTGTACAATTTGTCTCCACCTGGATGAACTGAATATGGTGTGCAATGTGCCTCTTGTTGGGAAATGTGTCCTCAACAATAGTGCGATCACATGATTTAAATATCATTATTAAATCTCATACCAAGAATACGAAAGGGATGATACATTACATATATAGGCAACTGGTCCACACATATCGGTAATGATTGGCTGGCTAGAGTTTGGCATTACTGTCGTGCGACGGTGGTGACCAGTTGATCCCTTGAGGTCACACCTAAAGGACGATTCCCTTAATTGAAAAGGTTAATTAATTGTATACTGATACATATTAATTAATTCCTTAAAATTGAACAAATTATCATAAGAGAGAAAATGACATCTTATTATAATGTGATTAAATGAGATTTTATTTAGTAATTTAAGAAGTTATATTACTAAAATTAATCGGTGTTTGCGAAACACGCGAGAAGAGAATGATAAGTTAGTTATAATTACAAGATATTGTGAATTATACTAACTAGTAATTAAATGACCATTTTATGAGAAAGTAATTTTAATTACTAGTCAATTTGTTAAATATGATTTATTTAATTTGTAAATGATATTTAATTTGTTAAATATGCATTATAAATTAAAACATGACATAAGACATGTCACATGTCACATGAAATACAATTGTACAATTGACAAAAATAAAATGGACTCCATATTACACACATAAAACCGAAATTGGTGGGCATTGTGAGATGTTTTGTCTTTTTCCATTTGTCTTATTCATTTGTCCAAATTGCATGATAGTGACATGACAATGAAAAAGACTTACACCTAATTGTCTTGTGAAGACAAAAAGAAAAATAATTATGGTCTATTTTACCTAGAGGCCACCGGTTTTGTGAGCTTAATTAGAGAGTTTTCTCTCAATTTTCATTCACTTTCTAATGTTCTAAGAAAACATAAAAACTTCTCTCTTTTTCTTCACAAAATTCATTTTTGTGAATCTAATTTGTTTAAATCAAACACTAATAATACTAAAAGTAGTATATGAGTATTAGTAATAGATTTTAAGGTAAACTACATTACAAACATCTAGTACATGTTTATTTGTGGATTTAAGGGATTGTCTTGGGTGCAACTAATTGGAGGGCTTCTATTTTGAGGTCATGTATGTTCATCCAATATGGAAAGCTCAAGAACTAACAAGAAGGAGATCTTGTTGGTGCCCAATATGACCGAAATTTATTTGGTGAGAAATTGATTTTCTTATCTCCTTTTATTTTAGTTTGCATGCATAAGATCTAGAATTTATTTTATGACTAAATAAATTTGAAACATATAAGAATATGTTAAGTAATGAGATATAGATTTCCTTCACCTCTGTCATGATAGTCTTTCTCAACTCCTCATCATTAGGAACACACCACCTACCATCAAACCTCAAACTACCATCTGTATGAATAGAGAATCGAGACACTGTCCCTTTCTCTACTCCAGCTCTCCACTCAATCATCTTAGGATCCAACGCCTGCTTACCTCGAATGTCATCATAAAACTCAAGCTGCACTGTCATATCGCCCATGGCATCTCCTTTCTGCATCATATGTATCCCAAACCTCGCTACCTCATCTCTCAGTCTTATCAAAGATAGAGCTGTACACAGAGAATGTACACTCTTCCTACTCAAAGCATCAGCAACTACATTGGCCTTCCCTTCATGGTAGATAATTTCCATGTCATAATCGCCAATCAGCTCCATCCACCTCCTCTGTCTCATGTTCAACTCCTTTTGAGTGAAAATATACTTGAGACTCTTGTGATCAGAAAATACCTTAAAGATTGCTCCATAAAGGTAATGTCTCCAAATCTTGAGAGCAAACACCACTGCACCCAACTCCAGATCATGAGTAGGGTAGTTCTCCTCATAAGGCTTCAATTTGCTAGAAGCATAGGCAATCACTTTACCGTTCTGCATCAACACACATCCCAACCCATTCTTTAAGGCATCTGTATAAACCTCAAAGTTCTCGATTCCTTCAGGCAATGCTAAGACAGGAGCTGTGATCAAACGCTCCTTTAATGTTTGGAACGCCGTCTCACAACTCTCATCCCAACGAAACCTGTTCTCTTTCCTCATCAACGCTGTCATAGGTCTAGCTATCTTGGAGAAATATTTCACGAACCGTCCCGTAGTATCCAAACTAAACCCAAGAAACTTCGATCTCAAAGAACATTCTTTGGTGCTTCCCACTTTGTCACTTTGCTTCTATCTTTGCTTGGATCCACAAACTACCCCATCTTTAGAGATCACATGCCCCAGAAAAACAACTTTCTCTAACCAGAACTCACACTTGGATAGCTTAGCATACAACTCATGCTCCCTCAAAGTTTGCAACACGATCCTCAGATGCTCCTCATGCTCCTCCTTAGTCTTAGAGTAGACTAGGATGTCATCGATAAACACCACTACAAACTTGTCCAAAAACTGTCTAAAGATTCTATTCATCAAATCCATAAACACTGCCGGTGCATTAGACAACCCAAACGGCATCCCCACATACTCATAATGACCATACCTCGACGTGAAAGCTGTCTTTGGTATGTCCACCTCTCTAATCTTCACCTGATGGTACCCCGACCTCAAATCAATCTTAGAAAAGACTGATGCACCACTCAACTGATCAAACAAGTCATCTATCCTTGGCAAAGGATACTTATTCTTCACCGTCACTCGGTTCAACTCTCTATAGTCTATACACAACCTCAGACTTCCATCTTTCTTCTTCACAAAAAGAACTGGTGCTCCCCACGGCGATACACTAGTTCTAATGTATCCCTTCTCTATCAAATCATCCAACTGCTTCCTAAGCTCCTCCATCTCCTTAGGACCCATACGGTACGGTGCCTTAGAGATTGGCCCCGTCCCTGGTTTCAACTCTCTTTGTGAAATCTATCTCTCTTCCGGCGGCAACCCGGAATCTCCTCTGGAAACACATCCTCAAACTCTCCCACCACTGGTATCTGCTCAACTGTCGGACCCTCTATCCGGTCATCTCTCACATGGCATAATATCAAAGGACATCCCTTCCTCAAATATGACTTCAAAGTAACAGCTGCAATCAACTTAACTTTGGGTTTGACTAGAAACCCACGATAAGACACACTAACGCCCTTAGGACCTCTTAAAGACACTTTCTTTTGATGACAGTCTATCTTAGCTTTATACTTTCCCAACCAATCCATCCCAACTATCATCTCAAAACCGTCAAAAGGAAACTCTAGCAAGTCTACAGGAAATCAACTTGCCCAACTATCATAGGTACATCCCTATATAACCTCCCACAAGATATGTACTCACCCGAAGGTATAAAAACTTTCTCACCGATGTGACTCATACACCCTTAAACCCAACCGTTTAACATGACTCTAAGATACAAACGACTGAGAAGCCCCCGAATCAAACAAAACAAAGGTATGAATACCATTAACAAAAAAGTACTGGTGATAACGTGTGCATCCTCCTCACCGCTTTCTTCTCATCATGAATAACTTTCCATTGGTCTTCTCCCACCTCCTGGACAAGATCTTGGTGATGTGGTCGGCTTAGCACCCGACCCTTGGTTGTTGTTGTTGTTCGTTGGTGGTTTCGATAAGAATTACCGCCGTTGCGGTTGCCTCCACTGGTAACTCGACTTTCCCGGTTTGGCCATGACCCTAGGTCTATTGCTCGCATAGCTCTGCAAGCAGTCTCTGGAAGGTTCCCGGTGCACTTGTGCACTCATGTCTCTTGTGGCCTACACCACCACAAACTATAGCAGTCACTCCCAACTACCACTAACACTTCCACGGCCACGCCCAAAGGAAGCCCCAAAGATCAACCCGACCCGAAGAAAACCCCTTAGACCGATTGTGGTTGCCTTTCTTGTGATTAGATTGGCCACCACCCTCGCTCTCGACTTCCTTTTCTCACCACCCGACCTCTCCCGAGCCATCTCCACCAACCTCTCGGCTCTTCCACCCTCTCACAAGCTTCCTTAACATCAGTAAGGACTCCCACGGGTAACTTATCCATAATCTTAGGGGTCAACCCCTCTCAAACCTCAACGCCAAATTCTCCTCACTCAAACCCATATCCTCAAAGATACCTAGACTTGTCATTGAACCTGTAGTACTCGGCCACGATATCTCGGTTATCTTAAAACTCACAAACTCTTCACTCAACTTACTCCTCACATGCTCCAAGACAAACTCTTTTCTCATAGCTCTAAGAAACTCTTCCCAAGGTATAGCAGGTAAACCTTGGTTCACATACAACTCCTTAGCACTCACTTTCACCGTATCCCACCACTTACCACCGCCTCCCTCGGATAGAATGCAGCTGTTCCACTCTCATCTCATCGTGACGAAGTGAACCAAATCTAATATGTTCTCCATCTCTCTAAGCCAGCTATCAAGAAGGTTCGGCTCTCCAACCCCCTTGTACTCTTTCGGGTTAAACCTCGCTATATAGAGGCTGATTTTAGAGTGATCAACCTCTTTCTCCTTATCCTTATCCTTATCTTTCCCCACAGCCTTTAAAGCCTCAGTAAGAGCATCCTGATGCTCCAACATCTTAACGATGTCATCTAAGTTCATAAGCTCAGCTCTCGCATACAAAGCAGTCTTCTTGGGCGGCATCTTGAAACTATATGAGAAAAGGGGTGGATATAAACATACGCGCTAAAACCTCGAAACACGAAAACAAGCTGCCCAGGCCCTACTCGATCGAGTTCCAAAACACACTCGATCGAGTGCCCAACATACTCGATCGAGTGCCCCAACCCCAACATCAGACCCCAAACAGACCTTCTGATCTCTAACATACTCGACCGAGTAGTTAGGCTACTCGATCGAGTGACCCCCTACTCGATCGAGTGCTCGAAGTACTCGATCGAGTGCCCAAAAACACGATTCTGGACTCAAAATCGTCAAAAACCCACCCGATCAAGTCAGTCCCACTCGATCGAGTCATGTTAACTCAGAAACGCTACTCGCATGCTATATCATATGCTAACATGCTAAAAACTTTATAAAACCAACATTATATCATAACTAAGCATATAATGCTACGCATCTTTTCATACGATCTACGAAATCATTATATCATGTTATTAAATGCCACATTGTAAACACCCAACATGTTTTCATTCCAACATCAATTCTACATATATCATCAACCTTTCTTTCACATTCTCAACTTCCTACCGCAAACACCCAACGGTTACACACACTTCATCACATACACACACAAGCTAATCAAACAACGCATACGACCTTGACATACACCTCCCATGTGACCGGTTCAAAATTGTAGGGCGAGTTCGCGACTTCAAGACGTCTCCCAAGCCTTTGCATTAGCTCCTACAACCTTTACCCCGGGTTCATTTTAATTGACTCCCTATGTTCATTAGGTTCATTGGTTACAGGTTTCAGGATCGTCGCTCTGATACCATTTGTAACACCCCCATACTCCAAGTGCCTTACCAGGACCACTCAGGTATGAAGATATTACCATCTCGGTTACCCGAGGCAATGATAATCAAATAAACAATAAAGAAACAACGTTTAAATAGAAATACTTAGTGAAGGGTTACAATTCTCGAAACCAAAACCAAAAGTATAATACATGTTCTCAAACCGATCACATTTTGTTTCTAATCAAATGTAAAGAAACTACTAAGCTACAAAATGGAAGACTTCTATCATCATATCGTGGCAATCCCAAATATCCCAAAGACTCATCTCATACTGCTCAATATCTGCTCACCATCCCCCGAATGGATCACCGCAGTTTACAAAACAACAACCGGGTCGATTAATCACACAACTCAATATATATCAACAATAAGATAAATGCATGACCTTAATCTGTCACACACACAACCACACCAATTCCAACAATCTCAATCACCGATCGCCACTGACCCGATCCTCCCGCTGGGGGGACCGCAGCCGTACCCACCAAATCCCCGCTCCTCGTAATGAGCGATAACCCTGTCCATTAATGTGCACATCCCTCCTGTGGCGGGTTCCACAGAAGGAGAAACTAGGGCGTGAAGCCACTCCCGCAAGTGACCCCACTCAGCCGAGGGCACGCCTCGAGAAACATAGACAACCAATCACAATCACAATCATAGCCGTCACAATACAATTACTATAGCAAACAATCAATCTCAACACATCAACAATCATCCCATTATGGGACTAATACCGAGTAGGAAATCCTACCCGAAAGCACACTATCGACGGTCTCTACAAATTTGTATCAAAAGCTTCCTCTACGAAACCTCCTCCTATCATACAACATACAAATGCTACCAAATCACATACTACTCAAAAAAACCCCCAAATCCCTATATTAGGATTTAACCAAAACAAAGGAAAGACAACAAAAAGGGTACATAGATCTTACCCTCGATGCAAGGATCTCAACGGTATAACCAACGATGAAAACCGACCTTCCAAACTCCGGGATTTGCTAACGATGCGATTAGGATTAAGGACGTACTTGCTTTCTCTCTTTAATAGTAAATTAGGTTTTGCAAAAGTGTTTAGAATAATGACGACGAAGGTTATATATCTTAATCGCATAATTAACAAAACCCGAGAAAACTTCCCAAACCTGGCTTACTCGATCGAGTACCCAAGGTATTCGATCGAGTACCCCCTTACTCGATCGAGTATCCTAGTTACTCGATCGAGTACCCAACAGGTCAGAAGCTATTCTAAAACGCAACTCACCCTTACTTGACAGAGTAAGGCCTACTCGATAGAGTACCCGAAGACTCATAAATACGGAGTATTACAAATAAAGCTTATTCTGTTAAACTTTCCATATATTGAACTCCCTATATATAGGGATATATATAGAGATATAAGGGAGATCTTTGATGATCAATTTTTCTAAAAAGATAAAAATCTCAAGGGAGTAAAAGGGAAGAAAATTGCCCTTAAGATTGTACTAGGATTAAAAGGGAAGAAAATTGCCCATAATGTGTGGGTACCAGTAGAGGCGCAACACTATTGTGAGACGGTCTTACAGATTATATTATTATTCAAGAAGCTTCGATTTAAGTTTATTATATTTCTTATTATTAGCATCTTATTAGAATTCTTTCAAGTAAGTTTGTTAATCACCCCTTTGTTTAATCTTAATACTGAGCATGCATGAGATGTTGGAAATTTTGTAATTCAAATATGTTGAAAATTGTTACAAAACCCTTCAGCTACATTAATAACATTACAATTGTCTCTCTTCATACATGCTATTTTGGTCTGAAATAATAAGATGAGATTTTGTAATACAGTCAAATGTAACCACTATTGAAATACAAGTTACCATAAGATATAACACTCGTTGTACCATTATGATTACATTTAGGCTCCGTTTGCCACGACACTTCAGGTAGCTTATTGGACCAAAGTAGCGTATTTGACCAAAAATTCAGCTACCTGATTTTTTTGCAAGTGTTTGGCAAGTAGCTTATTTGGTCTAATAAGCTACTTGAAACGAAATACTACCTAAATTATCTTCCATTTATTACCCTTCAATCTATAATATTAAATAATAATCATATCCTTTTACATCATTTTACCAAAAATCAGCCACTTTTTTAACTAGTTTGCCAAATATTTTTTTTATAATTAGTTACCTTCTCAACTTCTACTTTTCGGTTATCATATGAGTTACCTTTTCAGGTTTCAGTTAACTTTTCAGATTTCAACTAACTTTTCAGCTGGTTTTACCAAACAGAGCTTTAACCATGTAATGGTCACATATGCATTAACCATAAAATATTCAAGCTTTAGACGAAAAGTGGCCGTCGAAAACAAGAATTTGGAATAACATTATCATATGGTACGATTTAATGTCATGCAAGTCCACTACTATGATTAATGCATATTTAAAAAAAAAATGGGGAAGTGTCCCAGTCCCTACCAACGTGTTTTCCATAAAGATCATTTAAATCTCCTCCATAAGGCGCATCCATCTTCCAATTTTTAAGACAAAAAAGAGAGAAATTGGTAAACAAAAAGGTGACAAAAAAAGTCGACAAAAATGGAGAGCATGAGATGTTTGCTCAAAGTCATGATCTGGTTATCCTTTGCATTTCTTGCTCGATCTGTAAGTCCATTATTCATTTAACTTTTTAAAATCTTAATTAGTTTAGTTTAATTGTATCTTTTGCCTTAATTCTGCATTATTATTTTCCCTGACTACATTCCTACATTGAACGATCAACATTAAGTACGTGATTATTTGGATATGAATGGACGTAGTATTTGTTTTTGTTCGATCAGCTTGAATCTATAGTTTGTTTAAGAATACACAAAATCTCATTTGTGACGGCACGTATCCGTCACTTTGGAGTGACGGATACCATTTTCTCTCACAAATGACCCAAATAGAGGAGAGAGGGAAGCACATGGAGGTACCCCACCTTATCCCCTATTCGTTTTGTGAGTGACATTACCCGTCACTTGCTCCGACCCGTCTTCAGCAAGACTAATTGAAATGAATATGAGTACGATTACTTTAAATGGATCCGCTAGTAAGATCTATCAATAGGATTTCTAACATCAGCGTCTCATATTAACATAACGTGAGGATGTGAGATCGACTCATATAACTAATTCGAAACCAGGAGTTCATTGTCACCCAACATTTAATCAAGTAAAACTACCGTTATATCGTCTCATAACATTATAAATCATGCTGATTTAAATATTTAATGTACGGAGTACATTTTTTGATCTGCCACCTAAGTTTAAACATTGATTATTGAATTGGATTAATGATAAGATTTCACTAGAATGATATCTAGTGAAATCTTACTCCCTTCGTATCAATCATTTGTTTGCTTTTGATTAAAATACGCCTCACAGAGAATAAAAAAAAAGGCAAATAAATGATTGAGATAGAAGGAATAATAATGTAAATGAGATTTGTTAATCATTCATTAATGTAACTAAAAAGACCATTGACTCACTAGAAAGTGAATTCAAGGGATGATATGATTTTACGTGGGTCAGTCTCATATAAAAAACACAAATTATAAAACCGTTTCATACAAGAATACTTATTTAGCCTAAAATTTGGAGATGGAGCATTACATCGCTAAATTAATGATAAATGTATTGGGTTTAACTAACGGATAATCCGGATCGACAGGCAGATGATTTCAGTTGTGTGTACACCTTCTACATTAAAACCGGGTCAATAATCAAGGCTGGAACAGACTCAAAGATCAATCTAGAACTCTGGAACAAATATGGAGACGGTGTTCGAATCTCAGACATTGAGAACTGGGGCGGGCTAATGGGCCAAAAATACGACTATTTCGAGCGAGGAAACTTGGACATATTCAGTGGTAAAGGCCCATGCCTTAGTGCCTCAGTGTGCGCCTTAAAGGTAGTCTCAGACGGGTCTGGCCCACACCACGGCTGGTACCTCGACTACGTTGAGGTTACCACCACTGGCCCCCACACGAGTTGTGCTCAACACAAGTTTGAGGTTAAGCAGTGGCTAGCCACTGACACTGCACCATATGAGCTAACCGCGGAGAGGGACTTCTGCCCTTACGATGACCTTAGCAAGGGTCGTCCCACAAATTTGAGGGCTGTTTCTTCTGCTTAAAATGGATGTTGTTTGCATTGAGATTTGTAAGCTCAAGTATTGTTTTTCGTTTTTGACGTCTCTGTCTTTGTAATTTGTACTAGACTGACTTTCATTTGATGCATATACTATGTGATTGATCGAATAAAATGAATTTGTATTTTGTTTTCCAAATAATTACGTCATAATTTTGATTTACGCAATTCATTTTAATTTTACGGATATAAGTTTGGTATGTTTTAATGTCCATGATACATGATATATCTATAAAGTGTTAAAAAGCAAGTAAGTATGTATTTCACTGCATCTTCTCCAGCAACAATGAGTTTTAGATGAATCGATAGTATTTCGACAGGTGATTATATAATAGTGGACATTGGAAAACCTCAATTGTAAGATACTTCATCCTCTTTGAAATCACAAATTGCCCAATTAAGTCAAAATCCCCCTCACAATTTCTGAAAAGTGAGACATTTCCAAAGGACCGGAAGGAAGAACCGTAATATGCATAAGCATAACTGATTGAGACGAAAGTTCTTGAAAGTGACATAGGCTGGCTAACTGATTGAGACGAAAGTTCAAGATGAAAAGGAACATAAAAGTCCTTTCATAGTGTGTGAAAGAATACTCAAGAAACAACAATGTTTTTCTTCATTAGTTTGAATCGATCAATCCGAATTTCAGTTGAATGAGCTAACAAAAAGATAAAACAAAAAAAAAACCCACCAAGCTAACCTTTTTACAAGAAATGATGATATAATTCACATTGTAGATTTGCAGTGATATGAATGGAGGGTTCTTTTCCACAGTTATACACTCAGAAAGAAAGTCATACCGGCATCTTCGTTAAAATCGAAAATATTTGCCATATTGCCCCTTATCGTCACAATGCCCTCTATCTCTATGGCATGGCAACAAGCCCATGAATAAATGGGGAGGTCCATGTTCGTCAATAGATTTTTCTGGGAATGCTAGCTTATGTAATCTTTGATGGAGGACTCAAGTGACTCGAAGTCTTCTCCTTGAACATTTTGTACATTTCGGCCACTTTTGTATACTTTGAACACCGGCACTGAGCTAATGCTCTCGGATTTCATCAAGCTCTGGTTATCGTCAACCTCAACCTGAAGACGTTGTGATTATCAGTATTCGATTTATTAAAGTAAACACGAAGAATAACAATTTATCTCACAATGTCTTGTAGACTCCAATCAATGGCAGGGGTAAGTGGAGTCGGGTGTCAACACCCTTAACACCATATATTAATGATATAGACTGTTTTGACTGACCCATAAAGAAATATGAGCAAAACTTGTATCGAATGACTACTACTTCACAATCTGTTGTTGGTATTACTAGCAACATGCCTAATAATTAAAGTTGGAAATCCAACCTTGAGAAATTTCACAGTTAGATATTTCTTGCTAAGTTGTTCCATAAACTTCTGCGTTCTTTTATCGCCTGGCTTCTTAAGGAACCAAGCCACTGACAAACCTGTTCAAACCAGCAACATAAGACAAAAATTAAGACTATCTCCTTCAGACTCGAAATAAGTATATTAGACTCAACCCACTACATTGTTTAGTTCGTCCCTCAGAGATTATGTGGGATTCACTTTCTTTCTCCGTAGTTCCCATTCAAAACTTGTATGAGGATGTTGCATATATTACAGAAGTATGAATAAATTTCTGAAGCTAAGACTCAATCTTGAACTCAATTCTAATTAAGGATGCCTAACCCCTATTGAGGAAAATATCATTCTAGAATATCGAATTACCAGGCCAGGATGTCAAGTTTTTAAAGTGTTCGCTGCTTTCGGCTTTAACTACACCAAGATCCCCATATCTCATAGTTGACTCCTCTTCTCCACGCTGCTTCTTCACGATCATTTGGGCTTCGAACAATGCTTTTGCCACGTCCTCATCTCCTGGTGACTCTTGCAACAGGACTTCGTAATCTCTTGCTGCAGCTTCCCATTTTCGTAACTATAAAAACAAAGGGAAAAAAATGCGAATCCTAAGTATCAAAACAGCCCTAAGACTAACCTTGTACCTACGACTCAGCAGGGCTGCATGAGTCTTAACATCAACAAAATTATCTTACGTATTTTAGAGGTGCTGCTCAAACTCTCAACATTTATCACAGATCCAAAATCTTTAAGAGAATATGTAAGATTCATTCTTTCCTCCTTGGTTTACTGGTCGAAAGTCACAAAATGAGTCAATCGAAGACTCAACTACACTACGATCTGAAAACAACATACCTTCGCATTACAATCTGCTCTTCTTAGTCTGGCTTTGGAGTATGAGGGGCGGACATTGAGTGCAGCGTTGCAGTCCTCGATTGCTTTCTCAAACTGGCTAAGCTTGATACGGCATGCAGCTCGGTTGCATAGTAAGACAGAGTTGTAGGGTTCATGTTCAAGCCCTTGGCCATAGGCCACACAAGCTTCTGAGAATCGTGCTTCTTTGAAGAGGTCATTCCCGTGGGATCGGGCAGCTGACACAGCCCGAGCCCTTCGTGTGACAACGCCTAAATCCCTGTTAGATGAGTCTAATCTACCTGCTTGTTGTACTGCTTCCATTGCATCGTCAAACCTTCAAACACCATTCATCCTCCTCAAAACCACTACAATGCCTAATTTCAAATCAATTCTTTTTTATAGCTCCTCATAATCATATGGACTTATGGAGTATAAAATTACTTTTGTAGTCCATGAGTTTGAGAGTTGTAACAATATCCGCAATAGTTTTTCTTTACCGAGTTTATTTTAGATCAGTATTTTGAAATACTTCCGTTCATGGCTAGCTATTAGTACGGCGACTAACATGATCAGTTGATCACGATATGACCTAAATAATGTAAGACTGTCGCTGGAAACTTATCTATGTACAAGTCTCGTTTGAGATTTTGTCAACAAAAAAAGTGTCTTGTTTGAGAAGGAATAACAGCCAACTTACTGAGAGAAAGTAAAGTTCATTCAAATTCTAAACCACCACAGATTTTTAGGCGAGTTATGCTTGATTACAGGAACCTTTCAGGCTTAAAAGTCATTAAACAGTAAACACTGTAGCATGTTGTCCAAGTCCAAACTTTTAGGGTGGCCATAACGCCACTCAGGTAAACCGATTAATTAATTCACTCACAAAACGAGTGGCGTAGGCAATTTACCCTTTGGCGTTATCATTCCCCATCCTTTAGTGAAAACATATTTTTCAAACCATCACTATTTTATTTTATTCATATATTTGAAATCAATGAGGGCTTGTGCTAATACTGATACCACCACGGTTAGAACTCCAATCCCGATAAAAGTATCACCAACATTTATCATACTTAGTAAAATAGCAAGTTTTCAGAAATGATATTTGCTAGGAATGAAACCTTTATTTGTAATTGACAGTGAATCGGACAAGGACACTTTTCTTGTTTGACAAGTTCGAAAGTGGACCAAACAAAAAGACCAAATCACACATGAAAAGATCATATTAGACATTTGTTAGTACTGAATAGGTGATTTGTTGGGGTAATTACTGACTAGTATGGACTTTATGCTTATCTTAATCTACAATTAAGCATCTTGAGCTGTCAACAAATACGTGACTAGCATAATCATGATTTATCATTATAGCTACTAATCAATAAGGTGACCTTTTTGGCCAATCAGATTTTGTTCTGTTCTACATTTTTTTAGTATCGCCTTTTACTTTTGTCCCAAGAGGGAAACCAACATACAACAACAAAGATAATGCCAGATATGGAAAGGTAATAAACAAAGAAAATATACCAACCTTCCTGCAGCCATGTCAACCTGAGCCTTGATCACCAAAAAACTGGCATTCCCAGCCGGGCCAAAGAATTTTGTACATTGATCGACGTCAAAATTTGGACCATTTGTTAATGTGATATCAGCATCTTGATACCGGTGGAGCTTCAAATATGCCTCAGCTTGCAGTGCAGAAATCTGTGTGGAGTGAATAAAACAACATTGTTACTTTGCTATGTACTTGAAATAAAACATTGGACATAAAAGTAAAATTATAAAAGGATTAATGCAGAGTAAAAAACATAAAAATTCAGGACGAATATGGTACGTAGTATTAAGGATTAAGGATAGAAGGGACATACCATAGGTGAAGAATCCGCTCCAGCAGCTACGGCCTTACCAGATTCCCTGAGAACTGTGTGCCAATCTTTTAGCCTCTTTGCATCATCACATTTCTTCAGGTGGCCTAAAACAGCTTTCGCTTTAGCTGTCGTGTCTGGATCTGCTTCTGGACCTGCTTGTTTGAAATGATATACCGCCTTCTCTGCTTCTCCTAATCTAACAAGCATCCATAAAAAATTACCAACAATAAGTAAAAGACCAAAATTCATTCATGTATAGGTCAAACTGTGAAAAAACGTTGAGGTTTTGGCCTAGTGGTTGAGTCTTTGAGTGCCTGTGAACGTAAGTCATTTATTGTGTTGACATGATGCCTCTTTTTAAACAAAAAACAAGAAGTTCATGAAATTGAAAATTGACATGGTACCTAAGATAAAGATTTGCCAAACGGTGATGAGCCCTATGGTAATGAGGATCAATGGAGATGGCTTCTCTACACTCGAAAACAGCCTCAAGCAATCGCCCAAGAGCAGTCAAAGCCGCGCTCTTATTACTCCGATAGGAAGCCTGGGATGGGTCCAAATCAATGGCCCGTTCATACAATGCCAAGGCTTCTGCAAACCTTCCATTCTTATAATCCTCATTTCCCAATATCTTCAATTCCTCAGGGTCCATCCTACAGGACAATGCTCTGCATAGTGAATTTGATTTACGTTCAATTGCCTTACTGCCTCCATTTTGCTGCGGTTTCTTATTCACTATATTTCCCACCCCATACCTTGATTGATCATGCTTATTGCCCACCTCATACTCTTGCCTGTTATTACTAGACGCGGGTTTTGTATACGTATAAGCCGTTCCTCCACACTGCCTTAAGTTTCCTAAATTGCTATGGACCATCACATTCCCAGAAGAAACCCGGACAAGATTAGCCCCTCCTCGATTCCTTTGATTCTCAGCTAGCATCATCTCTAATTCCCCAGAGATTCCCATTGATTCCTTAGGGACCATCTTTCTTGTATTTTGACCTTGACTTTGAACCTGGATTTGCCTTACACCATTGTTCCTTGAAGCTGCCGGGACCATACTTGTGTCATTCGCCAACAGCTTTCTTCCATGACTTTTCTGATATTGTTGATGTTCTTTTGCAAGAGGGGCCTTAGGTTGGGGTTTTAAGGCACCAGGGTTGTTAGCTTCCAAGTCATCAAAACTGCCCCTTCTATTTTTGGAATTATGGCCGGCACTGGGAATTTTCATTGTACTTTCAATACTGTTAATGCTCCCATTTTGGGTAGGGATGGAACCTGTAGACGTGGTTCTTCGAGGCCAAAACTTTTTTGTTCCGAAAACAGCATTCAAAAGCCCACATCCTGATTTCTTTTCCGGGGATGAAACACTGCTCATCTTCAAATTCCCTCCTTAAACTACCCCCACAAATATATCAACAAGTTTGAGCATCCATGCACGCAAACGCACCGGAAAAAAAAGGGAGAAAGATGGAAAAGGTAACTAGATGATTGAAAATGGAAAAAGGAGGGATTAATATTAAGCCTCCCTTAAAATGTAGGGTTGATCATCATGTCATTTCATTAAAAAAAAGGGCTAGAAAGTCCCTAATTAGTGGCTGCAGGAGAATGCCAAAATCCTTACTTCATGCACGTATTTTATGTTTTCTCAATTATGAAAAAAACTATGTAAACAAAAATGTAATGGAGAGAGGAGGTAATAATGCACAGGATTTTAAAGAAATACTACCAAATATATTTAATTTAAATAATGTTGAACAAGAGGGGGGAAAGAAAATATATTCCCTTTTTTTTATGAAATACTTCCTCCTATTCTATATTTTCTTCCCCTTTCATTTTTACACAAGAAATAATAATGTGAATTTGGACCACACAAAACACACTATCTCACATGTCATTGAATTTGGACCACACAAATCATCCCAAAAAAGGAAATAGGGAAGAAAACTTGAATAACCGAATAAGGAAATAGGGAAGAAAATATAGAATAGGAGGGAGTATATTTTTTTAACATTTTATTTGGTTTAGTTTTTTTTTCCCTTTTTTCAATAGTAAAATTGATTTCCATCAGCAAAAAGTTTTTGTTTGGGCATTTGGTTGATGGGACAGAGAAAAGATAGGGGACCTGGTCGTGGGGAAGAACAAGGATCTCTACAATTTTGGAAATCCATTTTTTTAAAACAAAATGAAGATCTCCTTGCTTGTCTTCATATCCCCACCATTTTAGTGTTGGGTCCTCGTAAATCTAGGAGAATAGAATTAATTGGAAATTAGAGACAAATACCAGGGAAAATTTATCATCTAATATTCGACTATTCATCCTAATCATTTGTTTACCTTTGATAAAATACTTCTCATAAAGAATAAAAAGGTAAACAAATGAAGGAGACGGAGGGAGTATTTTTTTTGTACTAATGCAAATATATTTCCAACTCAGGCTACACGTACTATCAGATGAACGCAAATACTTTCAAGAAACGGACTAACACAAATTATTCTTGTCACACACTAATTATCAAAAATAATTACGGGTTTAACTAACTTGTTAATGACCTTGTCTCACACATCACATGTGAGATCGTCTCTTGAGAGAGATCGACGAACTTCAAGTACTATGCTAGCTAACTGCTAAAAGTGAACTTAATTAAAGTGCTTGATCAATAAAAACGTAGTTCCATTCACAAGAAAGAAGAAAGAGACATGGGTGTACAGAATGATTCTGTATCACAATTTTGAGTGTATACTTAGCAGGAAGTGTGTACAACCATGCACACGAACTGCAGTTTCAACAGTTTCGGTAGGACGAAAGAGACTCGCCTTGAGTCCTTGATGTGTAAACACTAATGCAGTATAATCAAGCTAGTACAGATTCCAGGCCAAGGACAGGACTATAGTCATGCAATCTCCAAGCATATCCATGTGTTAGTTTTTATGCTCCTTTAGTCAAACATTTACAGTCATATTTCTTACCATTTTCATCTACACACCAAACCTAAAAGTATTGCTGTTTTTCAACTGAAGATTAAATCAGTTTACTATGTGTGCAACTACCAAAAGAAAATGATGTGCTTAATGACGAAATCATTAAACTAATCAAAGAGGAGAAAAATGAAAATATATAGTGTAGTCTATACCACGTTTCTAGAGTCCATATCTACCAACAACACGTAATAGAATATAGCTCAACTTTTTTATATCAAAACATGTATTTGAGGTTTAAAGTCTTGAAGCCGAGTTTGCAATGCATATTATGGTCTGAAAACAATTAAAAAAAAAAAAGTCATGGGAAGAGAGGTCCTTATTTTACCATCCAACCGCGATCATCATCACCTAACAGCAAGCACAGACTAGCATCCAAAGTCTTGATTTGTTCACCAGAAAATGACATTCCGTTTCCCTGACCGAAATGACATAATAAGATAATATTAAATTTTAGAGCTTTCATCAACTGTCAAATCCAAGAGGGATTAATAATGGCAAGGCATACAGATAGGACAAGAAGTACATCGTATGTTGCATTAAATCTACTTTACGCTTAACTCGCTAGTAAGGGTTAAGACTCGGGAACATGCATGGTTCTGCTCTTAGCAAGACTGGTAAACAGGTCATTTACATCGGGTATGGGTCGCTTGGAGCGTATTATGCACGGGTCAGGTTTGGATCTGTTACAACTTAAATGTGTGTTATTCGAGTCAGGTCATCAAGTCATTCGAAGTAGGGTCGGTTATGTCATGCCTACTCTCTGATATACTTTTACAAATATGTAATATTGAGAAGAACTGACGAAAATACCATACTGGCCAATTTTGGTACCTGGACGCTCAGAGCAGTAAATGCACAGCAGTAGGATAAATATTTAGCATCTGTCATAAAACTCTAATGGAGCACTCAATAAAGTAATTCTGTCAAGCAGTAATTAAGGTGGTAAATGAATGCATCAGGCTATCATATAATGGAATAACAAACATTTGACTTTAATTCACAAGAATGAATATACCTTGGTTAGGACCAATTCCTCTACTGATTTGCAAAACGTGCAGGTCAACACCATAACATAAGCAGAAACTAATAAGATATTGCAGAGCTATATAAATAGTGAAAAACAATGCCAACTCGCTGTGCAATCCAGCATCAATGACAGAACATATTTATGGATATGACTAAGACACATAAACAAACATGTTTTGAAGTCAGATCCGCTGTATCAGCAACAACCTACATCATTTGTTACCACCTATCCTCAAGGCTCGCTTCAAGAGTTCAGGTCAACAGCAACTTCGTAAATTTCGGACCTAATTTCTATTCAATGTCCAGTTTTGGATATTTTACATATACAGATAATTGGGGCAATTACTCAAAAGAAAATTAATCCTTATGAATGTATACCACTACATTGCAACAATTAGCTTTGCATACAAACCTTTTGATAAGTTAAAATGGCAAATAATCTCAAATTGGCAAGCTTAAAAATTCAATATTTTTGGCCAACCTGCCAGCAAAAACATAAAAGAGGTTTGCATGTCCTATAATATCATCAGCTTAGCAGCAAAATGCCTCTAACATGAGTTGTGCACTTATGCCTTCCGCTAAATAAACTACGTATGATACTCAACAATAGCCAATTTACGTTTAATTTTCATCATTTTTTAGACAGGTCTTCAGCACCTACTCCATCCCAAAACATCTTACTAAATCCATGTTTGTTGTCATCAAGTTTGTAGAGTTCCTTTATGATAACAAAAATGATTCTAGGGTGTTCTCATGCGACTGCAGTGTCAATAAGAGAAGTCACTTGCATCCTCTTCAACCATTGAAAAAGAAATGATAATCTTGTGCCATTTGCCTTACTGAGCTTACAGGTCAAGTGAACTACACAATCTTCAATCAATTAATACAATTCTTGAAAGAAGGAGAAACAAATCTGACTGTGAGAGCTTCTAAACAAGTTAATACTAGATGGGTATGAAGTAGAAACATTTATTACAACAGGAAAACCCACCTCCTTGAGGATAATCATCCAGTTGTGAAGGTGAATCACATTGTGGACAATTTTCACCTAGTAAGGCTGAAGTATAATATTCTGTTGCAGCTCTTATTACATGCAACAGAAGATGTATAATTAATTGGAGCATATAATCAAGCAATACACATAAACTAGAGGGAAAAAAACGGAACCTGACATGAAAATGGCTTTGCCAATTTCTGCAATTCAGCTGGCCTACATCAGCTAGATCCCTTTATCATCTATTTGAACTTTGTATTAAACATAGTAAACAGCCAACCGATTGTGGGCTCTTTTACCGTAATTCCTTCCTTTGTATCTTTGATCCTTCGCCTGATCAACTGAAACAACGTTAAATTAAGGAAAATAGCTTTCACCCACCTAGCTCCACACCTTCACTAAGCATAATAAATCATGTAAAAATCATACACAAGCTTAAAGCTTGTCTAATATCTATAGCTCCTCAATAATTCAGCTTCAGCATGTAGAAGGATAAAAATGTTCATGCAAAATATAGCTCATCATCACAATCCCATCATACGCTTAATTGAGCTTAATTTGAGTAGATTGCTTATAAGCTTTGTCAATAATCATATGGAGGTAAGAAGATCTGAACCATAGACCAAAAGTAAATGAATTAAACAAGGAATAGACCAAAAATCTTGAAGCCACACCCTTTAATGTAACCAACAAAGCTTCCAAAGATATTTCAATACGAAGAAACTACCTCAGCCGACTCTGCTAATTCAGAAACAAGGTTTGACTCTAATTGAAAAACTGCTTCACAGTTCACACATGGAAAGTGATAGCTGAGATCAAACTGCAGTAGCACAAGTACACTCCAACACTCATATACAGCAGATACCCAAGTTGATATGGTGAAAATACATACTGGTAATAAATTAGCAACCCCAAACATGCAGTGGACAAATTACTACACATGCATAAAATTAACTAAAACCGAAGGTTCCTTAAGAAAGTAACCGTTGAGTAATGGAACAGAGGACATTTATAAGGAGATCTTCTCTCATCAACGGTACAAACATAACTAGCTAGTAGCCACCAAATACAAGAGGTCAAGGAACTGTGAAACAGGCTAGTACAAAACAACTGCAGAAATATTTTTTTCCCAAACACGGGTCATTTTAAGTTATAGTGATGTTAGACCATCTTGATTGTCCTCTCTACAGAACAGTACTAAATGTAACCCACAAGCAAGAAAGCAACAATGCTCAATTGCTCAGTAAAGTTAAGTAAGCTGGTGGCTTCTGTGTTCTTCAAATTACATGTAGCTCTTTAACATGTCTCCTGAGTAACACTGGTACAAAGCAACTAAAGCCCAATCCCATCCATGAGAACTGTTTACACAGGCACGATTTAACAACAGTACCCCAATACCTCAAGGATTCCTGCAAATGCCGAGTTTGGGGGAGTCAGATGTATGCAGCCTTAACTTACTTTAACAACACAAAGAGACTACTTCCAAACAACCCATACCTTAAAATTGTATCAAAATCTACATTAACAAACAGCTACTCGTAGTTTACAATAAAAAGAGGTGCAACTAGATTAATGAACCGTTTTATTACATTCCATCAAAATGCATAACCAGACAATAATGAGACTTTGCATCAACTGGAAATGGAAGCAACAGAAGTACAATGAATGAAAAAAACCACAACATAGTCCAAAATCATAATCATGATGATTGTACCTCGCCCACATAACAGTCATGATCGTAACTACGATCAAGAACATAACAATTCACAGTAGAATAAAATCATAATGCGTAATCTGCAATCAAATCCTAGGGTAGTTGATTTACTTGTACTCCGTATAGATTAAGTAACTAATATGCTCTACTTGTGTACTTGTATATAGATGAATACTCCATGTAAATACTTATTTTTGCATTTATTTACATTTCCAATGGAGTCAGACTCATTATTCTTTGGTTCGAGATAATGATAGAACAAACCAAAATGACACACTAAACTGATTGCGCTTTTTTGAACTGAGAAGTAACAGTCACGCAACATAATTCTTGGCATAATTTCCATTTGGCGTCATAGACGAGATCTCTATGTTGCTAACATAAGGTTAAGGCTGTATTCTTCTGAAACACCTCCCCCCTCTTCACCTCCCAAATATCTGTGGGAGAGTGGAGACCTTGTAGTGTTGAGATAATGTTGGTATTTACATTCTGGCAATCGAATATTACGAGCACTAAGCTATACTCCGCAAATCAGCTAAAATTACATACATTATCACGCGTGCTTGATTGGTTAAGGCATAAGCCTCATTATTATGAATTTCCAGTGTTATCTCTATAACAGTATAATCACCCTACTAATTCTTCCAATTGACGGAAATTTCCCTATTATAACGCAATCACAAACATTACATACGAGTTTCCAAGAACTAGAAAAACTAATCAAAAATTACATTTCCGCAAATAATAGGGAAATTCAATAGAACTGAATACTATCGAAACCCTAACATCAAATTAAAACGACATTATCTATTAATATATCATGAATTGAACACTTCATAAAATCCGACCGCCGCAAATTGCAAGTAGTCAAGCATATAAATAATACATCCATAATTCAATAACATCGTCAAAACTATACTCCCTCCGTTTCGATAATTAAGAATTTAAAAAAATAAACAAATGATCGGGACGGAGGAGTATTCATATAATAACAAACTAAGCAACAAGTCAATAACTAACCATTGTAGTAAACCGGTAAATAGAGTATTGCGAAAAAATCTGGAGGATAGAAAAGCGGAAGTATATATAAGTTTATGTGAACTGTCACCATATTGTATATTGTAAATCACAAAATTGGCAATGCGGCACTCTCGTCTGAATTTTGAAGCGACGGGACTACACAAATGCCGCAATTCTCAAATGTAACGTGTGAAAGAAGCATAACTTATGAAGCCATTGCAACTAGAGTACTAGACCTAGCAAACGGGTTAATTCAGTTCGATTTCGGATCGGATAAAATCAGTTCAGTTTCCATCGGGCTGACCTAAGTTTATGTTTAGTTCGAATTCGATTGGGTTCATTTCGTTCAGCCATTTTAATCGGATTGTGTTATTTCGAGTCAGGTGTGGATGTGTGGTTCAGACCGGGTCAACATCAGTTCAATTTAATTTCATATCATAATTTTCTTGAGATAAAGCTAAAAAAATTAGCTTAAATGCACCTTATACTTTTCCATTTGAATACAATAATTCATAAATCATTAATAAATAAAAAATTAATGAAGAACACCTAAAATATGTAGTTTTTTTAGAAAATAACTTTTATAATTCGGATTTATCGATTCAATTATTATCGAGTTGGATATATTCAGGTTTGGGGTATCATTCGGTTATTACTGAATTCAGTTCCTTTGAGTTCGATTCGGATTGAGTCAGGTTCCGGGTACTATTCAGGTTACAGATATCGGATGTTCGATAAGTTATCAATTCAGATATTTTCGATCGGTTTTTCGGGTTCGGGAATATTTTGCCATGTGTACAACATTACTGTATGAGCTAGGGCCTGATCAAACGAGAGGTGGCGGGTCGGGCTAGGTTGGGGTACCCATTAAACCTGGCAAACAGAATGGATCGTGTCGGGGTTCGTGTTCGTGTCACATGTAAATGAGTCACAAAAACGTCAACCTAAACCCGACCCAATTAAATTTCGTGTTGTGTCTCTCGATCCACTTACGTAAATGGATCATCAAGCTCAACCATAACCCGTTAATTTCGTATCGGGGTTTGTGTCGTGTTTTTGTACCCTATCCATATTTGAAGGTTTAAGTATATTTATGCGATGGAGGATATAGAAAAATTAGGATTAATTTAATTTAGTAAACAGGTAATTCGTGTCGGGTTCGTGTTTAGAGAGCTCAACCCGAAACCAACCCAATTAAATGTCGTGTTGTGTTCGTGTCGACCACTTACATAAATGAGTCATTAAACCTCAACACAAACCCGTTAATTTGGTGCCGGGTTCATGTCGTGTTTTTGTGTCGTGGCATTGTTTGTCAGCTCTACGGCCGAAACCGGCCCAAAATAGAGGGTGGGTCGGGCCGGGCTACAAGCAGGCCATGCAAAAAGTGGCCCGGGGGCAGGCCTAGGATGGGTTCGGGTTGGGGACGAGTTGGGATTAGGGATGCTAATGGACAGGATACGAATGGAATGAAGTCGTATCCATAGCATCCATTTAATAAATTTCCATCCATCCATATCCATATCCATTAGATATTTTTTTTCCTCCATCTATATTCATATCCACATGATAACACAAAACGGGTGAAGGAAATGGATAGCCATTGGATATTTTTATAAGCGATAAAACTCGAAAAATGATTTTTTTTTAAATATTTAACTAGTTAAACCAATTAATTAAACATAAATAGATATACTACATATTGAAACACAATAGATTACATGAATTTAAAATATGTTAGGATATTATTTTCTTGTGTCGGTTTTTCTAACTTTATATGTAGATTAAATTACTTAGGAATATCAATTCAGGATATCCACCTGGTGATGAACGATCATCCATATCCCACTCTTAATTCGTCCATATACATATTCTACCCTATATTCCCAAAAAAAAAAAAAAAAAAAATCACTATCCATCTCCTAGTCCTACCCATTTAATTTAAGATGGATGGATATGCACAGAATAAGGGTGACACTGCCATCCGTAATCGGGCTTCACTTGGGGGACCCCAGAACGAGAAGGTGGGTTGCATGCGGGCGAGCGGGTGGGGTCAAAAGTGATCTGAGGGTCGAGTCGGGCCGGGTCAACCCTTATGTTTGTTCATCCCTAAAATGAATCGCCGCGCCGCTATTCTTCGCGATATTTTATGACAGTTGCTATATTACATATACCTCTTAAGTGCAGGCAGTGGGTTGAGGATTCTGTTATTTTAGGTTTGCGCAAGTGATAAGTCCATTTTATATATACTTTAGTCTTTAACCCCCTATTTTAGCTCGGTTTATTTGATTATTGCATTTCTAATAATGTGTTTGTGAGCTAATTCCGTGTTCTAGGCGATTTTTCTTGTATTCATTGCATTTTGTAGGAAATAAAGCACTTGGTAGCTTTTTCCCGTTAAATTAGCAATTACCCAAGTTAACGAGGCTAATAAGAGCAAGTCTTGATCATGCAAAGGTGTATCGGGAAGCATAGGGGCATTTTGGGAAGAATTGGAAAATCCCGAGCACGAAACTAACTTGGGTTGATACACAAGTAAAGAAATGAAATATAAGCCCAAGTAAAGTCCAAATGATCAAGTGTCCATGCAAGCTTAGGATTCCATTTGAAGCATTTAACCGGAGGATTATGAAGCATTAACATACAACATTGGATTCCTCATGAAATTAAAGACGGAATTAAGAGAAAAAGCATAAAATACCACGACCCCGATCGGGGTGTGGTGTCCCCGATCGGGGTTACCCCCTTCTAGCCCGTTTACGTTACTCCCTTATTCCTATATAAAGGGTGTTGATCGACACACCTCATACAGAACTCCTACACAACTTTTACATGTTTTTCACACTATTTCAAGTTCTTAGTATAGTTTAGATTAGCTTTCCGTTTAGCATTTCCTTTATGTTATAAACAATTTTGTTCAAGTTATATACAATTACATTTTAAGTTATTTCCATTTGCTCTATCTTGTTCTTCATTTCCAAGTTCATTTCCAATTGTTAAGGTAATCTTATTTCTAGTATTGTTTTGTTATTCATTTGTCATTTACTTTAGTAGTTAGTATGTTCATCTTTATTATATCATTTGTCATTAGTTTAGTTTTCATTATTCATGAGTAATTCACTAGTCTAGGGATTAAGGGAGCCATGCATGAGTAGTATTTGTAATTGTTAAAATAGGATGTTTTAATATCAATTCATTGTTTCTTTAACATGATTGCATTGTTTTGTTAGTCTTTGATTATTGGCCATAATCGTTGATTAAATTTGTTAATTCACTTTTATAAGTCGAGAGGCACGAAAATGAATTAGACTAAGCATGTTTTAGTAGACCGACCTAGCCATAGCGAGAGCTCGTTAGGACCCGTTCTATGGTCGACAATAAGGTCGAGAGTGTTAGGTTCATATACCTATTATTAGACTCCTCTAATAGTGAACTAATTAACTTGTTAATTATTTGTTCTTTAGATCTAGTGCATGCATAACAAAATGAAAGATTTATGAGAAAAACAATGTTCCTTACATTGTATAATGGTTCGAAAATTTGGGCACAAGTAAGGTCACCTTCCTTCACTTGTTCTTGAGCTAATAATAATGGATGATCCTCCTAAGACTCCAAGTTTAGAAGCCACTCCAATAAATTGCACCCAAGATGAATCCCAAAAATCTCTACTAATATTAACTAGATATATAGTAGAAACAATACCTTAATAATACTAATATTCTTATATTACTACTACTAGTAATAGATTTGGTATATTAGTATTTGTTGAGAGTTTGAATGAATTTTGCATGTGAGGAATTTTAGAGAGAAAGACAAGTAAAACTAGCAAAACAAGCAAGTGAAAAATGAGCAACCAAAATGCCCATTAAATGGTGCCAAAACCGGTGGCCTTTTTGAGCTACAAGGGAATCTTTTTCCACTTGTTTTATTCACTTGTTTTTGCTTTTGGTAGATTGTAGGATGTAGGTGTAAGATGTAGTATGCAATGCTAGTATGTAGTGTCTCTTTCACACAATAACCAACAACAACATAAGACAAAAGAGCATCTTTGCTCATCTTATTATGGCCGAAATTTTGGTCTTTTATGGACCATTTTTGCCTTTTGTCATTTGTCCCACAAATGCTTATAAGTCTTATGTTTAGCAATCTTACATATTTAATTATTAATGTAATTATTTAACACTTAAATATTACAATTAATAATATAATATACACTCCACTTTTTGAGTAGTATACTACCATTATATCAACATATAATGGGTCCCAAAATTACTAGTTAGTTAAAATTACAACTTCTTGTAACTTTAAATAACTAATTACCTCTACCTCAAAACTTATATTAATACCTCAACTAATTTAGCAATTTAACGCTTAATTACTAAATTTAATCTTTATTTAATCACATTAAAATAAGACGCAAAATTGCACTCCCACAATTAAGGAATTAATTAATTCGTATCGCATACAATTAATTAAATATCTACTTGGGCCTCATCCTATAGGTGTGACCTAAAGGGATCAATCGACCACCACCGTCATACGACAAGAATGTCAAACTCTAGTTAGCCAATCATTACCGATTAATGACGGTCCAACATCAGTATAAAGAATCATCCCTCACGTATTCTTAATTTGAGATTTAATTATGATATTTAAATCATGTGATCGCACTATTGTTGAGGACACATTTCCCAACAATCTCCCACTTGTCCTCGACAAGTGTGCGTCACCAATTCTCTTGTCCTATTACAATCTCCCACTCAATGCAAGGTGTCTTGAAGTCGTACTTACATTTGATCATATCTTGAGTGGTTTTCTCGATTTGGAGATTAACTGTCGACCGAATTATCAATCATAGATACCTTCCGAGCGTGGCCACGCATTTCCGGTTAACTACTCCTCGAGTGGCCTTGAGATTTCAAACAAACCCGACAAGGTGGACAATTCCTATCGCCCTATTCCTTCGTTCACCCACACCCATCATAACCCAAAATATACCCAGTTTGACCTCGTTTAAGAAATCGTAGAGTATAAATCAAAGCTAGTCAGAAGTTGTGCTAACTTGGGCGAATAGTCTCTAGTCAAAAGAATTGACTCATAAGAAAACTATAGTAGCTCTTGCCACGACCAGGCTTTATGAATTACCAGAACTCTATAAGTGGTCACTGCCCGACAGATTGTCCCATACAGTCTGCCTATGTGATCGACTAGTCATCCCATATGACTCTATGACACTTGAACTTGCCATCAATCGCATCACACTCTAGTCACTTGGAGACGTCACCTCATATAAGTAACTAGGGGCGAATACCATGTCAATCCAGTTCACTTTAATGGGGTTCAATTTGTCTCTACAACCCATTCGGATACGACAAGGTAGCGGGTGAGTTTAATAAAACTCAAACGATAAATGTGATCATCACATATGAATAGTCAATACACTATTACTACTTCATATTCTATAATCTTTAGTGTATAAAAACACTAATTAAAATGCAATACAAGCTTGGCAACTGGATATACCTGATATCCATATATTCCAACCTTTTTAATTGTTATTTCCTTCCATTCAATGTCATCTCTTAATGACATCAATGTCATCTCTTAATGACATGAATTTCTTTAAGTATATGTCTAGACTTCATACTAGACCCGAGCTCTTTAACTTGAAAGAAGCTCCCACTGTTATCGCATGACTTGTGATAAAGTCATTTGTGGAGAGATTCACTCTTAATCCCTCCGTTGACTATTTTATCACAATTTTACTTAGATTCCTTTTGTAGAATTTGCAATGTGCGAAACTAAAACACATTTCTTAGTTTCTTACTCCTTTGTCAATAACATTTGCTTAAGATTTCATCAAATCCTTTTAAGCTTGGAAACTAAAGTTTGTGCAACCCTTCAACACCTAACTTAGTTTATCATCCAAACAAGTGTATAAGTCATCAATTGTACTTTAAGGCTTTCACAAGCCCATCATATGAATTAACTTATTATTGACTCATAATGTACCTAGCAAATGATACATCACAGCAGGTGCGTCTGTTGGCATACATAATCGCTCTAATGGCGGAAACATTAGTAATCGATTTCATGTAATCAACAACTTAATGGGTTCAGTGAACGACTATGATTCCATCATAGTAATTCCACTTTCATCATCATGAATAAGCCATTCAACTTTGTTGATGTTAAACAGATACGAAAGAACTTATCTTCATAAGACTCTCAATTCTATGCCAATTTTCTCTCACATAGATTCAAAATCTAGAATACTTTGCATCCCTTCCATGTTTCCCAATTACTCTTACCAGAAGAGATCATTGGTATATTATTCTCAATAAGTAATATGTTATCTACATATAAGACATGGAGAAACAATTATAGCTCCCACTTAACTTCATGTATATCATGATTCTTCAATCATGTGAATGAAACAATTCACTATAATCACATGAACGAAAAGTATAATCCTTTAATGCTAGCTTAAGACCATCTTGTGATCACTTAAGATAGCTATGCATAATATGTTAGGATTCTTAGATCTTCATCTAAGATTTTGTGTTTCAAACACTTCCTTCTCTAAATTCCCATTTTAGAAAAGCGAATTTTATTTGCCATTCTTCATTAAAATGAAATGCGGCAATTCCTAACACAATTTGTCTTGATCAACATCTTTATGTAAATCTTATGCATTTGTGTACTCTGGAGCTCTATTTACTTTTGAGGAGACCCGCGCCTTAAAGTAAATCTACTCTTGAGTCACAATTTTTTGGATTGTAATGCTTCGGCTCGTATGTATGATGGTCATGATCCTATCACTTTCACAAAGTAATATTATTAAACAATAAGACATGTGCGATAAACTCCCACTGAACTATACTTCTAATCTATCTTCATAGACTATAGTTCATATACACTCCAACTCTATAATTCTATTACTTTCACAAAGTATGAAAGCGTTCGCCGGTAACCGTCACTCCTTCCTTTTTATTATGACGTGACGCTGACTGAATCCAATCCATAACCCCCGGAAACGAAACAAAGTTCGTTCCCTTTCGTCAGATGAGCTAGCAGGGAGCAGAGGAGTAGGAACGGGAAATCCTGTATTTTCCCTATCCATACGCCAATCATGGGTGGCTCAAGAGACTCTATTACCATTAGATGTCCGACCACCAAATACATCTAGGAATCTTGCTTCTTCGACTACTATAAGAGATGTTTGTGACGATACAATCTTCTCCCACTCTATCTCTCAGGAATACACCTAATTTCTTGAGAGATAGCTTTGTGAGTCACAAAGATATATTTAACGGAGTATTAGGAGTTTTCAAAGACAATATATTAACTTTCAAGAGGCCATCCTCACATGGCAGCTTGATAATATGACAGTCTGATCCATGTAATCTGGTTTAATAGACTCTCTATTCTAGGTATCTCACGGTTGACCATCCAATTAGAATAATATGTCCAATTACTATTATGAATTCCCTACTTGATGAATTCAAAAACTCATTACAACTTTAGAATTGATCTTATATAAATAAGTTGTTACTTTAAGTAACAAAGTCATAAGGAGAATCAGATTCATAGCTTATGGACATATAATGATCCCATCATCATAATCGTCTACTTGATCAATTTAAGTTATTCATCTAATGTTTCTCTACGCAAGTAATTAATGATGATGATTTTAGAACAAACAACATAATAAAACAAGTGATTTGGGTTGAAAACCAAATCACCAATATCCAAAATACAACCCGTGTTTAAAGGATACAAACCAATTTCCAAGTCACACGAGGAAATCAAAATAGTTCTAAAAACATGAAATTCATCATAAAATTAAAGACAAAGCAAATTTAAAAGCCAAGCTTCCATTGATCCATCACCATGGTCGGCTACTCTAGCTTCCCTCGTGATCCTCTAGACTTGCTTTTCCTTGCCTTTGTCCTTGCTAGGAGGGGGCCCTATTTACAATAAAAAGGGTAATCATCACAACTTGTATCACATACTAATTGAGATTGAAACATAAAAGATAGGGATATTTATATACCTACGGAGTAACCTTTCCACTTTGATGTCGCCAAGATACTTGGAATGCAGTTTCTCTTCAATGCCCAACACCACAACAATAGTGGCACTTGTCCCCGGATGGGGCACTGTACTTGGGCTTGGAGATGCTTGCTTCATAAGTCTTAGCTTTGTTCCTGTTGGGAGTTCGCTTCTTTCCCTTTTTCCCACTTTTCTTGAAGGTTCCTTTGCTCTTTTGATTGACGTTGAGCACATCTTTGGTGGTGCTAACACTTAGCCCCATATCTCTTTCGGCTTGCACAAGCATTTTGTGCAATTCATCAAGGGAAACCTTCTTATCTTGCATATTAAAATTCACCCGGAATTGAACATATGCTTTGATTTTGCTTAGGGAATGAAGAATTCGATCAATCACGAGTTCATCGGGAATTTCCACCTTATGCGATTTCAAGGTCTCAACATGCTCTATCAACTTGAGCACATGTGGGCTCACCTTTTGGCCCTCTTTGATGTTTAGATCAAAGAATGCGGAAGCCGCCTCATATTGAATGACCCTAGGAGCTCGTGAAAACATGTTCACAAGCTTCATGTAGATCTCATGAGCGGTGCTAATCTTTATAGCACTTCATTGGAGTTCGGCCTCCATAGCAAAAATCAATACATTTTTCATTGCGGCCGACTCTTTTTGGTAATCCTCATAGGATTGCCTAGCGGCGGACCTAGTATTAGGTGGTTCGGTGGGAGATGCCTCGGTAAGGTAACGAAGCTTGTCGTCACCTTGCGCGGCCAAGCGAAGTTGTGCATCCCAATCGGCGAAATTGGACCCATTCTTTTCTAACTTACATCGATCCATGAAGGATCGGAGCCATGACACATTGGAAAGCGGGGTGGAACTAGTGGATGCGGACGCGTTTGGAGTTGTCATTGCAGTTGATTAAAACAAATTTTGACTACAAAATAGGAAATGAGGAATTAATATACATCTATCGTTTTAATAATACTCGTAAATTTAACTACAAGTATTGCATTTATATAGTGACCTCCACCCAACTACATAAATGATTCCGAGATCCAAATTCATATCAACTTGGGCACGGTGAGCCGATTCATCCCTTATTAATATAACTCGGTAGATTAACCTTTTAATCTATTCTACTTTTAGAACTCTCGGTCGATAAAAATTACTCTAATTCTCATCTTTAGCCCGGAACACATGCGACTACGGTCAACAATACTTCCGTTGAGCTCAATCCAAATTTCGATGTAATAACTTTTTACTACCCCACTTCGCCAACGTAACAAGGTTTGTATTACGGTGAAGCCGGATTAACTCCCTTGTGAAATTGGTACTTCATGAGTTTCTACTATTTGGTAAGGCTTTTTCTCAATTTTTAATATGTGAGAGGTCTTGTCAATTTATTATCTATCACGTTTTGAGTGAACTAAAGCGGTGAACTACGATAATTATAATTGACACGGTCGAAGACTCGATATGAAATGCATGTGTTGTTATGACGATTTGGCAATGCATGCAACATATTAAAAGAAATGCAAAGCAATAAATAAAATTCCTAGTATGGCCTTCCTAAAAATAGAAAATCAAATAATCTATTACATATTCGGAAACCAACTCCTTTGGTCCCTTGATTCTTCAAATGGCACGCCTCCCAAGACACCGTCTTTGTCGGATCACCCTTCCGAATGGCACCGTCTTTGAAGATGCTCCATAATTACAAATAATAATAAAAATACAAAGCTATTCCTATTATACATTTGTAAAATGGAAAAAACCAATGAAATAAAAATAAAAATAAAAGTGATACGAGATCACATTAAATTACAACCGAATCAATATTCCCTTTCATTACGGGTAATATCGATTAAAACTAAGGCCATACTAAGATAAAATTACATAATTCAAAATTATATAAATAAAATACATTCAACAATTGAAATATGCAGCATTATAATATGTACCTATCATGCAAAATGATGTGCCAAATCGCCCTATTTAACTTATGTCGTACATATAACCCGGTTTCATGGAAATGCGTGATAATAACCTTTTAAAATCACTAATTATCACTTAAATCACATCTAAGCTCAAGTTAATTATCCTAACACGTTTTAGGACTCAAAAATTAGTCATCACTAAATTTTTGACAATAATTCAACTTGATTTAATTTTATGCTCATTTTTGACCTTAAAATCATAATTTATATGAAATAAATCCAAATTAAATCATAAAAGTTTCAAAATTTGAATTTTAAATTTTTGAACATTCTGGAATAATTCCATGACCCTCATAATGTCAAAAATTATGGTTAAAATTTTCGAATTAATTTTGAGAAAACATGGTTGCATTTTATCGGTTTTATCTCATAAAATACATAAAGTATCCGAAAATTAAACCAATAATTTTTCCAACTTTAGATCTGATTAGTGGGATATTAATGCAACTTAAAATAATTTTCTCAAGCCATGCAATACGTTTTAGCTAATTTTTGCTAAAATAGTCACTATTTATGCCATTTTTACTCAAAAATCCATAAATCATGCTAAAGAAGATATTTAAATCTAGAAATTTACATACTCTCTGTAAATCTTACATGTGACATCATATTAAAATATCATGGCTTAATTCGAAATTTAACTAATTTTAACCATTTTACCTCTTTTAATCCATTTTTATCTCATAAAAATCATAAATCATGCAAAATTAATCAAATTAACTCGTCCTTTTACACACAACTTGTAAAATATGCATGTGAGGTCATATAAATATTTCAAGGCCAGAAACGAAATTTAACTATTTTTAGCATTTTAATTCCCATTTTAGTCATAAAAATGTAATAAAATGACCAAAAATCCTTAAAATGAGCAATAAATTTCCATGAATCATAAAAATGACCTAAAAACATTTTAGGACCATAATATATAACATGCATAGTGATTTCGTGGCTTATACTTATAAATCACAAATTTTTAAGTTTTATATGTTAACCTTTTAACTCGGAAAAACAATAACCGATTATGCATGCAACATCCTTATGCTCTGATACCACTTGTTAGGTTCATATACCTATTATTAGACTCCTCTAATAGTGAACTAATTAACTTGTTAATTATTTGTTCTTTAGATCTAGTGCATGCATAACAAAATGAAAGATTTATGAGAAAAACAATGTTCCTTACATTGTATAATGGTTCGAAAATTTGGGCACAAGTAAGGTCACCTTCCTTCACTTGTTCTTGAGCTAATAATAATGGATGATCCTCCTAAGACTCCAAGTTTAGAAGCCACTCCAATAAATTGCACCCAAGATGAATCCCAAAAATCTCTACTAATATTAACTAGATATATAGTAGAAACAATACCTTAATAATACTAATATTCTTATATTACTACTACTAGTGATAGATTTGGTATATTAGTATTTGTTGAGAGTTTGAATGAATTTTGCATGTGAGGAATTTTAGAGAGAAAGACAAGTAAAACTAGCAAAACAAGCAAGTGAAAAATGAGCAACCAAAATGCCCATTAAATGGTGCCAAAACCGGTGGCCTTTTTGAGCTACAAGGGAATCTTTTTCCACTTGTTTTATTCACTTGTTTTTGCTTTTGGTAGATTGTAGGATGTAGGTGTAAGATGTAGTATGCAATGCTAGTATGTAGTGTCTCTTTCACACAATAACCAACAACAACATAAGACAAAAGAGCATCTTTGCTCATCTTATTATGGCCGAAATTTTGGTCTTTTATGGACCATTTTTGCCTTTTGTCATTTGTCCCACAAATGCTTATAAGTCTTATGTTTAGCAATCTTACATATTTAATTATTAATGTAATTATTTAACACTTAAATATTACAATTAATAATATAATATACACTCCACTTTTTGAGTAGTATACTACCATTATATCAACATATAATGGGTCCCAAAATTACTAGTTAGTTAAAATTACAACTTCTTGTAACTTTAAATAACTAATTACCTCTACCTCAAAACTTATATTAATACCTCAACTAATTTAGCAATTTAACGCTTAATTACTAAATTTAATCTTTATTTAATCACATTAAAATAAGACGCAAAATTGCACTCCCACAATTAAGGAATTAATTAATTCGTATCGCATACAATTAATTAAATATCTATTTGGGCCTCATCCTATAGGTGTGACCTAAAGGGATCAACTGACCACCACCGTCATACGACAGTAATGTCAAACTCTAGTTAGCCAATCATTACCGATTAATGACGGTCAGTCGACTGTATAAAGAATCATCCCTCACGTATTCTTAATTTGAGATTTAATTATGATATTTAAATCATGTGATCGCACTATTGTTGAGGACACATTTCCCAACAGAGAGGTGGTTGTCATAAGACCTAAATAATTATCTTTATTAAGCATTTCTAGTTTGACATAACCATTTACATATTTGCATGTATGACCAGACGTCCCTAGACTCTTTCTTTATCATTGTTTTACAAACCCCAAAACATTCATACGATAACCGACCTTGATAGAATTCACTCCATGACAACTTGTTTAGAAACTCTCATCTCCTTGTGTTCGACCCCTATTACTATATTCATTTGTGTCTAGGGTATTTATCTTTGATTAGGTTGCAACATCCTATCAAATTTTGGCACCGTTTCCGGGGAGCACGTTTTGTTTGCTAATTGGTTGTTGAATTCTATCTTGTTTTATTTGTCCCGGGGAACACTTGTTCCTTGCGACCTTCTCACGGTTTCTTTGTAGTTTTAGTGCCTACTTTGTAAGTAATAAAGCTTGGCCTTTCATAATAAATGACGGATTCGTCCCACAACTCAAAGATGAGCCTTTTCATGACTATCTTGCTCGGTTGATGAGTCATAATTATATGCATATTTATGTCTCCCCTTAATTACTTTTGATACGGTTTTCGTCCTAGTTTATATCATTTACATGCCTTTTATGTTAGAATGTTGATACTTCCGCTATTTGATGTTTAATGCAGGAATGATGCATTTGAGGAGCAAAGGAATGAAATGGGCATCGCGGAGTAGGCATGATTGCATGAAGGAATACACGAAGCATGGCACGGGAATCCATAAGAATGAAAGAAGAGAAGTTAAGAAGACAACACGAAGAAAGGAGCAGAAAATAGAGTGATTCCTCGATCAACTGAGCATGGGCTCAATCGAGGAAGTGGTGACTCGATCGAGTAGCTCAAGGTTCGATCGAGGAACCAATGTTTCCAGTAATGTCCGTAAATTTCCTTAAGTCGGTTATGTTTTGTTATAAATACCAAAAATCGTACCCTGGTTTATTTACGCTTTATTTTCCGTAGGTTTAGTAGAATTACTCTAAAAACTCTCTTAGAATACTTTAGATTAGTTTACATTAATTTAGCATTCAGATCTATTGCCTTTAATTACGGTATTGTTCTAATCTTTCAATAATTATTATTTCAATTACTTGTTCATCTTTTATGTTCTTAATTATGCTTTCTATTATTGCTATTGTTGTTATTATTATTAGTATAACTAGCTAAACCTTTAATCTGAGGTGAAAGGGGATCTAGGTTGTTAGAAGGGGATTAAACTAATGAATTGATAGTTAAATTACTTATTTGTTGTTGTTCATGTTTGTAACACCCCCTCATACCAAGGTACCTTACCAGGACTACCCCAGCATGAAAGGTTGTTACCATCTCGGTTGCCCGAGGTTAGTATATATCAAAAGCAACAGTCCAAACACATTTATTAATGTACGGTAGTTATAAAAGTTACATAGTCTCCAAAATATAATAAACGAATTATCCAAAGGGCAACAACTACCAAAACAATAACTAAGGCTCGTGATGGTGTCATCTAATCCAGCGTGGTGACTCTCCCATGACTGCCCCAAGCTCAATAAATGTATCACCTGTCACAATCTGCTCACCATCCCCGAATGGATCACCGCAGGTTTTACAAAACAACAACACGGGGTCAGTACTACTTAATCAATATAAGACAACAAACATTACCACCAGCTGATCATCGATCTCACACACAGTAACCGACTACACACCGAAGTGTGTAGCCCTGCCAGATTACCCATCGCAACAGGTAATCCTCGCCGCCAGTGGGTGACCGCAGCCCATCCCCACCTAGTCCAGCTCATCAACGAGCGACTAACAATCCCTTGTTGGGGCTGGTGTCCTTAACAGTTAGTGCAAGGACTTATAAATCTCTAAAAGGATCAAAGGGCATACTTTTGGTATTATTATCAGTTGATCCACGTTTATCAATAACGATTGGCTTGCTAGATAAGTTTGACGTTATTGTCATACAGATGGCGGTGATCAACTGGTCCCTAAAAGTCACACCTAGAGGATACGTTTGAGAGATGTGACGGTATGAAAATACAGTCATGTAGATGCCAATTTTGACTAACCAGTTAGTCCGAGTTATTTGACTAGTAATTAGTCAAAATGTGATGTTGAGATATTTTATTTAATACGGATTAAATAAAATGGGCTAAGGCGAATTAACCAGTTAATTCGTAAAATTAAATATAAGCGATTTATATTTGATTAATGTATATTGAATATAATTATACAATATTGTCTTTGTCGGACATGTATTAATAATTCAACTAATCCGTCTTATTAGTTGATGCTTTAATATCCGATAACCGATGACAGTTTATAATGAAACCGTGTCATATACATTTAGCGGATTTCGGGTCGTACCATGAGTTAAAAATTAGAGAAAGTGGAAAGCCCACTTTCCCCATGTAAAGCTCTCGGCCGAACCAAGGGAACAAAAAGGGAGCCTTCCTCTCTTTTGTAACCTAATCATCATTAGTGAAAAACAATTAGGGTTTCAGTGCAACTTTCTCTGAAATTCCTAGATCTCACATCTGTAAAACCTCACAATAGCTTTCTCAATATTGCAAGTCAATTAGAAAGCATTTCTAGCACAAGGGCATAGTCTCTGACGGTCTTGGGTGTAACAATTAGGAGGAAATCTCTGTTGATTTCTGTTCTTTACGCCGTGCATCAAAGGACCCGAGGTTGATTCTTTATCTTTATCGTTTTATTGTTGTATTTCGTTTATGACCATATTTCACATGTTAAATTTACGTTATAGTCCTAAATTTAAAGGGTCTTATACGGATATTACCCCACAAGTGGTATCAGAGCGAGGCCACGTAAATTTTCATTGTGATTTTTCATAAAACGATTTGAAACGGTTGTTTTTGTCTCGAAAACCGTGCCTTGTTTACACGGTTGAAATTTTTTTGAAACCGTGACATGTTTTACACGGTTATTTCATCTTATTTTCGTTTTGTTTTTGTGCATATTGTTGTTTTATACGGAGATTATAACAATATGTCAAGTTTTGTCAAAATTGTAAAATTGTTTTGATGCGGTTTTGATCAAAATTGCAATAGGTTTTGCTTTGTCAAACTGTTTTTACGAGGGTTTTAAGTTTTCAGAACTTGTTTGGTCTCGATCGAGTGGTTTTCTACTCGATCGAGAGCTTTTTCTGTCTTGATTTTGTTCGATCGAGTCCTTGCCGTACTCGATCGACCACCTTTAAAACCCCATCTGTTCGATCGAGAAGTCCTCGTACTCGATCGAACAGATTTGCTGATAAAAGTACTCGATCGACCACCAGTTTAGTCGATCGAGCACTTTCTGTTTGGCAATCCTCTCGATCGACTTGCAGTTCAGTCGATCGAGCCCTTTTGTTCCTCGATCGAGCACTTATGTCCCTGGATCGAGGGATTTTGTTTTGGCAGCTTTGAAAATTTATTCTTTTTGCTTTAAATTTTCTTTTGGCCTTAATATGTACTTTATACGGATATTGTACACTCGCTATGATTGTGAAACGGTTCACACACGTACCATTAAGTTATTTTAAAGCGTATTTAAAGTAACGGACTGTATTAGATTAAAATTAAATTGATAGAAGCGGTTTTATCACATGAATTTTAATCATTAAAAGGTGGTTTGGATAAATTTAACATAATTACGGAATTATGTCACGAATGAATTTGTTTTTAGTTGATGCATTTATTTATCGTTAATTTTGAATGCTTTTGAATGCCTTTTTATTACGTATTTATTTTTACAATCAGTTGTAACTTAGTGTGGCCTTAGTAGAACGTGTTACCGTAATGATGGAACACGGTCTTGGTTGTATTTTGAGATCTCGTATCTCCGTTTTGGATTTTTCACTTGTAATTACAGTTTTAATTAGAATGTAAATAGGTTTATATTTGTAATTTTAAATTGTAATTTTTGAGAAGACCAAAGATGGGGACCGGATGCTCACTCCCGCTACATGGATCAAGATGGAACATCAAGACAAGCTTCTCGGGTCCAACGGTGGATTCCAAAGTTGTTTTATGTTCTTTTTATTAGGATAGGCCACACTAGGAATTTTTATTTACGTATTGCATTCTTTTATTTATTTTTCCGTAACGATAATATGCATCATATTCCGCCTAAAAAACCAAACCACCTAATTATTGCATGAAAACTGACACATTTAGAGGTCACGAGTTAGTTTTCTTTGACATTCTCATGTCACACGATCTATGCTAAGCCATCACCTAAATTAATTCATTCACACAAACGCTAGTTATTCGTTCACTTAAAATGAATTATAATTAAGTTGATGGGATCTTCCTCGTATAAACCAAAATTGAGAACGGTCTTTATAGGTCAAACTCCAATGAGTCCCTTCTTCGTCGGTAGGCATAATATGACCCCTTCTACGTCGGGTAAGTTGGAACCGATTGACCTATTTTATCTCAACACTATGGTCACTCGTACGATCCTGTGACTATGGTGGACTATAGATAGGATTTACGGAAATCTATCGACCAAGAGTTCTTCCGGAAGAATTAGCTAAACAGTTGGCTTATCAATTTACAGAAATTGAGTCTTGGGATCACTTGTATCATTCTTGAGGGAGATCAATCATGCAAGTGTGCAAGTCTACACGTTAAAATGTATTTTTAAATAGACTTAAATCACCTCGATGAGTTGCTTATTTCGTTTTTGTTTTTCTTTCTTTTCGGTAGACCACGAACTTTTAAACTGCTAAAAACAAATGGTCTGTTTTACTGATAACCCAATGCCAAGTGCCACATTGGACCGTGAGTCCTGGCCGGATCTTCATGAATCGGATGAATCGTCTACTCGATCAAGAATGATGGATCAAACTTCGCGGACCGGGAAGCGGCATTACGGAATGCTTTGCCGCTGACGGGAAGCTCAAATATCTATTAGAGCCCATCCCGGCAAACCCAGGTCCCACGGCTAGAGCTGCTGAAATCACCAAGTTTAATGATTTCTGTATGGAAGCGGGTGCGATTAAAAACGTACTCATTTTTGCAATGGAACCCAATTTGCAGAAACGCTTCATAGCCCATGGTGCGAACAAGATTTTCACCACGCTCACCAAGGAATTCTCGAAAGCACCGAGAATCGTGACCTATGAGCATACCACTCGCTTCTTTGATGCGAGACTCCATAAGGGCCAACCAGTTAGCCCACACATTCTCAAAGATGATTGAGAATGTCGAGAAGTTGGAGACCTTTGATTGTAAGATCAGCGAGAACATTGTTATCGACCGCATGCTTCACTCACTCCACGATGGTTTTTCGCAATTTAGAGCGAATTACTATATGAATGATTTGAAGAAAACTCCCCATGAATCGCACTCCCTTCTCGTATGCACCGAGAAGGACATGAAGTTCAGTGGGAGCATGAAACAAGATGTTCTCGTTGTGTCAAACAAAGGCAAGGGCAAGGGCAAAGCTAAAGCACTCCTAACAAAGGTAAGGCGAAGTTCAAGAAGTCGGGTTCAGGTAAGAGTGGGCCTGGTGAGTCGAGCACCTCATCGGGCGCGACAAAGAGCAAGAATGAAAACATGGAATGCCATCATTGCCACAAGACCGGGCATTGGAGGCGTACATGTCCTGTTTATCATGAGGACTTAAAGGCAGGTCGTGTTAAACCTGTTGGTATGTCTTCTCTCTCTTCTACTTTTATTCATATGATTGAGATTAACCACGCAAGTTACGGAACTTGGGTACTTGATACTGGTTGTGGTTCTCATCTGTGTAATCATGTGCAGGGGCTCCGAAACATCGAACCCCTCGTAAAGGGTGAGGCGGACCTGCGTGTTGGGAATGGAGCAAGAGTGGCTGCCGTCTCAAAGGGGACATATGTGATCCAGCTTCCTAGCGGATTTGAGTTGTCATTATATGACCGCTATTATGTACCCAGTCTTTCTAAGAACATTATTTCGGTTTACGCACTTGACAAACTTGGATTTTCATTTGTAATAGAGAATAATACTTGCATTTTCTCTTTACACGATATGATTTATGGCAAGGCGGTCTCCATGAACGGAATTTATGTTTTAGATCGGACCACCGAAATATTACACGTAATGAATAAAAAGTTAAAGGTTGGTGACAAAGATCAAACGTATCTATGGCACTGCCGTATGGGACACATTAATGAGAAACGCGTAAAACAGCTCATCAAAAATGGAGCTATCTCGGCCTTTGATTTTCAATCATTTGGCACGTGTGAATCATGTCTCATCGGCAAGATGACTCGGATTTCCTTCAAAGGTGTTGGAATGCGCTGCGACCTATTAGGACTCATACACACGGATGTATGTGGACCTATGTCAATCACCGCACGAGAAGGCTATAGGTATTTCATCACTTTCACGGATGATTTAAGTAGATATGGCTATGTCTACTTAATGAAACACAAAAGTGAATCCTTTGAGAAATTCAAGGAATACCAAAATAGGGTACAGAACCTATTAGGTAGAAAGATTAAAACACTACGTTCAGATCGTGGTGGCGAGTATCTTTCTCACGAGTTTGATCAACACCTAAAGGACTTGTGGGATTGCCTTACGCTTAACTCCACCGGAACACCTCAATTTGAATGGTGTGTCCGAACGGAGAAATCGAACACTACTTGATATGGTTCGATCCATGATGAGTCACACCGTGTTGCCTCGACTCATTGTGGGGTTATGCTCTTTTGTCACCGCTCTAATACTTAACCAAGTCCGTCTAAAGTCATGTGACAAGACCCCATATGAACTATGGAAGGGAACGGTCCCTAACTTGTCCTTTATACGGGTTTGGGGCTGCGAAGCTTATGTCAAGTGGAGACACGAGGATAAGCTCGGCCCGCGATCGGTCAAGACGTACTTTATAGGTTATCCTAAAGGAACGCTTGGTCATTACTTTTATTCGCCAACCGAACAACGTGTTTTTGTTGCGGCTAGTGCGACATTCTTAGAGAAGGAATTTCTCGAGAATGCAAAGAGTGATAGAACCTTCGAACTCGTCGGAGATTCCAAACCAAGTACCGAGCAACTATTGGAGGAACCTATTCCTTCAATCCCTACTGTTAACATTCCTGAGGAACCTAGGAGGTCGGGAAGAGTCTCTATTCCTCCCGGACAGATACATTGGTATGGTCGAGGAACATGACATAGATGACGTTCTACTCTTAACGAGTAGTGAGCCCGCAACCTATAAAGGTGCCATGACTAGTTCTGACTCAAAGCTATGGCTTGAGGCCATGCAATCCGAGATGGACTCTATGTATGAGAACAACGTGTGGGATCTTGTTGACTTACACGCTTAAGGTTCGTCCCCTTCAATGCAAATGGCTTTACAAGATAAAGCATTCTGTGGAAGGTCAACAAGATATCTATAAAGCACGACTAGTTGCTAAAGGTTTCACCCAAGTGCCAGGTTTGCACTACGATGAAATTTTTGCACCCGTAGTCATGCTGCGTTCCATTCGGATTATCTTAGCGATCGCCGCTTTTCATGACTATGAAATTTGGCAAATGGATGTGAAAACCGCCTTCTTAAACGGCTTTTTGGAGGAAGAGTTGTACATGGTACAACCCGAAGGTTTCATCGATCCACAACATCCCAAGAAAGTGTCCAAGCTTAAGCGTTCCATTTATGGACTTAAGCAAGCATCTCGGAGTTGGAATCATCGCTTCGACCACGTGATTAAAGAGAATGGATTTACTCGATCGGTCGAGGAACCATGTCTTTATATCAAGTCGAGTGGGAACAAGATTGTTTTCCTAATATTGTATGTCGATGACATACTCCTGATTGGGAATGACATACCTCTCTTAACTTCGGTGAAAGTATGGTTGAAAAACCATTTCCAGATGAAAGATCTGGGAGAGGCACAAAGAATTCTGGGCATCCGTATCTATCGAGATAGATCACGACGGATGCTATCTCTCAGTCAGGAGTCTTACATAGACAAAGTCCTAGAGAGATTCAGCATGACTAACTCCAAGAAGGGGTTTCTTCCCATGGCTCCAGGGGTGCATTTGAGCAAGTCTCAGGCACCAGAGACACCGGAAGAGAAAGAGCGCATGACACGGATTCCTTATGCCTCGGCTATAGGATCAATCATGTATGCCATGATATGCACACGTCCGGACGTGGCATATGCATTGAGTATGACAAGTCGATTCCAACAGCATCCAGGTGAATCACATTGGCTGGCTGTCAAGAACATTCTTAAGTACCTACGGAGGACTAAAGATTGGGCATTGACTTATGGAGGCCCTCAAAAGCTATGCGCAACCGGTTACGCAGATGCTAGCTTCCAAACGGATCGAGATGACTCGAAATCTCAGTCTGGATTCGTTTTTACTCTTAATGGCGCTGCGTCACCGGAAGAGTTCGAAACAAATCACATTACAAAGAGATTCTACGACGAGTCCGAGTACTATGCCGCGTCTGAAGCTACAAAGGAAGCGATATGGATGCGTCAATTCTTACATGGACTATCCGTAGTGCCTAGTTCGAATGACCCGATCACCATCTATTGTGACAATAGTGGTGCCATCTTCCAAGCTAAGGAGCCAAAGTCTAGCAACAAGTCTAGACATGTACAACGGAAAGCTCATATAATCCGGGATTACGTGGATCAAAAGGAAGTAGTGATAGAAAAGATTGCTACAGATGATAACATAGCAGATCCTCTCACTAAAGCATTGCGACAAGATAAGCATGAAGGGCACGTTAATTCCATGGGAATTAAACGTGTTCCTAAGTTGTAGTACTCTTTTATGGATTAGATTCATTCCCTTTTGTACTCTATACGACATCATCGTTTTGATATTTATATATTTTGTTTTTCATGTGGAATTGTACGACAATTTTTGAACACCACAAAGTGAACTGAACGAACATTATATTTTTCAGTCCTTAATTGCGCACATGAGCTGATAACTCTGGCAATTATTTTGTGACGTTGGTTGATGGTGGGTTCAACGAGCCATAAGTCAACCGGTTGACTGACCAATCACAGAGGCGATTTATACGGATATTTCGTAGGACACAATTGTGACATCGACGTGGAGTCCTAAATGTTTTATAACATTCGGTGCCCGGTCGTGGATAGGACTTCCATGGTGATCCTAAGAGTCGATTCTTTTGACTATCGACTGTCTCTTGAGACTAAGGCATTTTGGGTGACTTTGGTTTCTTTCTCACGGTCATCCGTAACAGGGGCCAAGTAGATTTTTTAAAGGTCATTTCATGTTGTGCTTAGATCGGAAGGAGTCGAGTTGAAGGAAATATTCAGCCTTTATCAGGTACTCGATATTTCTCGGGGCCACTCGAGGAGTCAGAATCGAAATGCATGGCCATGCTCGGATACGGATTCGTTTTATCGCTAAGTTACTCTCTAGTCGGGGAAACCACTCTTGATCCAGATCGATTGTAAAATACGACCTTTGCGGATCCGGATCTGCAAATTGTTTTACATTGAGTGGGAGAAATTTTAAATGAATATGAGAATCGGTTATCGCACATACACTTGTACGGACAAGTGGGAGTTTGTTGGAGCTTGTGTCCTCCAGTTAGTGCGGATAACGTCATTGCACATACACTTGTACGGACAAGTGGGAGCTTGTTGGGGCTGGTGTCCTTAACAGTTAGTGCAAGGACTTATAAATCTCTAAAAGGATCAAAGGGCATACTTTTGGTATTATTATCAGTTGATCCACGTTTATCAATAACGATTGGCTTGCTAGATAAGTTTGACGTTATTGTCATACAGATGGCGGTGATCAACTGGTCCCTAAAAGTCACACCTATAGGATACGTTTGAGAGATGTGACGGTATGAAAATACAGTCATGTAGATGCCAATTTTGACTAACCAGTTAGTCCGAGTTATTTGACTAGTAATTAGTCAAAATGTGATGTTGAGATATTTTATTTAATACGGATTAAATAAAATGGGCTAAGGCGAATTAACCAGTTAATTCGTAAAATTAAATATAAGCGATTTATATTTGATTAATGTATATTGAATATAATTATACAATATTGTCTTTGTCGGACATGTATTAATAATTCAACTAATCCGTCTTATTAGTTGATGCTTTAATATCCGATAACCGATGACAGTTTATAATGAAACCGTGTCATATACATTTAGCGGATTTCGGGTCGTACCATGAGTTAAAAATTAGAGAAAGTGGAAAGCCCACTTTCCCCATGTAAAGCTCTCGGCCGAACCAAGGGAACAAAAGGGAGCCCTCCTCTCTTTTGTAACCTAATCATCATTAGTGAAAAACAATTAGGTTTCAAAGTGCAACTTTCTCTCAAAATTCCTAGATCTCACATCTCAAAACCTCACAATAGCTTTCTCAATATTGCAAGTCAATTAGAAAGCATTTCTAGCACAAGGGCATAGTCTCAGACGGTCTTGGGTGCAACAATTAGGAGGAAATCTCTGATTTACATTCTTTACGCCGTGCATCAAAGGACCCGAGGTTGATTCTTTATCTTTATCGTTTTATTGTTGTATTTCGTTTATGACCATATTTCACATGTTAAATTTACGTTATAGTCCTAAATTTAAAGGGTCTTATACGTATATTACCCCACATCCCTGTCCCTTAATGTGCACATCCCCTCCCGTGACGGGTTCCACGGAGGGCAAACTAGGGTGTGAAGCCACTCCCGCAAGTGACTCCACCACAATCACACATACCACAAAGAACACAAATTGTCACAATACCACCACCGTCACAACACAACCACATCACCACCGTCACCACAACACCAACAATCCGATGATCAGCAGACAACAATCACACACAATACAACAAATATCTCAAATCAATTACACAAGAACTGAGTAGGGAAACCCTACCTTTTCGCAATCCGCTACGCTGTAATCAATCATACAAATGCACAACTAGTAACACATCATCACCTACAACAACGATAATCAACAATCAACAACATATGATGACCAGAACCCTAGACTCCCAAATTAACCAAATTAGGGTTTGTTAACTTATAAGAATGACAATAGATGAACAAGGATAAGACACTTACTACGGCGATTGACACGGAATGAGATGCTAGAACCCACAATCGACGACCATTGACTTGGAACTGATGAAGATGATTAGAGGAGAATGAACGTAGTTTATGATTTTGGGGAGAAATGACTTTTGAAACTGACGAACGATATAACCTCTAATCATTTAAATCAAACCCGCGGAAATAATACCCGTCAGGCCGGATACTCGGTCGGGTATAGGGTATAGTCGGCCGAGTATCCTCTACTCGGTCAAGTATTACCCATACTCGGCCGAGTATTCCTGGGCAGAAGCCAAACAGAATACCCAACACACTTTACTCGACCGAGTAGGCCATACTCGGTCGAGTACCAGCCTATAAAATCCGTAGTGTTACAATGTTATTGTTCTTCATCTAGTAAATTAATTACTGGGCAGGGTTAATTGACTAGTATAGCGAATTAAGACTTTCACCGACTGGGTTACAATCAATATAGGCCACGATAATTGAATAAAGATAATTTAATGATAACGATTGCATGTTAAATTAGATCTAAAGGAATATTGAATCGACCGATCATATAACTTTAAACAACATAATTAGCTCTATCAATAAATTAAATCACACCCCGTATGACTACCTAGTGAACCCGAATCCCTAGAATTTTTAATATTATTGTTATTCATCCTTTATTTACTTTGCTATTAGCTGTTAGAAACCAAATCAACAAACCTCCATAAATTGGTTACTTTAAGACAGGCTTAAATATTAACAAACTGGAATAATTACCTCGCCTCTCTGTGGAATAATTACCTCGCCTCTCTGTGGAATAATTACCTCGCCTATTAGTTAGTAGTAATTTAGGTTTATTTTGATTAAGGTGATACGACTTTAGCCTTATCAAATTTGGCGCCGTTGCCAGGGAAGCAACAATTGTTCTGTTTGTTTTTGTTTGTTTTTGTCTTTTGTCTCAGGGAGCATCCGTTCCTTGAGACAATTTTATATTTTCTTTTTGTTTTCGCGTATGCCTAGGTCTAACAGGTTAGAGATTATACCTTTTGATCCCGAGCCAGAAAATACTTTTCAGTACAGACGAAAATTTCAAAGAGAAGTACGTCAGGTAGAAGACTTGAGTACACTTGACTACGAGTGGTATACTTTCATAGAAGAATCGTCCTTAGAAGAGGACACTCTTATTTCTGCACCAGTTACTCCTACAACACCAAAGATGCCGACATTAGCCAGTCACTCCGAACCCACGGTTGCTTCTATTCCTAAAGGCTTCAAGCTCCCTACCACTAATAAGGGGACTTTTGAGATCAAGCCTTCATACATAAGCTTGGTTGAGAGAAATATGTTTGGAGGAAAAGCAGGAGAGGACCCCGCAAAGCACATGGAGAAGTTTGTTACTTATTGCTTTTCTATTCCTTTAACAGCTGGGGTGACACAAGATCAGGTGAAACAGACCTTATTTCCTTTCTCTTTGAGAGATGATGCAGCTGAGTGGTTACGGGACTTAGACATGCAGACCGACGCAATTACCAACTGGACTTCTCTAGCTCTTGCCTTCTACAAGAGGTATTTTCTACCACAGACTAATGCATTGAGAAGTCAAATTACAAGTTTTAAACAAGGCCCCACTGAAGATTTTAATGAAGCTTGGATTCGTTTCAAACGACTAGTTCGGTCCGTCCCTCACCATAGTTTTGAGATTTGGTTCCTTTGCAACCAGTTTTACAACAGGTTGTATGATGATCATAGAGCCTTATTTGATTCAGCTGCTACTCACACAGTTGAGTATGGTAAGGCATGGAAGTTAATTGATCAGATAGCTACTCACACAGTTGAGTATGGTAACCCCAGAGGAAGTAAGAGAGGAAGCGGTTCAGATAATGCTATTGCAGCGCAGCTAGAGGCCCCCACGGCTCAAATAGCCGAGTTGAAGACTACTCAGTCTTTGAGTAATAAGCAAGAGACGGTTCACATGGTTCAACAAGAAGTGTCCTGCGAGAGATGTGGGATAGATGGCCACACTACGGCCAAGTGTATGAGTACCATTGAGCAAGTTCATGCCTTCCAATCTTTCAAGCAAGGTACTCCTTATTCTAACTTCTTCCCTAACAGGAGTCAGAATGCTTATGCTCAAGCCCCGCCGCAAGGTACTTATGTTATTCCTCCAAATCATGGTAACCAACCACAAGGCAGCTTTGTTCGGAAAAATCAAGGAGGTTTTCAACAAATGCAACCTCCTCCTCAAGCTTCTAATAATGAGATGGCCGAGTTGAGAGCTCTCTTATATCAAACTTTGTCAATGCAACAAAAGCAAACGGCTCAAATCTCTGAACTCATGGCTCACAATAAAATGTTGGATACTCAAGTTGCTCAAATGGCGGCTCAAAATCCTTCAAAATATTTCGGTCTTCCTCCTCAAGGTAAACAAGCTCATGAGCAAGTTAATTCTATTTCTTTGAGGAGCGGTACTTCTTATCAAGGTCCGGACGTGCCCATTAATGGAGATGAGGTTCCCTACATGCATCCTAAGGGATTGGGAAATTTGGAGCTAAGTGATGATGAAAAAGAAATTGATGAAGATGAAACACGAGATTTGAAGAAAAGCGAAAAGACGAAGCAAAGCATGGTTCCTCGATCGAGTAAGCATGGGCTCGATCGAGGAGCACCCGTACTCGATTGAGTACACCCCAGGCTCGATCGAGGCACCCCTTCTGACGGTGATTTTTCGCGTGTTTCAGCTACGGCATTGGATAAAAATAGGTTCCTCGATCGAGTAACTATTGGGCTTGATCGAGGCACTCCTGTAACTAACGATGATGCTTCCAAACGTACTTCAACAGTTAAAGAAGCCGAGCCAATCAAAATTCAACTACCTTTTCCTCAAAGATTGCAGAAATGTAAACATGAACAACAATTTGGGAGGTTCATGGAGGTAGTAAAGAATCTTTAAGTGACAGTGCCATTTACTGAATTGGTAACTCAAGTGCTGGCTTATGCTAAGTTTTTGAGAGAGATTTTGTCAAAGAAGCGGTCATTTGATGAAGTGGAGATTGTCGCGTTCACTCATGAATGCTATGCCGCATTACAAGCCAATTCTCCACTTAAGCTTAAGGATCTAGGGAGTTTTTCTATTCCTTGTACTATAGGCCCTTTATCTATTGACAATGCTTTATGTGATTTAGGAGCGAGCGTCAGTGTCATGCCGTATAAAATTTGCAACCAATTAAACATGACTAAGCTTAAATGTACTAATATGACTATTCAATTGGCTGACAGGTCTATTAAGCACCCTATGGGTATCTTAGAGGATGTGCCAGTTAAGATAGGGAAATTCTTCATTCCAGTAGACTTTGTAGTGATAGATATAGCTGAGGATTCTCGTGTTCCTATTATTCTAGGACGACCATTCTTGCATACTGCAGGGGCGGTTATAGATGTTAGGCATAAGAGTCTTACGTTCAACATTAGAGAAGATACTATCACTTTTGGTCTTGACAAAGCATCACGTCCTCCTGATTTAAAAGCATCTTGTCATATAACTAATACTCTTGATCCTACTTTTGATGATTGTCTTGCTTTATGTTTTGACATGAATCCACCTGACACCCCTGCTGCTGCATCATATCCATGGAGCAAGGAAATGGATGAAATAGAGAAGCTGATTTATGGAGATGAACCTCCTCCTGAGATGGTTTACAGCTGTGATGAGAATGTTGACATAGAAGCCGAGTTGGATGCTTTGGAGGCTGAGATTTTCAGAGAGGAGCCAGTCAAAGTTTTTGATGAAGCTCCTATGACGGATGAAGTGCCCTATCTCCTACCAAGTGATAATGACTTGAAGAACAATGAACATTGCTCATATTTTACATTAGACTTTGAGTTTGATGAGCAAGAACTTTATTTGTCATTTATTTTCTCTTGGACTTTTTATTGGTGCTATTTATGCTTGTGTGTAGCACATGCGCTACTTTTTGATTTACAATTACGAGCTTTAAGTTGTATTGATTGTGATTTGTGTGCGCTTTTGTTTTAAATGCAGAAATTTGCTTGACGGGAAGGTTCCTCCATCGAGTGTCATGGGGCTCGATCGAGTACCCAAGATTTATGGGTTTAATTCGTGGCCGGATGGATAGGAATTGCGCGGTTGCTTATTTTCCCCTATTTTTGCAGCTGGTTTGGGGGAATTTCTACGCTCTTACCCGGTATTCTCTTCCCTTGTACCTTCTTTTATTGTATTATATATTTCTTTTCCATTCCTTTTGTTAGTTGTGTCCTCTAGGTTGCTGGAATTTATATGTGATTGCTATGTTGTAGGCGTCACAATGAGGACACTGTGACATTTAGGTTTGGGGGAGGAGTTTAATTATATTGTGTGATTTACTTATTGTTGTGTGCTTTTATATCAAAAATCCATAAAAATTAAAAAATTTCAAAACACAAAAACATGTTTTTCCTTTGTTTTGAGTTGAGTCTTGGTGAATTTAATAACAATGATGTTAAATTGCATTGTTTTTGCATTTAAATCCCCATATAGTTGTCCATGTACATTGTTTTGACCCGTTATTCATGGAAACAAAGCTCATAATTCAAGTCTTAACCGTATTGACATGCCTTATATTGTTTATATTTGACACAATTATTTTGGTAAACTACTTAAATTCTGAGTCTATAGAGCTTCCTAGGCCAGGAACATCAATTAACTGGTCTCATTGTCAATTAGGCTTGAGTGTGGTTTCAACTTGTGGAATGTGTAATATCAAATGCATAAGTGTGACATTGATTTCTTGATACTTTTATTGCTTTCATTTGACTAAGTAAATGTGGATAGGCGGTTCTTACCGTTCAAATAAGCCTTACATTACCTTTTGTTTAGCCCGTTTAAATCCTTATAGCCGTTCTATATCCTACATTTATTAGCTACAATCCAAGAATTTGCCTACCTTATCGGGACAGTCGCAGTTGCTTGTTTATCATGTCTATTTTACTACTTTGGTTGGGATTGGGACTATTATTGTCAATTGTGGATGTAGTAGAATTATTTAGCAATTGTGTTGTATCCTTGTGTTGGAAGAAGAAAAATATGAAGCAAAAGAAAAAGAAAAAGAAAGGAAAAAAATCGAAAAAAAAGAATTGAAAGAAGAAAAGAAAAGAAAAGAGACTGCTTCATTTTGTTTTGTCAAGGATCAGAAGGATGGTTGTTAGAGTCTAATGCATATTTGGAGAGTAGTTTGTTAACTCTCATGTGTTCTAAAGTTAAGAATATTTCTCTAAGATGGGTTCATTTATATTTATTATCATAGATTTGGTTTTGGTTTAACGCTGAGAGTACGGTCTTAGTTCCACATATCCATAACGTGCTTTGGCACAAACCATTTCTATCCCTTTAACCCATTTGTCACCCTTATTGTCCTTGATACATGTACTTTTGTTTACATATGATGATTGTATATTAGTTGGGGAAATCTCTATCACATTAGATTGCATGCATGTTTCATAAGTCGAGTGAGTGCTTCTACTTCTTTCTATCTTCACATATAACTCACCCTTACATACTTATGAGTGCATGAGTGAAATCCGCGAGAATCCGACTAATTTGTCTTGCAAGATCGAAAGGTATTTGTCATTTGTCTATAGTATGGTGACTTGAGACTTGAGCTACGTTTTCTATTTCCCGTACATTTGAATTTGTTTTATTGGTACACTTTGGTCATTGCTTTGTTATAGATATGGATAGTTTGGGATTTGTATGTGCATTAACATTAGCTCTGAGTTGTTTATTTGCCGTTTGTATGATTGTCTTTTATAATTGTGTGATGCTTTGCTTGAGGACAAGTAAAGAGATGGTTTGAGGGAGTATGATGAGTCATAATTATATGTATATTTATGCCTCCCCTTAATTACTTTTGATACGGTTTTCGTGTTACTTTATATCATTTACATGCCTTTAATGTTAGAATGTCGATACTTCCGCTATTTGATGTTTAATGCAGGAATGATGCATTTGAGGAGCAAAGGAATGAAATGGGCATCGCGGAGTAGGCATGATTGCATGAAGGAATACACGAAGCATGGCACGGGAATCCATAAGAATGAAGGAAGAGAAGTTAAGAAGACAACACGAAGAAAGGAGCAGAAAATAGAGTGATTCCTCGATCAACTGAGCATGGGCTCAATCGAGGAAGTGGTGACTCGATCGAGTAGCTCAAGGTTCGATCGAGGAACAAATGTTTCCAGTAATTTCCATAAATTTCCTTATGTCGGTTATGTTTTATTATAAATACCTAATATCGTACCCTAGTTTATTTACGCTTTATTTTCCGTAGGTTTAGTAGAATTACTCTAAAAACTCTCTTAGAATACTTTAGATTAGTTTACATTAATTTAGCATTCGGATCTATTGCCTTTAATTACGGTATTGTTCTTATCTTTCAATAATTATTATTTCAATTACTTGTTCATCTTTTATGTTCTTAATTATGCTTTCTATTATTGCTATTATTGTTATTATTATTAGTATGAGTAGCTAAACCTTTAATCTAGGGTGAAAGGGGATCTAGGTTGTTAGAAGGGGATTAAACTAATGAATTGATAGTTAAAATTGCTTATTTGTTGTTGTTCATGTTATTGTTCTTCATCTAGTAAATTAATTACTGGCCAGGGTTAATTGACTAGTATAGCGAATTAAGACTTTCACTGACTGGGTTAGAATCAATATAGGCCACGATAACAGAATAGAGATAATTTAATGATAACGATTGCATGTTAAATTAGATCTAAAGGAATATTGAATCGACCGATCATATAACCTTAAACAACATAATTAGCTCTATCAATAAATTAAATCACACCCCGTATGACTACCTAGTGAACCCGAATCCTAGAATCTTTAATATTATTTTTATTCATCCTTTATTTACTTTGCTATTAGCTGTTAGAAACCAAATCAACAAATCTCCTTAAATTGGTTACTTTAAGACAGACTTAAATATTAACAAACTGGAATAATTACCTCGCCTCTCTGTGGATTCGACCCTTCTTACCACTAGCTATTAGTTAGTAGTAATTTAGGTTTACTTTGATTAAGGTGATACGACTTTAGCCTTATCACCGGTTCTACTATTTTTGCGATGGTCTCATCTCCCTTGGACATGTTATTGATGGGGATTACTTGGGTCATCTCGTGCTTGATGGCATGGATTTTGAGACCCTTGAATTGGCTCTAAACTTACGTAATGGGGGTGTCTACTACATGATCAGGCCGGAACTTTGGAATTTCTTAGATTTCATGGCTAGCCAAAGTCAATTGCGGGAGGTAGCAGGCCAATTCAATGTGTGGCGTATCCAAGAGGAGCTCAATGTTCTTCAGGCACGTTTGGAACAACTTTCTCAAAAGGAAGCGAGCCAATGTGAGCTTATTACCTCTCCTTATGCTCTCTCAACCTCCCAATGTGAGTCTTTTCCCCCTAACAATTTTAAATTATTGGATGACGATGACGATAGTCCGACTTTCTTGGTTGAAATTCCCCCTATTGTCGTTCCAATTAACCGTTTCGTGGAGGAGGTAGTTGACACGCGTGCCATGGATGATATTGGGCCCGATTATCATGAAAAGGATAAGTTTTTGCCCGAGTCATTTGAAACCTTTGGAAATCCTTTCACATGGGATGTAGATTACCCATTTAAGGTTGATGGAGGACTTAGTGATGCATACATAGAGGTTAAGTGGGATGCACCCCCTTGTAATACTACAACTTTTCTAAGTCTGTTACTCGATCGAATATGGCTCACTCGGCCGAGTAGGTGCGTCGTGTATTTCTGGTCAGGCTACTGTCCAGGAATACTCGGCCGAGTATGGGAATACTCGACCGAGTAGGGGATACTCGGCCGAGTACACTCTATACTCGACCGAGTATCCGGCTAGCGATGTTTATTTCCGCGGTTTGATTTAGAGAGTATTAGAGTTATATAAACGAGATTGACAGTTTCTTAATCACTTTTACCAAAACCTAAACTTTCAAACATAACTCTAATCATCTCCAAATCTCTCTCAAGTTCGTGGATCTTTCGTGAGTCTTGTTCATCCTTCATTCACGTCGATTGTGTCGGTAAGCCTCTAGTTCTATGAGTTTTGTCATTAGTCTTTTAGGGTTTTGCCCTAATCTTATAATTTGGAGGAAAGGGGTTGTTTTTCATGTTTGTGATTCAATTGTATGATTATTGTTAAATGGAGACTTCTTAGAGGAGCCGTTTTAGCTTGCTTGATTGCCTCGTGTCAGATTTGTGCTAAGGTAGGGTTTTGATGCGTGTCAATTATATGATGTTTTACACCCTATTTTACACGCATTTCAGAGCTTATTTATGTGGTTTAAGGCTACTATTTGCCCCATTTCGTCTACTTTCGTATTTTTATGTAATAATGCAGATTTATGCGGAAATGAGTAGATATTAAGCCAAATCTGTCCCCGAGTATCTTGTATTTCATTTGACGTGAAGTATTTGCTCATGGAACGAGCTTGGTGCGCATTTCGAGGCCCGAAAGACTAATCCACGAAGTTTTTGAAGCAAAGTACCAGCTACAGTGGTCGATCGACTGATTCCTTTAGTCGATCGACCAAGGCACGAAGATCGGTTACTTGCTCGCGTAGGTTGGTCGATCGACTGAGCAACATGGTCGATCGACCAGACCGTGATTCAGACGTGAATTAAAAGATCGAGGAATTTGAAGCCCATAGTACATTAGGTTTTGGAATAAGAACTACGTTGTATTCTATATAACGTAAGCTAGGTTTACAGAATAGGGATTGAGTTTTTATCTAGGTTTTATCATTCAGTTCGAAATACAATTCAACAATGATAGTTTAGTTCGTTCTTTAATAAAGTTTCGGTTATTGGCATTCGGTTTTCAGATCTTCTTCCTGCAATTCCTCTTCTGGTATTCCTTCATTCACTATTTCAGTTTTATTGCTTATTTCGTTTGTAGCTAGAATTGATAGATTAGTTTCCCGAAGCCATAATTACCGTTTTATGCTAATCTTTTGTTCCGTTAATTTAAGCATGAATTCAGTAGTCTATTTCGTTAATCTTGTTGTTGTTTTCGTAATAATCATGAGTAGCTAATTTATTCGTGCTAGGATGTAGGAAATCTATAGTTAGGCGGCATTAGAATTAATATGGCCTGAAATCGCGTGTTGGTCGATCGACCGCCACACCTAGTCGATCGACTGACCACATGAGGTGTACCTTCGTTTTAATTGATTTAATTCTATATTTGACGAATCGAGTGCACGCGACTAGTTGAATGTTTAGGTTTTGACTGACCCATTAGATCGAAAGATAGGGAAAGTGGTTAGACCACCAATTAAAATGACTAACTATGCTGAGATCGAAAGATAGGTAAAGTTTAGGTTATTAGTCACTTTTCAGGACGAGAGTCAGTATTAGTGATATTAGGGACCTGTAGCGAGATCGAAAGATGCTACTTGTTAAGAGTGGACCGAGAGGACCTCTTGTTTTCCCGCCTCATGTGTTTGATTTAGACCTACTTAGTATACTGCTGCCGAAACTATAGTGAACCGACCATCCTAGTACCCTTCTTTATTTTTGATTTAATACATTTCTTTAGTTTAATTTATATTTCATTGCCTTTAGCTATAGACCAAATCAAAGCAAACCCCCACACACTGTTACTTTAGGACTAAATTTAGACAACTAATAATTACATCAGCCTCTCTGTGGTTCGACCCTACTACCGCTATCTATAGTTGTAGTTAGGAAATTATAAATATTATTTTTGGTGCACACAACTACGGGCATCAAATTTTGGCGCCGTTGCCGGGGAGGCAATTGTTCTAATTTTTAGTTGTTTTATTTTAGTCTGCTTCTTTGTTTAAGGGACATTTGTTCCTTAAACTATTCTCATATTCTTTTTGTAGTTTCCTCTTATGCGCAGGTCACAGGGTGGCGAATTAGTACCGTTCAATCCTGAGATTGAGAAGACTTTGCACAAGTTGAGACGATCATCTAGGATATTGCCGACAGAGGAAGAGCTGAGTACTCTGTCTAGTTACTACGAGAACGAGCTGTTCGAGGAGGATCCACCTTCATCTCCTATTTCTACTTCATCAGCTGAGACCGTTACTTCTCCAGATTTTCTAGAGATGGCTGAAGAAGCAACTATAGCAAGTCACTCTGAGTCGACAGCTGCAAATCTATACAAGGGGTTCGAATTACCGGGAGCTGATAGAAAATTTGAACCAAAGCCTTCTTATATCAACTTGGTTGAGAGGAACCAATTCGGGGGAGCTGAAAATGAAGATGCAGCCAAGCATATGGAGATATTTATTGACTATTGCTGCTCTATACCCCCACCGACCGGTGTGACCCAGGACCAGGTAAAGGAGACTATGTTTATATTCTCACTCCGAGATGCTGCAAGGGAGTGGTACAGAGACCTGGACTGAGCTGCTAATGGGATCACCGACTGAAATTCTTTGGCCTTGGCATTCTACAAGAAGTACTTCTCTGCCTCAAAGACAAATGCTATTAGAGCTCAAATCACGAGCTTTAAACAGGGTCCTGATGAGAACTTTCACGAGGCATGAGTCCGTTTCAAGAAGCTGGTGCGAACCATTCCGCATCATGGGTTTGAAAAATGGAGCCCATGCAATCAGTTCTACAATGGGCTCTATGACGATCAGAGAGCTATCTTGGATGCGGCAGCCAGTGGCAGATTCCAGGAGAACATGGGAGAGACTAAAGGGTGGAAGATCATTGATGACATGGCCACCCATAAAGCTGAGTATGGAAATTCCAGGGGAAATCAAAGGAGAGCTGCTGAATCTCCTTCTGTAGCTGCATTAGAGGCTCTCACGGTGAGATTTGATAAGTATGAGTTGGGAGGAGCTTCAAAAGGAGGGATCTACCATATGAATGCTATTTAAGACGGTCCTTTCGTCTGCAAAAGATGTGGAGCTGAGGGACATGTTTCAGATAATTGTCCTAGTCCCTTTGAGTCTTGTGCTGCCTTTCAACATTATAGGTAGACAAACACTTACTATGAGCCGAATGTCCACCCAAACTTGAGGTGGAGTAGCCAAAATGTCCTAAATCCAACTCAACCTCCACAGCAGCAGCAGCAGCAGAATTATGTGCCCCCTCATAAGCAGCAGCAGTACCAAAAGCCTCCATATGTCCCACAGCAGCAGCAGCAACAATCCCAAGGTTATGATTTCAATGAGTTGAAGAATTTGTTGCTGAAGGAGTCTCAAGCTAGAGAGGCCGGGATGAAGATGTTGGAGAGCCAAATTGCCCAATTGGCAAGCAAGAATACAACTCGAGCTCCGGGACATTTACCAACTCAAACGGACCAAAAAGAGACCCTTAATGCTATCACCTTGAGGAGTGGGTCTACCCTTGATGGGCCCATTATGGCTGAGGACGTCACTGAAAAAGATGAGGCGGAAACCAGCAAGAAGAAGGCAGTGAAGAACAAAAGCAAGAAAAAGACGATCGGCCAGGGTATATCGATCGATCGACGACATACCCATCCGATCGACCGTTCTCGCGACAACCGGGCTCTTTTCTGTAGAAGTCGGTCGATCGACTGACCAACCCGGTCGATCGACTGACAGCGCTGCTGAGGGTGATTCTTTTCGTCCTCCGATGCCCGATAACTTGAGGGACCACTTGTTTCGGGGTACTACTACCCCGAAAATATTGAGGACAGACCCGACTGTTGATGGGTCCGTTTCGGTTCCGAAGTACGACCTTTTGTCGATTAATGGTTCACATTTGAGACGGTCTGAAGAAGGGTCAAGCTACAACAAGGAGAAGGTGGTGGATTTTCAGCCTAAATCCACCGATGCCGGCATGAGAGATTTAGAGGAGAGGGCTAAGTTGCTACTTTCAGCCCCCTATCCGGAGAGGTTAGTGCCGACGAAGGAACATGTATCATTTAATAAGTTTGAAAATGTTGTCCGTAGCTTAAATGTACAAGTTCCTTTTCTTGAATTAGTCAATCAAGTTCCTGCTTATATGAAATTCATGAAGCAACTCTTATAAAAAAAGAAGTCACTTGAAACTGTGCACACTGTCGCACTCACTGAGGAATCATGCTCTTATTTGACCCATACTGCACCCCTTAAGCTAGAAGACCCAGGTAGTTTTTCAGTCCCATGTAATATTGGCACCTTTACTATTGAGAAAGCCTTATGTGACCTAGGAGCCAGTATTAGTGTAATGCCCTTAAGTCTTGCTAGGAAGTTAAAGTTGAATAGGTTTGCAGTCACCAACATGACCGTACAGATGGCTGATCGCTCTGCGGTCTAGCCAATAGGAGTCTTAGAGGACATTCCCGTGCAAATAGGGAAGTTCTTCTTCCCTGTTGACTTCGTAGTACTAGATATGCCCGAAGATGCCCGAAGATGCCCACATTCCTATTATTCTAGGTAGACCATTCCTGCACACTGCTGGTGCAGTTATTGATGTTGGTTCGGGTACTTTGACCTTTAAGGTAAGCAAGCATTCCATTGTTTTTGCCCAGACGGCTAGGAAGAAAGACCCCATGTGGCCCGTCACTTGCAATACTGTTTCTGAAAAGAAATCTTATTTTATACTTCCTGATATGCCTATCTCTACCCCTACTCCTGTTGTGACACCTCCGCCCCAGATTGGGAGCAAAGTGGAGGAAGATTCTTCTGTTTTAGACATTGCAGGAGCTGGTTTGGGGAAGGAAGAGCCACATGTTGCTCCATCTGTGAAGGAGCCAATCGTTCAAAGAGGCGGTCTAGGATGCCTTAGCTATGGAACGGATGAGGAGCCCGAAGATGAGCCAGTCCAAGCAACGGAGTCTGATCTGGATTCCGACGAGTCCGAAGAGGTCATTGAATGGGAAGATGTCCGACATGTTGATCCGTTGAGTTCTGCGGATGCTGGAGCTGAGAAGAGTGCAGCTGTGGAGATGAGCACTGTTGAGGCTACCTCTTGTAGCCAGAAGCTGACCAAGTGGGCCATACTATGGCCGTTCTTGATCAACTATTAGTTGATCACATGTTTACCAAACATTTTATTGCTTTTGAACCTTTTTAGTGCTTTTGTGTGCGCGAAACTTCGCCTTTTATAAGTTTGCTTAGGATTTTATACACTTTAGTTGGTTACTTTGGGTTTTGCGCAATTTTGGGCGCATATTATTGTGCATTTGCAGGTTTATAGACCTTAATAGCTCGAGTTATTGAGCTATTTCGAAGAAAATCAGAACTTACAGCAAGAAAGTCAGTCGATCGACTGGCCTGAGTGGTCGATCGACCGAGCCGCGATTTCCGGGAGCTTGTTCTGTTCACTCTGGTCGATAGACTGGGTGATGTAGTCGATCGACCATCCTGCACTGTTGTACCTGTTCACGACCTCTCCCCTGCTGTGTTTGGTCGATCTGCGGAATTGAGGGAGTTTTCTACTCCAATTTATTTTCCGTTATTTCTGATTTCTTCTATTTTCTTATTTTTGCACATAATCATCGCTTCAAAATTCTTTTCTTGGTTTTATGCGTGGCATTTGTTGTCTTTTCAGTACTTTTTGGTAGCACTGCTAGCTACTGAAACCTCCCAGCTCACGCTGGTTTGGGGAGGTTTCCTTTTGTTGCGCTTAAAGTCTTGTGAGTTCCTGTCCTTCACTCCATGTCCTTTATTTACTTTTTCTCGCAAATTCCCGTTTTCTCTTTTCTCTCATTACATGATTTTGCACAATGGGGACATTGTGCGATTTGGTTTGGGGAAGGGTTTTGCGTTGCACTTCATTTGTTTGCATTCACGTTTACATTTTGTCTTGCATTGTTGTTTAATTTCTCCAATTTTTACAGAAAATTCAAAAAAATTAACTACAAAATTAAAAAAATTGCACGTTTATTTTAGCATATAGGTTGAGTCGGAACGGTAGTATTTCAATGATGACATTGCATTTGCATCTGTTTTATCGCCTAAGCCTTGCTAATTGACATGTTATTAGTAGAATCAATTGCATAGTCTACGAGTTCTTGTTAAATTATTTGCTGAACCTGAGACTTGACTTCGATTTTTGGCAAGCTACATCATTTTCTGAGTTCTAGAGCCTATAACTGGTGACATTCATGACCAGTTTATCTAGGATTGTGAGTAGTACTTCTTATGAGACATGTTACATAAATATGCATAAATATGAACTTAATCTGCCTAATACCTATGTGCATTCGGTCTGTGGTTTGTTGACACATGTGGTAGAGGCCCCCTTTTCCCATTTTACCCATAAGCTCCACACTGCCAAAAATAGCCTTTTTTTCCCATTAATACATCCTACATTTAGCCTGCCCTTGTCAAGCTAGTAGTTTAGTTTTTGGGATTGTTACTACATTTTTGGTGGCATATGCTCATTTTGAGATGTTGTTGAGAAAATGGAAGAGGAAAGAAAAGGAACAAAGAAAAAAGAAAAAGAAAAAAGAGGGTGTTGTACTGTTTAATGCAGTCGATCGACTGCTCTACTTGGTCGATCGACCGATGCCCGAGAAGAAAAGAAATCAATTTGCATGATTCAAGTCTTTATTCAAATGACGATTTTTGCTCCCATGTTTCATTTGTATCTTATGGGGAGTTGATTATTTCGGAGATTGTGAGTTTTGTGCTTGCTATAGCACCGTGTGGATTGAAGTTTGAGCAAGAAGTGGATATTGTCATATGGTTTTGTTACGGTACTAGCTTGATCACCTGTACCCCCACATTCCCATAAATGTTTTGCCTTTCCTGCCCATTATCTCACATATCCCTTATTTACCTCGGCATGTGTCATGGTCATCTGTTTGGTTGGAGTGCATATGTACGGTTGTAGAGATTTCTTTCATGTTAGATTGCAGGCATGTTCTTATAGGTCGTAGTTAGGTGAGTGTCACTAACAAAATGAATTCTTTCTATCTTTACATATATTCACCTGTATTTATTGAGTGATTTGAGCGACCCGTGAGAGTCCAATTTGATAAGTCTCTATAGTTGACGGTTCAGTAGTTTTTGACGATTACATAACTCGTTTGCATGATTCACATTTCTAATTGATTGTTGGTTTTTGCATTAAATTGGTTTAGGCCTTACTTGTGCATTTCGCTCTGAGATTGAACTCGTTCCATTAGTTTTTTAGGATCGAGTCTAGTTCTTGCTTGGGGACAAGCAAGGGTTTGGTTTGGGGAAGTTTGATGCGTGTCAATTATATGATGTTTTACACCCTATTTTACACGCATTTCAGAGCTCATTTATGTGGTTTAAGGCTACTATTTGCCCCATTTCGGCTACTTTCGTATTTTTATGTAATAATGCAGATTTATGCGGAAATGAGTAGATATTAAGCCAAATCTGTCCCCGAGTATCTTGTATTTCATTTGACGTGAAGTATTTGCTCATGGAACGAGCTTGGTGCGTATTTCGAGGCCCGAAAGACTAATCCACGAAGTTTTTGAAGCAAAGTACCAGCTACAGTGGTCGATCGACTGATTCCTTTGGTCGATCGACCAAGGCACGAAGATCAGAAGCTACCGCTCAGCGTAGGTTGGTCGATCGACTGAGCAACATGGTCGATCGACCAGACCGTGATTCAGACGTGAATTAAAAGATCGAGGAATTTGAAGCCCATAGTACATTAGGTTTTGGAATAAGAACTACGTTGTATTCTATATAACGTAAGCTAGGTTTACAGAATAGGGATTGAGTTTTTATCTAGGTTTTATCATTCAGTTCGAAATACAATTCAACATTCGTAGTTTAGTTCGTTCTTTAATAAAGTTTCGGTTATTGGCATTCGGTTTTCAGATCTTCTTCATGCAATTCCTCTACTGGTATTCCTTCATTCACTATTTCAGTTTTATTGCTTATTTCGTTTGTTGCTAGAATTGATAGATTAGTTTCCCGAAGCCATAATTACCGTTTTATGCTAATCTTTTGTTCCGTTAATTTAAGCATGAATTCAGTAGTCTATTTCGTTAATCTTGTTGTTGTTTTAGTAATAATCATGAGTAGCTAATTTATTCGTGCTAGGATGTAGGGAATCTGTAGTTAGGCGACATTAGAATTAATATGGCCTGAAATCGCGTGTTGGTCGATCGACCGCCATACCTAGTCGATCGACTGACCACGTGAGGTGTACCTTCGTTTTAATTGATTTAATTCTATATTTGACGAATCGAGTGCACGCGACTAGTTGAATGTTTAGGTTTTGACTGACCCATTAGATCGAAAGATAGGGGAAGTTGTTAGACCGCCAATTAAAATGACTAAACTATGCTGAGATCGAAAGATAGGTAAAGTTTAGGTTATTAGTCACTTTTTAGGACGAGAGTCAGTATTAGTGATATTAGGGACCTGTAACGAGATCGAAAGATTCTACTTGTTAAGAGTGGACCGAGAGGACCTCTTGTTTTCCCACCTCATGTGTTTGATTTAGACCTACTTAGTATGCTGCTGCCGAAACTATAGTGAACCGACCATCCTAGTACCCTTCTTTATTTTTGATTTAATACATTTCTTTAGTTTAATCTATAAATATTATTAAAAGGGTAAACCATAAAAGCCACGTAGACAATGCCACCTCATATTACTAAATGCCACCTTGCATTACCAAAATTCCACGTCACCAATCCTCCACGTAGTATGACGTGTTTAATTAAGAGAGTAATTCATGTTCGTATAACGGTCCATTTAAAACGATACACAAATTAAAAAATACTCCGTATTTACATAAAAAATAAATTAGCATAACAAAGATTAAATTTTGGCCTTTTTAATTTTTAGACTAGGTAAATTAAAAAACAATTAAGAATCAAAATTCATACTAAATTTTAAATTTCTACGTTTATTCTTAGAATATTTTAAGTAACAAATAAATATCATATTATTCTAATTTTACGCCGTTTATGAAATAATAAAGAATTTGTAAATATTAAGGGCAAATAATAACATACTTAACATTAAACATTGACATTTTAATTTTTTAAACTACAATTGGTTAAACGAAAAATAAAAATTTACATCACTCTAATTTTAAATTATTTATATTTGCAACTCTTTCTTAAATATTATTGCAATAAACTTGCTCAATTGCATTAAATTGAATACATATGTAAATCTAAAAGTATGATTTATAAATAAAAAGGAAAGACAAAATATCTACCATTTTTAGTTGGTAAGATAACTACCTAAACAATTTTCATGCAATGTGTATTTTGCAAAAAAAAAAAGGAAAAAAAAAAAAGTAGACCTTTTATATTTCATTTTCATTACTCTATATTTATGTCTATATTAAATTTTCCTAATAATGAAAATCTATACAATATAGTTAAAAGCCTACTTAAAGCTTTTAATTTTAATCTACATGTAATTTTTCTATTGGTTAATAATAATTTAATTATATAAATTACTTGATTATCTAACTAAAAGTAATCTCTAAATACCATGTGTTACATACTTATAAAATACAAACAAAATAAAAAATATTAGTAGCAAACACAAAAATAAATTAATACAAACTCTTTATTTTCCTCTCATAAATTTATATCAATCTACCTATTCATTTAATTTTTATTTCTTTTATTTAATAAATGGTCTTTTGGTTTTTCCTCACAATTATTATACTTTGTATTTATTTCACAATAATTTTTTTATCTTCCCCTTAGTTCACAAAATATTCTTCTTCTCTCAAATAAATTCTTGAAATTAATTAGATAATTAATTATATAAATTTTCTTACATATATATTACAACACTCCTCTTTTTCACTTTTATCCAAAAAGTTGGTAGGTAAAGTATGCAAATATAACCAATTGAATTATTTAAATTTTTTATTCTTATTATATTTTGAATTAATTAAGAGTTAGAATCATATTTAAGTATTATTTTTGTGTAATTTTTCTATTGGTCAATAATAATTCAATTATATTAATTACTTGATTATCTACTAAAAGTAATATCTAAATATCATGTGTTACATACTTATAAAATACAAACAAAATAACAAATATTAGTTGCAAACACACACAAAAAAAGGTATTTTCTATAAGGTAACCCTCAATTTTTTCGATTTCTATAAGATAACCCTTCATTTAATTAAACTTCCAGTGGTAACCCTATACTCTATATAATTTAATGAGCATGACCTTATTTTTCCAATCCGTCAAATTTGGCTGTTAACTTTGTGACATTGACTTTAGTTAGTTTCGCTCCCCTTCTTTTCTCCTTCCTCCTTTTAAATTCCCTCCATTTTAATTTCCCTGCACTTCTTTTACATCAATTTTTTGCTCCATTTTTCCCCAAACAGACCAACAAAAGAGATGAAAGGAATAGAGGACCAAAAACTAATGGGTACAGCACACAAAACCCAACTACAAAGGCATTTTAACTCAATGACAAATCAAAAAGTAGAGTCATATTGCATCTATCTACCGAATTGAGGTGGCTTCAATCCCGGTTATCTTGACGAATTTTTCAACTTACCACTCCTAATTCTACCGAAATTACAGAGAGTGTATGTCGAAATACATAAATTCTCATTTAAGACGGACACTATCCGTCTTAAACTTAAGACGGGTCAAATATATACCAAATTACCTCACTTGTTGCCTAGAAAATGCCAATTTTTTTGTCTTTATTACCACCATGTGGTAGTATGTGACCCGTCTTAATAAAAGGAGAAAGATGAATACCTGGAAAACACAAATGAAGGATGAAAAATGCAGGTTCTTGTTGAAAGATAATGGATGAAATTTGGGTTGATTAAACGATGAATTTTGGGTTCAGAAACCATGATTTGGGTTGGTAGAGGAAATGTGAAAGGGTTTGTCAATGAAAGAGGGGTATGTGAATAATGCTCATAGTTAGGGGGTTTTGGGTTTTGTTTTTAATTTATTTCCAAATAATTGCTTAGTTATTAGTGATTCACCACCATTTTGCCATGTCTGAGTAACATATCAACAATTAGCGTTAAAGTTGACGGAATTAAACCTTGGTGTCACGCTGATTACTTTTTAAGAGATACAGGGTTATTAGTGTGGGTTTAATTAAATAGAGGGTTATCTTATAGAAATCGAAAAAACTGGGGGTTACCTTGTAGAAAATCCCAGAAAAAAAATTAATACAAACTCTTTATTTTTCTCTCATAAATTTGGTATCAATCTACCTATTCATTTAATTTTTATTTCTTCTATTCAATAGATGGTTTTATTGTTGTGTTTGTATTAAAATTACATGAGGATGACATACTCGCATATCAAAAACATTGCATGAAATCTGAAAATAATGGTTATGGAACTTCTTTGCAATTATCTTTTAACTTGAACATATTTTTCATTTTTATTGAGTTTTTTTTTTTTTTTTTTTTTATTATAGTGTATGCGCAATATCAAATTTTAGTATGAATATCTAATTATTGGTGACATGTTACACTATATATTCCAACCCTTGGAATATTAATTGACAAATTTAATAAATTGTACTAAATTGTCTTACATCATTTCGTGCACTTTATTAGTTTTTCGTGTACTCTTCAACTTGTATTTTGTTAATTAGGTTATAAATCAAATATCTTAGTCAACAAACAGATTATAAATCAAATGTCTTAATGGAAGTGTTGAAGTTAAATGCTCCAAGGATATAAATTGGATTTTTTAATGTGGATCAAGGTAAATATTTTGCATGTTTTTTGATTGGAATCCCGATGATCATTCTCCAATTCATTGTTTCAACTTTGAATGCTTCCAAGCTTTTAAATCATTTTTTGTTTTCCATCAAATATTTTCTTCTAGCACTCCAAATATTTCCTCGAGAAATGTTTATTTTTTTTTTGTAATGATTTGTATATATATTTCTTTTATCATAATCAATTGTTAAGAATATTTTTTAATTATCACCCCACTTCACTTTTTTGTCTATTTTTATATTATCACTCTTTTTTCTTTAATTTCTACTTTGGGACGTGCTTTTTACCAAATGCTTCTTATAACTTTTTTAAAAGTTACAAAATAAATGTCATCGTTTAAGGGTAAAATTCTCACATTACTACACCAATTGCAAACTTTTTCCTAATCTTAATTATTGCGCACAAGTAAATGAGGTGATAACTAAAAAAATGGAAGTATAATAATACAAATTGTGCATCCTTATTTATTTGGAATCCATTGGGATAGGCGTTAAAACTTCTCACATAAAAGTTCACCAGCAACAAGAGATATAGAGATGACTCTAATTGACAAGAGATATAGAAATAAAATTAGAATTATGTCATTGTTAAACATATACATTTCCACGTGTATCCTCCCAAAAATTGCTCACATAAAATTTATTTTAAAAAATATTGAATGCGTATTTATTCTAAAATTTTATTTGTAGAAGTCACATGTCATCAACTCTTTGCTAATAATTGAAGTATATCACTTAGGTCTTTCGTTATACAAAAATTATTTCAATAATATTTTTCCCAATACGGAAATCAATTGAATTTACAAGGACGATGTTGCAAGACCGACAAATCGACAAGAATTATAAATGTATTATTTGATGAAAAAGTTTAACAAACTCCTTTGCATTTAAGAAAATAAACTTGTAATTTTAGCCTAATTAGTAAGATAAACATAAGTTGTATTTTAACAGAATGCTTTCTACGCATTATTCATATCGTCTCTAATTGACTAAAGACAATATGTTAAATTCAGTTATAAAATATCATTATTATCCATTCATTTATATATTTTACATTTTTACTTTATTTTACATTTTTTTCATTAGAATACATTAGGTAATAAGGAATAGAATTAGATGTTCAAGTGTCCAACCTTTGTTTCTTTGCCGGATAAAAATAGGACCAAGGTTCTTAGAACGCACCAAAACAACACTAAAAACAATATATCAAGTACTAGAATACAAAAGCCATCAATGTTGAGTGAACTGAATAACCATCGTGACAAAGTCAAACGCCCTCGATCAAGAGACAATCTAAACACCGTAAAAAAAAAAAGCAGGAAACAAAAATAGAAAGGAGAGAGACAATGATTAACACAACATGACAACAATCAGTAAAAAGACAAAGACAATGAGGATCGTAGTAAAATAAGAGTAGTTTGCAAACTTAATATTCCACTGTTTGAATGCAATTTTACGTTTTTCCATAATTTGTGTTGACTTTTGTTTCTAGGCTTTGAGAATAAGTTGTTTAAAGTGTTCTGATGAAACACAAGACAATACAATTTCTCAATTAATCTATATGCAATACCAGCCTTCGAAATCAAAGAATGGACATTCATATATTCTTTAAAATGAGGGATTCATGGGTTTTGGTGTCATTGTTCAATAAAGAGTTTGTGATTTCCAACAAATTCCAACTATTCTAATATAATAAATTCCCAATCCCCTTAGATATAATATATCTTATCCTCAGGACCTGTGGCAGGACCCTCTTTATTGCATTACTTAGGTATCCTACCAACATATCTCAAATATAATAAGCAAGAAGACAAACAAGCCGAATAATGCATTCATGAACGATACCGCAAAAATAAAAGAACAAAAACAATAAAACCCGTGATTTTCACGGGTCACAAAACTAGTTTATATTTCATTGCCTTTAGCTATAGACCAAATCAAAGCAAACCCCCACACACTGTTACTTTAGGACTAAATTTAGACAACTAAATTACATCTGCCTCTCTGTGGTTCGACCCTGCTACCGCTATCTATAGTTGTAGTTAGGAAATTATAAATATTATTTTTGGTGCACACAACGACGGGCATCAGGTTTCCCTACTCGGTTTACTGTTTAATTGATTTAAGATATGTGTTGTAATTGATTGTACAATTGATATTGTGATTGATTGTTATTGGTGGATTGAAGTATGGTGTTGGTGTTGAGATGGTTGTTGATGTTCGCGAGGTGCGTCCTCGGCTGAGTGGAGTCACTTGCGGGAGTGGCTTCACGCCCTCGATTTTCCCTCTGTGGAACTCGCCGCGGGAGAAGATGTGCACATTAATGAACAGGGTTATCGCTCGTTGATGAGCGGAGGTTAGGGGGCAAGGTTGCGGTCCCCCACTGGCAGGACTACACACTTTAGTGTGTAGTCAGTTATGAGATGTGATTGGAAGTTGGAGGTAGATTGTGAACAGCTATTTATCTTTATCGTACATTGTCTTATTTTGATTATGCAGTGAACTGACCCCGTTGTTGTTTTGTAAAATCTGTGGTGATCCATTCGGGGATGGTGAGCAGATTGTGATAGGTGATGATGGTCTTTAGCCTTGGGGACGAGATGGGGAGTCATCACTTCGAGTCTAGCTTCCGCTGTAACAGGATTAGCTATTTAGATTCAGTTGATTTGGGTACTAGTGAACTTTTGTTTTGGTTTTGATTTTGGAACATGTAATCGTTAACTCTTTATACTTTAATAAACGTTTTGGAATGGTTACTTTTGATATACTAGCCTCGGGAAACCGAGATGGTAACGGTCTCTCATGTTAGGGTGGTCCTGGTAAGGCACCTTGGTATGTGGGGGCGTTACCCCCCCCCCTCCCCATTTTTGTTGAGTCTTACCACTTAGAGTTTTCATACCACCAATTTGAGATCGTTCATGATTATAATATTTGCATTGACGGTTTATTTTATGGTCTTAAGCATGATGCTCCATCTCTTGCTGACGAGTGGAGTAGTATGGTGGTTCTATTTGTAGTCTCTCATGGGCATTTTGATAAGATTTATCCTTTTTTGCCTTTGATCTTTCATGCTTATGTCTTATCAATTGCTTACATATGTTTGTGTATTGCTCATGCGCAGGAATGTGATAAACTTCTAAGGGCGTTGACATGCTTTTTAGAGGACTAAGAATGATTCATTAGGAAAGTTCGTGTTTATTTATATTTTTACACAATTTATAGTTTTTGGACAATTGCAATTTCCATTTGGTTTTGATGTAATAGTTAGGATAATAAGACATTTAGTTTTCTTTAGTTTGTAGTAACTTGTCTTTTGCAGGTACTTTGCAACTTGGATTGGACCTTACCCCATTTTTAAGCTAGCTTAGGGGGAGGCTTCTACACTTTAGTATGCTTTCTTTCCTTCCTTTATTTTCGCATGTGTCATCCCATTTCCCCTTGTTGGTTTTTGTTTGTCTATCTTTGTGTCACACATTGAGGACACTGTGTTGTTCTAGCTTGGGGGAGGGATTTAGTGAGTCTAGATATTTAATTGCTTTGACATATTTTAAAAATCCAAAAATATTGAAAAAATTGAAAATTTTCATAAAACTGTTTGTTGTGTCCACCCTTATGTCTTATGCATAATGTCATTTCTCTTTGCATTCCCATATTGTAGCTTTTTAAGCTAATGAGTCGCGCTTTTGACGGGTTCTGCATGCATGTGGATGTCTTGACATAGTGGGTGAGGAATGGAGTTTGGACAAAGTAAACTTGATCTTGACATTGGTAAGCTACATAATTGGTAAGGTAGAGCCTCCAAAAGGCCGGTGCATATTTATCTGGTCTCATCTAGGTGTGTGTAGTTTTTCTCTTGGTGTGCGTTACATCTATATGCACAAGTATGGTTTTTGTTCCATTTCTTATGAGTTTTGCTATCATGATTGCATTTTGAAGCCATTCACTTGTTTGCTTACAAATATTGCCCAAAAATTACCCTCTCTCCTAGCTACATATAACATTGCCTACCTTTGTTGAGCTAGTGATTTAATTTGCTACTTGTGTTGGGATGCTCTAGGGATATGGTTATTTGTCACTATGGTGAGCAATTTTGTTACGGGATTGTTGATTCCCGTAATTTGGTGAATAGTGGCGAAAGAAAAAAAAAAGAGTTGAAAAATATAGAAAAAATATGAGAAAAAAAGAAATGAAAAGAAAAAGAAAGAAGCGTGAGAAAAATGATAAACAAAGAAGAAAAAGAAATATGAGTTGCTTCCATGTTTGAAATGTATTGTTTTGGGAAGTAGTCTCTTGTGCTATAATGAAAAAAATGAGTCATCATCCTATTTTTGTCTCTAGTTCTTGCTTTTGGGAAAGGTTAAGATTCGGAATAAGCATCCTTGCACTTCTTGGTTAGTTACTAGCTTGACATTAGCTCCATATGACCAAAAACATTTGTCCACCTTCTTACCTATTTCCGCTAGCCTTTTTCTTTGTTCTTGGCTTCTTTTCTTGTATATATTTGATCCTGATTAGCATTATCTTATTGATTTGGAATGTCTACCATACTAGATTGCGGGCGCATTCTCTTGAGTCGTAGATAGGAGAGTGTAACATTCACATATATTTGCCCTATTCACAATATGAGTGCGAGTGTTTTCCCGAGAGGAGCCCAATGCCGTATAAGATCATGCGAGAGTCGAAATGTCCATGTGAAGTCCTTTGTGCTACGCCGTCATGTAAATCTCATCCATGTTGTTGCATTTTCCCCATGCCCATGTTGTTTCGGGATTTGATTCATTGTGATCTAAAGTTACTTGACGGGAATTGCATTTGAATGAGATGATTGTTGCTCGTACCTTTGTTCTTATCATACATTGTATTGTGTGCTTGCTTGAGGACAAGCAAGGGTTTAGCTTGGGGGAGTTTGATAAGTCCATTTTATATCCACTTTAACCCCCTATTTTAGCTCGCTGTTTATTTGATTATTGCATTTCTAATAATGTGTTTGTGAGCTAATTCCGTGTTCTAGGCGATTTTGCTTATATTCATTTCATTTTGTAGGAAATAAAGCACTCAGTAGCTTTTTTCCGTCAAATTAGCAATTACCCAAGTTCACGAAGCTAATGAGAGCAAGTCTTGATCATGCAAAGGTGTTTCGGGAAGCATAGGGGTATTTTGGGAAGAATTGGAAAATTCCGAGCACGAAACTAATTTGGGTTGATAGATAAGTACAGAAATGAAATATAATCCCAAGTAAAGTCCAAATGATCAAGTGTCCATGCAAGCTTAGGATTCCATTTGAAGCATTCAACCATTCCTCATGAAATTAAAGACGGAATTAACAGAAAACGCATAAAATACCACGACCCCGATCGGGGTGTGGTGTCCCCGATCGGGGTTACCCCCTTCTAGCCCGTTTACGTTACTCCCTTATTCCTATATAAAGGGTGTTGATCGAGAAACCTCACACACAACTCCTACACCACTTTTACATGTTTTTCATACACTATTTCAAGTTCTTAGTATAGTTTAGATTAGCTTTCCCTTTAGCATTTCCTTTATGTTATAAACAATTTCATTCAAGTTATATACAATTACATTTCAATTTATTTCCATTTGCTCTATCTTGTTCTTCATTTCCAAGTTCATTTCCAATTGTTAAGGTAATCTTATTTCTAGTATTGTTTTGTTATTCATTTGTCATTTACTTTAGTAGTTAGTATGTTCATCTTTATTATATCATTTGTCATTAGTTTAGTTTTCATTATGCATGAGTAATTCACTAATCTAGGGATTAAGGGAGCCATGCATGAGTAGTATTTGTAATTGTTGAAATAGGATGTTTTAATATCAATTCATTGTTTCTTTAACATGCTTGCATTGTTTTGTTAGTCTTTGATTATTGGCCATAATCGTTGATTAAATTTGTTAATTCACTTTTATAAGTCGAGAGGCACGAAAATAAATTAGACTAAGCATGTTTTAGTAGACCGACCTAGCCATAGCGAGAGCTCATTAGGACCCGTTCTATGGTCGACAATAAGGCCGAGAGGTGGTTGTCATAAGACCTAAACAATTATCTTTATTAAGCATTTCTAGTTTGACATAACCATTTACATATTTGCATGTGTGACCAGACGTCCCTAGACTCTTTCTTTATCATTGTTTTACAAACCCAATCAAACATTCATACGATAACCGACCTTGATAGAATTCACTCCATGACAACTTGTTTAGCAACTCCCGTCTCCTTGTGTTCGACCCCTATTAGTACATTCATTTGTGTCTAGGGTATTTATCTTTGATTAGGTTGCGACATCCTATCAGTAAGATACAGATAGGATTTATTTCGGTTTCATATGAGTTGGGTTTATATGGATTTTGGGTCGGGTTAAACGATCTCAGTGTGTACAAGATAGCTCATATATTAGCAAAAAATGATTTTGTTTGTTTTTACACCGTTCCGCGGCTTAGACCATCTTACACTATAATTATGCTAGTAAAATAAGTATATGACTTATAAAATGAAAAACTGGTTTTTAAGGTCCTATATATAAAAGTTTGTTTTTTAAAAGTCCAATACATAAAAGTTGGATGTGATAAAATACAATGAAATACAAAAAAAACTATACATTTAGTATTAATTTTTGGAAATGCTTTTAGTTTTTGAAAGCTTAAACTTGGTGAAGCATATAATTTTTGCGAGTTAAGAAGTGTTTCTAAAAAGCTCAAAATCATCGTTTAGCCTTCATAGGTAGAAACACTGAGAAATCCGTATGGTATCCCAGAGGACGTCCTCCCTAGACACAAAAGAGGAGCACCAAAATGAAAATTAAATTTTATAAATTCCCACTAATCTAGTGCTTCACTGCTTCTAACTTTTACTTCTACTTTATGATACTTAATTACATCATCAACAACATCAGAGCCTTAATCCCAAAATGATTTGGGGTCCGCTGACATGGATCATCCTTTAAAACCGTCTATGGTTGAACGCACACCTTAAAATGCAAAAATATAGAAAAGAAAAAGTGAAAAACAAAAGGGGAATGTAACATAATACAAAAGAAGGTAAACTTGAGGTTTTAAAATCGAAGTCCGGATTTCTTTTATAAAAATTTAGAATTTAAATCGAGAAAAAAGATTAAAACGATTTTGAAAACCGAAATAAACTTAAGGGTCCGAAAAACCTTAAAAGTGAACCAAGTATTAATATATAGGAAAGCTGTTGCTAAAAAGGCGTAATAAAACTGAAAAAAAAAATAAATTTTTAAAAATTAAATAAAAAACATTAAAATAAAAAAAATAGGAACATAGGAACATTTTAGTAAATAAAATAGGAACTCATCTTGGTATATTTATTTAATAATTTTTTTCATTTTGAATTCGATTATATGTAAACAATCTCTTTTTGAAAAACGGTATGGTAAAACTATAACCAAACACTTCAAAATTTTCCAAAAACTAGCTTACCAAAAAATCATTTTCAAAAACAAAGGCAATTTTTAAAAGTTAGGCCAAACTTCTAATACCAATAAGTAAGTTGTCGGTTTACACGTTAAAACCGTCTCACATTGTAAGACATTCTAAATTAACACAGGATCTGGAGTAATTAAGTTATTGCAGATAGTATGCTATGTGACAAGGCCATACGACGTGACACATGTCACTTCAAAGGAAGCTCAACGTGATACTGTCGTTTGTGTACCAAAAATAAACCTAAATATACTAACGGAAGCTAGTGATAAGTAGGGTCGATTCTCCACAGGGAGGCAAGATATCTGTCTAAAGGTCCGTCTATTTGAGTCACAATATGGGGGTTTTGATTTTGATTTCTAAACTACTAAAGGATTGAAGGAAAGAGAAATTAAGGAAGAACAATAAAAGCGAGTAAATACGATAAAAGTGATCAAATAAAGAGAATATGCCAGGATTTCGGTTCATCATGGTAGTCTATTGACTCAGCTGCAAGTATCCTAGATAATCTACTGTGAGAGGGATAAGAGAAAGGTCCTTCCGGTCCACTTTCTATCCTAGATTTCCACTAACTTAACTTCCGTCCTCATTAGGGTAGTCTACTGTTCATAGCAGGTCTATTTATTCCAATCTTCCGATCCAGGAGTAAAGTTAACCAGATTAATGTAATTTAGAAGCGTGCACTCAACGAAATTGATGTTACAGTTAAATTGCTATGGGGACAGATTCTCACATGTATATTATCTAGCCTATTCGCCACATCGTCACAATCCTACCATGGATCCCCTACTCCTACTATAAAAGGAATTAGCTACTCATGTTATTAAGGGTGTCAACAATAATAATAATAATAATAATAATAATAATAATAATAATAATAATAATAATAATAATAATAATAATATTAATAATAATAATAATAATAATAATAATAATAATAATAATAATAATAATAATAATAATAATAATAATAATAATAATAATAATAATAATAATAATAATAATAATAATAATAATAATAATAATAAGTATGCTAATGGAAGACATGATGAAATAATAACAATAAAACAAAGATAAGATTAAGGCAAAAGTGATAAAGGAAGAACACGAACTAAAGGAAACAAAATATTAGGATTAAGGAGGGAAGAATGATTACAATCAAAATGAATCCGGCATAGAGATCAATCCAAAAGCAAAGCACAAGGGTTCAGAGATTTAAGCAGTAAAGGAAAGAGTAATTAAGAGTATGAAATATATATCAAAGAGAATCCTCATGACCTAATTACGACGTCCTTATATAGGGAAGCGTAATACTTAACAAAATAAAACAACACGGGCTTAGTAAACCCGCATAAAACAGCAAACCTCTCGATTGAGTGGATTCAGACGACTCGATCGAGGTCTTCTCCAGCATAAGTACTCAATCGAGCTAATAAAGCTCTCGATCGAGGAACTCCAATAATCACCATTTTGATCGAGCAGATAGAATCACTCGATCGACCCTCGTGTCAGTCAAACCACTTGATCGACCCTCAAGTCTACTCGATCGAGTGCTTTTCCTCCAAATCAGCCTCTAACTCGTCTTTGACAGCTCCCTTGACCTTCCTTCATGCACTCGAAGGCATGTCTCTTGCTCTAGTAATTCCCGTCTCCTTATAATGCATGCTAAATAGGACGGATAAGGCACGGTTTCACCACTTTCAGGTTCATTTCTGCAAATTAGACAAAACAAACCAAAGTAGCCAATTCGGAGCATTTTGTAATTCATAACGGTATAAAAAGGCATAGAAATACGTGCAATGAAAGGCTAAAAAGACTATATAAATTGCACGTATCTAATCTCCCCAAACCGAACCTTTACTCGCCCTCGAGTAAACTAAATGCAAACTAATGGAACGGATATGAAAACTCAGAGCTAGCTATAACTTGTCTACTTGAACCAATTTAATGCAAATGAAAACTAACAGTTATAGCTACAGCAGTCAATACGCAAACGAGTTATAAGACGTCCATAAATAAAGCTGACCTATCGACCTTGCAAGACCAACAAAATCGGACTCTCACGAGGTCACTCTTCTCTCATGAAGCAAAGGGTGAAATATATGTATAAGAGAGAAGGAGAAACAGTCACTCACCTAAACTGCGACCTACATAGCATGCATGCAACAAAAATGACAGAGGATTCAAGTACTACGCACACATTCCAACCAACAATGTCCGTCACAGCCGAGGGCTTACAAATAATATGTGAAAGTGAGGCTACAAGTGAGAAAAGGTAAAACAGATTATGGAAATGTGGAGGTAAAGCGTCAAGCCAGTTCCTAAACAAGACCAAATAAAACCATCTGAATCTCAGCTGACTAGAAAATAAAGTGCAAGTACCCTTCATGGCACGCAACTCACTAACCAAATACACTATCTCCTCAAAAAGATGTAAATAAAGACGGAGGAGTGAGACCGTCACAAACTTCCATTTTTTAATACGATCTCATTTTTCAAATACAACAAACTTTTTTCATTTTTTTTCTTTCTTTTTTTTCTTTCCTGCCTCACGTGTGATTTCACACTTTTTCAGCTTTTTTTTTAATCACACGTTTTTTTTTTCACGTCCTTTTTTTCTCATTCCTTCTCATTTTCCTACCAACTCCAAACAATAATAACGAGCCAAACTCGCACAAGGATGAACATACCACAAGAGTCACACTAAACTAGCTTGACTGGGCAGGCTAAATTTTGGGTGTAGCTAATGGGTCAAAAAGGCTATATTTGGCTAAAGTGGAGCTAAATGGGTGAAAATGAAAGAAGGGAAAAATTTGCATGCACCTCCCTGCATGTGACACCGACCACAAACCCGAATGTATGCATTTGACAAGAAATCTAATTTCATAAATGTGCAAAAGTGATGAACATGTTATGCAAGGAGTACTACTCTCAATTTCTAATGAACTGGTCATGAATGTCACCAGTTATATGACTCTAAAACTCAGAAATTGTAAAGTAGGTTGCCAATTTATCAGGTCAAGTCTATACAGTCAGCTATATTTTTGACATTAACTCGTAGATATGCGCAAGACTAAGCTAATAACTGTCAATAAAAATGCAAGGCTCAAGTAAAAATGACAAGTTAAGTGCAATATCATCACGGAAATCTACCGTTCCGACTCAACCTATATACAAAATGAAACATGAATATTTTTTTATTTATTGAAATTTCTAATTTTTTTTTTTTATGATTTTTAAAAGAAATAAATACAATGCAAGCAGAAATGTAAAAACAATGCAAAAATGCAGACTCAAAGGATGCATTACCCTCCCCAAACCAAAACGGACAACGCCCTCGTTGTCCTCCAGCATACACCAGCAGATATATAATGGGAAAGGGGTAAAAACAACCAATAAATGCATGAAAAACAATAAATAAATAGGAGACAAAAATAAATAAAAGAGCAAGAATATACATACAAAACACGAACTTCCCCAAACCAGCTAGAAAACTGGGGAAGTGAGTAGACCGGTGGCTACTCGTCAGCCTCGTCCTCCACGTCCTCTACCGTGAAGTCTGGGTCCACCTCATGCTCCCTTCTCCTCATCTCCTCAGCTCGTACTCTCTCCTCCTCCTCAGCGGTGTCTGCCTCGCTGGGTGGCTGTGGGTACCCCTCAGCTGGGTACCGGTAGAAAGACGGGTGTGGCCAGCCCTCAGGGACAGGACGTCCTCTCCTCATGTGATACTCGTATAGAGGGAACAAAGCAAGTGCAATGTCCCGCTCCATACGATCCTGCCTGGTAAAAAGCTCAAGAAGCAAACCGTCACGGTGCCCTTGGTCTAGGACTGCGGACGCCTCAAAAGGTGGAGGTGGAACAAAATTAGCCGGATAGACCGGCTGTGTCGGCTCAGGAGTAGGAGTAGCAGTAGGGATCGTGGTAGGAATGGCCGTGGAAGTCTGGCCACCTATAGAAGGTGTGGATCCCTCTCTGGTCTCTAGTCTCTGGTCTCTTCCGCTTCTTAGAAGCGGACATGGTAGGAGGTGGAGCAAGTGTGACGTGGAAAAAGGGTAGTGGTGGAGGTAACCTACCCCTAACAGTAGGTAAAGGGACAAGACGGGGTAGGGTGGTGCAAGGTAAGACCTCGGACAAGGAACCACAAATCTTCCAAGTCCGCTGGTCAGAAGCAAGCCAAGTCACAGACAACATAGCTGCCAGGTTAAGGTACCTATCAGTGTCTAGGTGCTATAAGTCACGAGGGAAGACGGGGAAGATAGAACGGGCAAGAAAAGTGGCTATACCACCGCAGACAATGGTGCCCGAAGTCTTCTGCCCCACAGTATGAAAATACTGAGCAGTCAGGTAAGCAATGTTAAGCACAAAAGGTCCCTCACTATCTATGTTCAGATAGCCCCCGAGAATAGACAACTCTATGTTGTTCACATTGTTTGGTTCTTTACGGCAAAAAATGGTCCCACCAATGAGACACAAGAAGTAACGGGCCGGGGGAAGGTGGATGTAAGCGAGCTTGCGCTCCTCATAAGGTGTCTGTGCTAAGGTCCGCCACAAGATGCGTAGGACCTTCCTAGGAGGGTCCCAGTCACCAGTAGAAGACAAACCTAACCTACTGCTGAACTCCTCTAGGGTCCAAGTCATGGTCCGGTTAAATAACCGGAAGGAAACACAAGAACTACGAGGGTCAGCGGCGTATGCGCCGGCAGAAAAGGTGAAGGAACTGAAAAACTCGAGGGCCAGCTCCCTGTAGGTCGTGGCACTCATGGTAATTAGGCCAGACATCCTCGTCCCGTTCAGTATCTCAACTATGGCCTCGTAAATACCCAACCTCTCAAGCGACTTACGACACAAAAACTTTGTTGAAGCAAAATCACATCCCTCTAAAGTAAAGAAACGAGTACGATGCATAACATTAACAAAACGTACCTCGGGGTAGTCGGGGTGCGAGTCAAGAGAATCATCGACACGGATTGTGACCCGGCCAGCAGTGGGTGTGGCTCGTCCGCGACCCCGTCCTCTAGTACCTGAGGAAGAAGCCCGTCCAGTAGCGGGGCGAGGTACTAAAGCAGCCTGGTAGGCAGGTGTGACAGCTGGTGATCACGCAGCACGGGTAGTCACCAGAGTGGGTACGGTACCAGAAGTGGAGGCAATGGATGTGCTAGTAGACGAAGTAGAAACAGAGCTAGAAGCAGTGCTAGCAGAAACCGTAGAGCCTGAAACAGAGCTAGCCATAACAGAGATGGAACTAGCAACAACAGCAGAAGTAGTACCAACAGTAACATCAGGAAAAACGGGGGTACTAACAGTCGGAGTGACGGTGGTAACAGCAGGGACTACCGTCTCAGTCGAGGATGGAACAACAGTCGAGCTAGTCGAGGGAAGGGAGCTACATTCTATCCTAATCAAGTAAGCAATGGAGAAAAACAATCAATTAAACAAATTAAACACAAAAACCCCCAAATCAGTCGGATTTTCGAACTAAACCCGCAAAACCCTAAACCCTAATCCTTTAATTATGTCGAAAACAAGCGATTAAACAATAAAGGAATGAAGGGAATACTTACTTGATGTGAACCCACAACAATAAGCTAGAAAATCGACAAAGAAAAGCAGCAAGAAACGGATTTTGATCGAAAAACCCGAAAACCTTAATTCCCAAAATTAAACGCAACAAGAACGAATTTTAAGGGGAAAAGTGAGGGCAAATATCGATTTAGACACATGGATTATAATGTGGGTGTTGGATTTGGTATAAGGGAAGGATTAATGGTGGAATTGGGGAAATTTCGCACAAAATATCGCATACAAGGAAGAAAAAGAAGTTAGAATGAAAATAAGAGGAAGAGAAAGGAACTTCCTGCGTATAATAGACAACTTCACTCGATCGAGTGATTTAAAACCACTCGATCGAGAACTCTAGCTTCCATTCTGCTCGATCGAACAACTTGTCTCTCGATCGAGTACTCCTTCTTTTTGACACTTCGATTGAGTGCCTTAAACTACTCGATCGATCAACTTCCTTGGGCATTCCTCTCGATCGAGTACAAAAATTACTCGATCGAGATGTTTCCTCGTGTAACTTATCCCAATGCGATATAAATTCCCCAAACTTGCGTAAAAACACGCAAAAACATATCCCGACAATACCAAATCACAAAATAAGCAGTCTATAGTCTATATTCGCTAAGCTAATTAGTCTAAAGTCTAACATTTCTAAAAATGCAATAAAGAAATCCAACGGAAATTCAGATTTTACAAATTGTTACACGGGGCATTCCCCGCTTACTGCCCAAAACACTTCAGTAGCCCACATGAGGGCTTCTGACTGGAGGAAGTCCCTTCAGCATCTTTGATCGTCCTCTTCGATCGCCATGAGTTTGAATTTGTACTGTTAGAAGGGGAATAGTTGACATCCACGTACGCGCGAACTTTCTTCTTCTTCTTGCTATTCCCATCGACATTGGCTTCTTCCCCAGCACTTTGATTGACTTTAATTGCACTTTGACCGTCATTGACTCCAGCATCCACTTTATCTGTACCTGCAGCAAGGAAAATAGAAGAATGTTCCTCCTTTTCGCTCTCAGTTTGAGGCGGAGGTGTTATAATAGCAGCGCAAAATTCAACATTCTCAGTTGGAGTCTCTTTATCTGAGTCAATAGAGGATAAGGCATTGCAAGGTTGAGCTTTCATGGGAGCCCTACGAGATTTATACTGATGAAAAATCAATTCTTCATCTCCTACTTGAAATGTGAGTGTCTTCCCCCCCGACGTCGATCACTGCACGAGCAGTGAATAAAAATGGTCTCCCTAAAATGGTAGGGGTGTGAGTGTCCTCGGAGATGTCAAGCACTACAAAGTCTACGGGAATAAAGAATCTCCCGATCTTGACAGGTATGTCCTCTATGACTCCTAATGCCGTGATATATTACGGTCGGTCATCTGAACGGTCATGTTAGTGCAATTAAATTTGGTCAGACCGAGTCTCCTAGCGAGAGACAAAGGTAAGACGCTCACGCTAGCACCTAGATCGCATAGCGCGTTATCCATCAAATGGGTACCTATATGACATGGAATCGAAAAGCTACCCGGGTCAGTTTGTTTAGGTGGCAACTTATTTTGAACTAAGACAGTCCCTACTTCAGTTAAAGCTACCGTCTCATGATCATTTATATGCCTCTTACGCGACAAAATTTCTTTCATGAATTTTAAGTAAGAGGGTACCTGAGTGAGCAGTTTGGCGAATGGAACAGTAACCTGTAAACTTTTCAGGAGCTTGGCAAATTTCCCGAACTGTTGATTAGTTTTGTTGTTTTGTAATCGCCTTGGAAAGGGCACATTGATAGGAACTTCAAGCCCTTTATTACTTCCTTCCAATGTCTCAGCGGGTTCAAACTCTTTTCCACTCGATCGAGTCTTTTTACCTCTCGATCAAGGCCTTTCAGGTGACTTTTCACTCGATCGAGCATTATCAGCTTCTCGATCGAGTTCCTCAATATCAACAGTGTTCAATCGAGGCACAATTCAACTCGATCGAACAGTATCTTCAGAATTTCCACTCGATCACGTGGTTTCAACCTCTCGATCAGTTCCTTGAATATCCAGTTTACTCGATCGACCACCAGAACCATTCAATCGAGTAATATCAGCTGCATTTCTACCCTATCGACCACCAGAAATCAGTCGATCGAGTATTTTCATCGTGCTAGGCATATTTTCAGCATTAGACGCTTGTTCATCATCAATAATAGCACTCCTCGGGTCTGATATGTCCTCAAAAGTTGACAATTTTGGTCCTTCATAAGAACGACCACTTCGCAGGTTAATCAAGTTTACCGTCTCGTGCGGATTCTTCTCAGATTGAGACGGCAAATGACCTGGTTTCCTCGTGGATTGGCTCGCGGCCAACTGAGCAACTTGAGTTTCAAGTGACTTAATGGAAGCTTCTTTTTGTTGGTCACTCATTTGCAGCTGCTTAGTCAATGATTGAATCATCGACTTTAACTAAGTTAACTCACTCACCCCACTAGAAGATGAAGCTCCTTGATGCGGTGGAGGAAAAGAAGGAGGCTTTTGAAAGCCTTGTTGAGCTTTATGAGGAGGAATATAGGGTTGTTGCTGCTGCGGTGGAGGAGTAGGATTAAGAACATTTTGACTTATCCACCTCAAATTGGGATGGACTTCCCCTTGGTTATTGTAATAAAAACCTCCTCCTTGCCTATATTGCTGAAAGGCAAGGACTTGTTCCTTTTCTGTTAGACAGTCAACAACAGTGTGACCGTCATTGCTCCCACATCTCTCACAAGTGACAGTTTCTTGTCTAGTCAACAGATGAACCGTCTGTTGATCACCACCAGCTTGCAATTCCAATCTATCAAAACGAGCATTCATGGCTTCCAGCTGAGCCACAACTGCATTGTCGACCGAATGTACTGTCTGAATACCGTCCCTCGGCTTCCCATACTCAGCACAATGGGTCGCCATCTCCTCAATAATGCCCCATCCCTTATCATCATCAATATTCTTTTGGAATCTCCCATTAGATGAGACATCAAGTATAGCACGGTGGTCATCATACAACCTATTATAGAATTGGTTGCACAAAAACCACTGATCAAATTCATGGTGAGGAAGAGACCTCACCAACTTCTTGAACCGACACCAAGCCTCATAGAAATTTTCATCAGGTGCCTATTTGAAACTCGTAATCTTTCCTCTCAGCTGATTGGTACGTTGTGGAGGAAAGTACCTTTTATAAAAGGCGAGAGCAAGAGTTTCCCAGTTGGTAATACCGGCTGCAGTGCGATCAAGATCAGCGAGCCACTCCCTGGCTCCGTCAGTCAATGAAAAAGGAAACATGACTTCATTTATCTTGTCTTGGGTCACTCTCTTAGTGGCAGGAATGGTAGAGCAATAGTCAGTAAAGACCTCCATATGTTTTCGCGGATCTTCACCCGCCACACCTCGATACAGGTTCCTTTCTACCAAATTTATATAAGACGGACGGATATCAAAAGTGTTACCATCCTCAGTTGAGAGTGTAGATACCCGTATCCGTCGATATTGGAATTTATGGAGAACCCGACAAACACCCGATGATGATAGGACATATGTATTTATTAGTTGTCATTGTCGTTATTTGGGTTCGTTTTACGATGTAGAATGAGCATTGTCGACGGAGTATTTTATTAATTTAAATGATATTTAAATTAAAGCTTTTTTAAGGTAAATTCATTTTATTTTATTTTGAATTTATTTTCTCAAGTTTATTTTATTGAAAATAAAATAAATAATTGATTTGAAAAATCATTTTATGAGTGTATTTGATTTGAAAAATCATTTATATTAATGTGTTATTTGATTTGAAAAATCGAATTTGAAAATCGAAAACTCGTTTTAAACGCGCGTTTTGGAGCTCGATTATAGCTCGGTTTTTGAGCCCGTTTTCTTAACGAGTTGGCACGAATCTCGAGAACACTAACCAACCTAAGCCTCTATCCATCCAACCCCAGTTCGAACCCCCATAACCACGGCCCAAATCCCGTCCCAAACACCCCCCAACAGCCCGCAAAAAACACGAGCAGCCCCCCTGTTTTGCATGCCAAAACCCGAGCCCAAAACCCGCTCCAAACACCACCAAAACCCGTGCCCATTAACCCTAACCCATACCCTAGTATCCTACCCATATTACCTTAGCTTAACCACCAAGAAAACCCCTCACAAAGCCTCTCAAACCCTCACAAAAGCTGCTGGACAGCAGCTATGTGCAAACCGAGCCCGTCTGCCTCTCCCCTCTAAAACCCTACTTTAACTCCTTATAAATACCCCCTCTTCACCATACATTCATTCCTCTAAGTTCTCCATACATACTACCGTCATTCACAAGCTTTAAACTCCAGAAACAAACCCTAATTGCCTCTCAAAAACCCTCGACAAAACCGACTTACAAACTGAGAATCAGTTTGTGTGTCCTCTTTGAAACCCTTCGTTCTCCCTTCAAACCTCCATCAAAATTCGAGTTTCTTGTTCCAAATTAACCATACAATATCCATCTACACATTAGACAAAGATTTACAAGCCAAATTGCCCTTGAGAGTACACGAATTCCCTCGAAAAACAGAGTGTTATACACTCTGTTTTCGCGGCTTTTCCTGTCTGTCCAGTTTTGTTTGTGCTCTTTTTTCGTGCCCAATAACTCAAAACGAGCAGGGATTGTTTTAAGATCTCTTTTCTCCTCTCTTTCTAGTTTTCAAAACATCTTTTAAATCGAATTTTCACCGTGAAACGAGAGAGAAATCGCGGTTTGAAAGTTGTTGTCCAGATTTGCAAAAAAACGTGTTGTTTGCTTTGTTTCTTCGTCGACGACAGCCTCTCGAGATAAAATCTACCATCAATTACGACCCAAGACGGTGTCAACGATACATGTAGGTTAAGGGTGCATCAAATCCTCCTCTTTCTCCCTTTTATTTCGTTTTTTTATGTTTGTTTTTTATTGTTTCGTTTTATTTTGTTTATCGATTGTTATCATTAACTATGAAACTAGTTTAGTCCGAGTATGAGTTAAAGTACCACCATGAACACCCGCGTTGACTTGAGATGGGAAAGAAATCCGCTACATCAGTCGGTCGTAACCCCGTCTCATTTACATATCCTCGTGTTCAAGGTAGGGCATTAATAAAATGAATTCTAACTTCGCTCTTCGCTTTTGACCCCTCTTTTGTTTCGTGTAATTCGACCCACCCTAGGACCCGTCACATGTTAGTATGACCTCTGATTGTTAACATATAACTCGTTTAGATGACATTAGATCAGTTTAATAACCTAATTAGACACGTTAGGGTACATCGACATAGCTCTAAAAATCAACTAACAATTCTATAACCTAATTGAACGCATCTCTCTTTTCACTCGATTTCTCGCTAGCATAGGAGTGCGTGATTAGCACCTTCCTATTAACACTCGATGAGTAGCGTTAATATCGTAACTTCTTGACCTAATTTGACCCCTTTAGGCCGTGTAGAATACACATTTGCAAGACATCTTTTCAATCGATCAACGTCGTTTCTAACTTGTTTTCTAGCCCGCTTTCGAACTTGTTTCGCAATCAATTGATCTAACTAATGAACCTGACCTAGGACCTAGGGTATCCGTGTCTAGAGTGGCCATGGCTTGGCCGTGTCCTTTGGTCTTTCTTGTTTCGTTTGTTTTACATCGTTTGTTCTTTATTGTTTTGTCGCTTGTAATTTATCGTTTGTTCGTCGAGTTGTAATTTTCAAGTTAGCTTTCTTTTATCGAGTCAAAACCTCTTCCAAAAACCTTAGTCTTGTTTGGTTAGATGGTTGTGCCCCAATGCATGTAAGAGCGTAGTAAATCGCATGTTGTTTAAAGCAACATGGCCCGATTTATGCTAATGCATGCTTTGGTGCGTAGCCCTATGTCTAATTCGATGAGATTAAGTGAAAGCACGCATCACGAGGAGTGACCCAAGGCCGTGAGTCATGTAAGCCGTGGGCCACCCCCCTTGTGCACGTTTCCCTAGGCCGAATTGGCCGTGTAGTATGTCGTGTATGGTTTTGTGTATAGCGTTGTATTTTAGATCGAGTTGTATCTTTAGTTTCTTGTTGTGTCGGCATGAAATGCCTGGGTTGTAATAGGATAGATCCCAACGGCTCCCCCATTCCCCTTAAGCCTTGTTTGTTTCGTTTTGTATGTTGTTAGATCAATCAACCCACATGCTAAATTACAACTTTGACAAAGTTAGTTTAGTTGCATCTAAATCGACATAGAAACTTCACATGTTAGGGTTTTGAAAACGATGTTTGCATATCATATATCGTAGTAGCTATGACCTTGTTTGAAATCCGACACTTGACTTAGTAGAGGCCGTTACCGACGGGCGGGGTTAGGTGTCCTTATGGGCTTCCTAACACGTACCCTCACCCCTTACTCAAGATCTATGGTTTGTGGATCCGTCTAAATACCATTGGATTACGAGAGTCATTCAAATCGAGTGATATAGGGTACAAGTCTTTATCTTTAATCACTCGTAGTCGATTGGCTTTATGCTTTTCGATGAAAGGTGTAAAGTTGACTTGAACGGTTCCAAGTTCCCAAAAAACTTGGTGGCGACTCTAATTTGTCTTAATTCGATTCGAAAGAACCTCGAGTCGATTATGCCTAGTGTGGATCCCGCGGACGCAGTTCCCGAGGGCTTTGTCCACAGTTTGGCGACTCCGCTGGGGAAAAGAGGACTAGTTACACTTTGTTTCTAGGGTCTTTTCCTCCGAGGTGAAACTTGAAAATAAAGTATTGGAAAGTAAAACATTACTCATAGTGCTACAATTCATGCATAAACCCTTAAGGACTTTCCCGGGCCGTCCCAGCGTTTCTTTGTGATGCGTGGGGGGCGACGTCCCACTATGCCAGGAACTTGCACATTGCTTGCTTCCGCTCCTCCTCGTCGTGGTTCTTGATGGTGGGGATGCTCTTCTAGGTACTCTACCTAAAGGCCCTTGCTCTATAAGACCCAAAAAGGATGGAGGGCATAGACCTTCTTGTAGAAGACTTGCCGAGACTTAGAGATGTCTAGGAGCATACATCCTTATAACATGAGAATGACAATGTGCGAAATGAATTTCCCGAGTCTTTTCAAATTTTCCATGTCCATTTCAAAACCGAACTTTTGAACAACTTACTGTCAAAATTAGCATGGTTTTAAAAACGCGAATGCTTTGCGCCAAATAGGACTAGAATTTTCGGCAAAAAATAAGCTTTTATAGCCGGCATGCTGCCCATTTCAAATCTCATTTTCAAATCAATTATTCGTTTTTTTCAAATTCAATCCAAAATGTTTCTCGAACCTCAACCAAGCATGAAATGCGTCGAGTCGTGTCCGGGTCCTGGCCGTGTTAGGCCAGGCGTGTTTCGTTCCAAGAGTCTAGAACACGACCTTGTTGGGTCACCCAAGCTCACCTCTTGGGCTTTGAGTCATGTTGTTTCGACCAATTGGTCTAGGATAGTCCACAGAAACGCCCAAGCTAGGCCATTTAGGGCGTTTCACTCGAACCTAAGGACTATGTCGGTCCAATCACGGGTTTAGTCACACCGAGTCCAGTTTAGAATCGTGCTATGACCGTTTGAGTCATGTCGTTCTGTCGAGTCTAAAATGAATTGAGGTCTAAATCCAACCGTGAGTCGAACCTTTTGGTTAATCCGTCTCAAGTCGAGTTTTTGTTTGAGTCAAGTTGGTGTCGTGTCCTTAAGTGTGCAGGGGCTCTTACATTCGAATATTCACTCGGTTCGGGACTTTCTTGTAGAAAGGCCGCCAAAAACCCGACGTCAAGCAATGGAAGATGTTGTCAACAAGCTCACCGAGGCCGTGAACCTCATGATGACCCGAATGGATGCAATCGAATATAAGCTGGGTGAAGATTCCCCTCTATCTACCCCACCTCTGACTGATCTGGAGAAACGGTTCAAGTTCATTGAAGACCGTCTGAAGCTCTCCCAGGGGAAGAACATCCACTATGAAAATCCTAGGGCCTATGCCCCAGTTCAGGATAAGTTGCCCACGAACATGGTACTCACTGACATCCCAAAGTTCAAGGGCACCAAAGATCCAGTCCACCATGTTAAGGCCTATAAAGGGTACTTAGCACCGAAGGGAGTACCTGCTGACATGCTCTCTGAAATTTTTGCCCAATCTCTGGATGAACACCCGAAGGCGTGGTTCTACAATCTGGACCTTAAGAACTTCCCCACTTTCGAAGATATTACGGTGGAGTTCTGTAAGCACTATGCTGACAATGTCGAGATTTAAACCAACATAAGGACTTTGGAGGTTATGACACAGAAAGACAAAGAAGGCTTTACTGAATTCCTTGCAAGATGGCGCGCTAAAAGCGTGAAGTTAGCCAAAAAGCCTGATGAAGTCGAAATGGTAGATAAGTTCGTAAAGAATCTACGACCTGTTTACCGCAATGCTCTGAAATACCAGAATTTTGGTTCTTTCAAAGAATTGATAAGAATCGGGATAAAGGTAGAGGATGATGTCCGAATGGCAGAAGCAGAGAAGCCAAAAGGATACCAAGGGGCCTCGTCATCTAAAGCAAAAGCACCAGCAACGGCCCACTTTGTTGAAACTGTCAATCTCTTAGATGGACAAATCAAAAGGCCTCCGCGCCAAGCTCCGAGGGTATTCACCGATATCGGGTGCACTTACGCCTACGCTCTCCAAAGGCTCATGGCCCAAGGAAAGCTGAAGCCCATCGGTCCAACTCCGGACCCTCCCGCTGATCAACAAGGTAAATGGTATAAACCAAATGCCTATTGTGCCTTTCACCAAGGGAAAGGCCATGATATCGAAAGGTGCTATCGATCAAGCACGAAATTAAGACATGATCGAGAATGGAACACTCTCGATCCCAATCGTTAAAACCCAATAACATCACCAATCCATTTGGCGATCACGCCAACTTTGTTTCTGTCGAAGACAATGTCGATTATTCCCATCTTATCCGCCCATGTCACTTGAAAGGGGTGTTTATCGGGAAGATATTTGTGGATTGCTTTGAATTCTTGCCAAACCCGAAGAATGAAACTCAAGTCGGGAGTTTTGCTCTAGAATGTACTCCTCTCGTTAACGAAGTTAATAAAAGACAATTCGATTCACCAACTTTCATCACTGGCGTAGATCCTCAGAGGACTATCTCGGGATGGAGGCCGACCATCAAAGGTATCAAGGACAAAAGCCGAGCATCTAAGTTGACAGCTGAACAAGGGAAAACTCAAAACTAGATTTGAAAATTATGAGTCGGATCTGTTTTCTTATCTTAGTCGAGTCGAGTCTAGGACTTTCTTTTCCTGAAGTTGAGTCGTTTGTTCCACGATGACCTAGGGTGTGTCCTAGGAATCGTTCCTTCGAGTCTGTTAAGCATTTGTCATTCCAATAAAAGTTGCTGTTTCGTTTCCAAATATGTCTTGTTTCCAATCCTCAATCATTCCGAAACATGATAAAATGCACAACACACTCAAAGGCATCCCTGGGGTAGAAATATGTCCCGTTTCAAAATGTAAGGTACACTAGGATCCTGTGTTTGATTCCTTTACCTATTCCATGTCTGGTGGTAGAAAACCTCCATCTGAACCAATGTTTGTGACAAGCTTTTAGATGATTCTATGACAAACCCGGACTAGCTCCTTGTTTCCCCTATCGATGATGGAAGGCAAGCCTTTTCCCCAACAAAATCATCCCATCTCGAAGAGAGAAGATATCAACCCGTTCTAACAAGGAATTGTTAGTTCCTACCCAAATTAGTTGGCGAAGCCCAGTTTTCAAGGTGTATCCATTTATGACTAAGAGAATGAATATAAGATCATTTTCAAAGAGAGGAAAAAAGATGAAAAAGAATGAAAAAATGAGAAATAGAGAAAAGATGAAAAAATGAAAAAAAAAAAAAAAAAAAAGATGAAAGAAAAAGAAAAAAGAAAAAAAGATGTTGAAGTTATTGCGGAATGCTTTTTGGTTGAATGTCGAAGTTACGGAAGCCAGAATTCAAGTCAAGTACCCATAGTTGAGGTTCAATGGGCGAAGCCCAAAAGCTTAAGTAGTAACCTCTTTACCCTCTAAGTCCTTCCCGAGACGATTCAAAGGGATAGTCGGGAATTTTGAGAATTATTCCGCTTGTGTTGTTACACCCAGCCTTTAGGGTCCAGACATGGAAATTTGAACCCACATCATTTTTCAACCCATTTGCACTCGTGGTTCATCAAACCCGAGACACCCATTCCAACCACATCAGCAGCCATAGCCCTTGGCCTTAGCACCACAAAACGAACCTTCAGAATGATGGTTTACCTTGCGAACCTATTTTTACCAAGCTCCACATCCCAAAGAACCACAACCTTTTGTACCAACCCTAGACACGGGATTTAACGGTCCTTTACAGGCTAGAATGGGATATGACATGATACCTTAGGTGAAACCTTCGAGTGTGTACACACAATCAAAATGCCAATTTAATGCACCTTGATCGAACTACGTCGGATTTGATTTCGCTCCACGCGAATACGTAGGCAGTCCTTCAGAATAAGGGATTCAATCCACTCATCAACCAAGTTGTCATCTTGTCGGTTTCTTACGGGTCTTAACCAAGTCCAAATGAAGCCACCTTTGTTTGAGTCGGTCTTAGCACTCGATGTAGACTAGGATAAGGATATAGGTTCGGATGAATAGTATCAAGTCTCAGAATGAGCTTTATCTAACGGTTTAGGCAAAGATGCTGAGTCATATAGATGTGAGTTTGTGTTGGGAACAGAAGATATGAAAAACCCGCTGAAAAGAAAGAAGGCGTGGAAGAAAATTCGTAAAAGCCCTCTGAAAAGAAAGAAGGCGGTGGCAAGAAATGATGAAACTCGCTGAAAAGAAAGGAGGCGAGGAGAGGAGTGACAGAATGTTCCCAACGAGAGTGATGTGTGATGTCCAACTGTTCTCATAAAATCAGTCTGTGTTTAGTGTCTAGGCGAAGCCAACGTTGTTGCTCTGTGAGTTTAATCCTCTTTGTCAATGCCAAGTGATCTTGATTCCCATGTGCCCTCGGGAGCACGCCCATGCCATACGATATCTCCGTCCCAAGTTCGACGACCTTGTGATTCCCATTTGCCATCTTTTGGCGCCAGAATGGCCAATTTACATTTCTACCCCCAACAAGTCAATAATTGAATTTAAACTCTGTAGATACCTCATTTCTGCACCTCCCGCAAACCACCCGGTGATGATTGGGCCGCATGTTTGATACGCGGAACGATTAGTGACAGTTCGTAAGATTATCGTCAAGTGATTGCTCAAATATTAATGTCGACCTCTTAGTTGTCATCTACGTCCCGATACGGTCGTTTTGGCGTAATTAGAGTACATTCGAGTCCGGGTCAAAAACCGTCTCCATTTTCTCGATAAATCGTTAAATCCCGAGTCAGAATGTTCTGGAATGTTCCGGATATTTCTATTCCATATTTCACAAATTTTATCTTTTGGTAAATAATATCCCGTAATATTCATAAGATAATCGAATTATTTCCGTCCTACCATAACTCAAACGCGGAAATCTTTCTTCAAAGAGAGGAAACCCTCCACGGGAATAGACGCAGCAGTGTGCGCCTCTTCCAAGAGACGCAGTGGCTGCTGCGCCTCTTCCCAGGCCCTTTTCTGCATGTTTCTCGTATCTTTCTCATATCTTTCCGAGATTCACTTCCAAAGAGTCTCCGAAACCCTAATTCCTTCACGTGATTAGTATAAATAGGAGCCTTCGCTCCTTATATTTCTCACGCGAGTGTCCGCCCTTCTCTTCTCCCTTTGCATTCTAGACTTTGTTCTTACTTATTTGCGCCTACGTGCTTGAACTTTCGACCACGTAAGCTCGGATCTTTCCGGGTACCAGCCTCTCCGTTGCATGACCGACCAATTTGACCAACTACACAAAATCAACTTAATTTAATCAATCGTTTTCCTCTTACGAGGGCACTCTCTTTGCATTCGCGTCGAGCATCACTAATAGATATCTTAGTTCTTCTCGTTTCATCAACATGTAAGTCTGAGGGTGTATAATCTTTATTTATTTATTGTATTTTAATTATTGTATCATCACCAATTGTAAGGTTTACGTCGAAAGTACCATTTAAAACCGATTTCTAAAACCCTTCGTTAAAACCTGTTTTTGCGGATTTCCAGTAAATAACCGCCGAGAAAGGACGCATCAACTGCTGCGCCTCTTCGAAGGAGCGCAGTTCCTGCTGCGCCTCTTCGTGAGGCTGCCGCAGTTCCTGCTTCCTTTCTTCTTCGTTGTCCTCTGTAATTCGTGTCCAAAATTCTTTCCTTTGTTTGTTTGTTTGTTAATTCATCATCATGTTAGCATATAATTCACATATATATTATAATCATCATCATCATTAGCATGTTTTAATCATCATAAATCCGACTTAAATCCCAAATAATCCAATATTTGCGGGTTTTCGTCATTATAATTCAATTCCGGGTTGTAGAGATTCAATTTGTTCATATTGGGTTTCTGGAATTCGCCTTTGATAAATTTTCATCTGTCTTTTGTCATGTTCATCGCATATTCGTCATTAATCCATCATATCTAACCTAATTAATTGACCTAATTTGTTTGACTCATTAATATTTTTCACTTCTGTCATTATTCCATCTTGTAATTAATTCGTTTAATTCCGTCTTATTCATGCTTTGCTGCTTTTATGACCCATTCATATGTTAAATAACATGCTAATAACTTTCATCCGAGTAAATAATTTAATCGATCCTTAAATCACCAATTGACATTAACGGCTTGCAATTACGGCTTCAAAGCCGGGACCGAAGGAAATGCGACGCAGCGTCACGCGCTTATTCAAAGGACGCAGCTCTGCTGCGCTTTCTGGCCGAGTTCGTCCCAAACTCTGTTTTTGCCTTGACCTAGTTTAATTAGCTTACGTATTAATTAACTATTATCCGTAATATCACGCTAATTCCTGTTCGTTAGTTTATTCGATTCTTTCCTTTATTTCTTTTTCTCAATTCATCCGTTTTAAAGGTATTTTCGACATAAATCGCCTATTCCAATGTAATTAATGTAATTTCCATTATTGTAATTTTATTATTATTGTATTTTGTATTGTTTGTATGTTTTCACATGTAAATGAGCATTAAATCCTACTTCGACCCAATTGTATGCTAATTACGTATTTCACCGACTTAGTACTTCTCACATGCTAGGATTAAAACTTGGATGTTGCATTGCATGCATATAGCCGACGATATATCAAGTACGAATAACTTCTCTAATCATTAGTAGAGGCCGCTATCGAGGCGGGCGGGATTAGGTGTTCGATCAAAAGAGCTTCCTAATACGTACCCTCACCCCTTACTCCAGATCTCCGTGAGCACCCGTGTTCATTGGCATCCACGAGAGTCATTCTAGACATAGAATGCTAAGGGTAACGATTGCTTAGTGTTCATGTCACTACTTTGTGTCTTGACATGACACGAGGTACTCGAACGGTTCCAATTTCCCATAAAAATTGGTGGCGACTCCATACAAAATGCAAACGCTTGTTTCGTTCTCACCAAGCGCCCCCGTGGGCGGCCCGCTGTCCACAGTTTGGCGACTCCGCTGGGGATAATACACTTACGTGTAGCCAAGGGTGAAACTTGAACAAGGTTAGGGAATAGTTTGTACAAGACAATTGTCGGTTTTCATAACTCGGTCTTCCTAGACCGTTTAATTCGGCCTTCCTAGGCCCAACCCAACCCATTCGACCAATCGTCCCGTCTAAACGGTCCTAATTCTTATTTGGGCCTAAAGATGGATAGTGATTGACGTCATCCATACCATGATGCTTACTCTTGTTTGTATCAAGGGCCTTCACTACTTGAGGAAATGGACTAGGAATCGGCCTTACTCTTGTTTGGCACGAGCCTCTCCACAGACTTCGGGTTTGATGGTTCGGTATGGCAACCCACCCTTTAAACCAAAACCCTTCTAAATGCACTCAGCATCCCGTTATAATGCTTGTATAAATGTGTAAACCTTACGTGATCACCATTTCTAAACAAAACCATGACGAATTTTCAAAAATTAAAACCCTTTTTTCAAACAAGAATTTCGAAATAGGGCTTCCAATTAGGGCAAAATCCGGTCAAAACTCTGTCCGTTTGTCGTGTCAAAATTCGGGCCACAAGCCCATTTCAAAACCTCACTTCGAGTCCACTCCTACAACTACACTATAGTTGACTAGGACACACATTTTCAGAAACCTTGTCTTTCTTCAAAACTCACTCAACACAAGTGGCACACACCCACTTTACGAGTCAAAGCTTTTCTTCTTTTATTAAGTGTGTTAGAAGGGTCGATCGTGTTTTGATTCGTCGCCGATCTCTTATCCAGTTTCCAAGATGCCCGGATCAAGTGATGAGACAAATCTCCACCAACTTCAAGACGGTAATGATCGAATCCTCGCCGCGCTAGCCCAAATGCAAATTACCCAAGAACAAACATATGACCGCCTTGAGCTTATCGAAGGCCGTATCTTTTCCGTGGAGGGAAGGTTACCTCCTCTTGAGAGTGAAGTGCTACGTAACTCCGACGATGAATCTAGGGATGAGAATCCTCTCATGGGGATGACTGCAGCTGAGAAAAGACTCCAATACCTGGAGGAGCAATTAATGTACCTTAAGGGGGATGACATTTATAGGGAGAACAATCGCAAGTATGAAGCCGTCAATTCCAAATTGCCAACTAACTTTAACATGACGGATATCCCTAAGTTCAAGGGACACGAAAACCCTTTGAACCACATCCGTGCCTTCAAGGATTACATGTCTATCAAAGGCATCAAACCCGAGATGTTCTTAAGGATCTTTCCTTCATCTCTTGACACCATCCCGAAGCAATGGTTCTACACTCTAGATCACAAGAAGGTCGCTACTTGGGAAGATGCCGCAATCGAGTTCTCTAAACAATACGCGGATAATGCCGAGATCCAAGTCAACATGCGCACTCTATAGGTTCTTACCCAAAATGACAAAGAAGGATTCACCGACTTCCTAAGTAGGTGGAGAAAGACTAGCACTCAACTAGTTGAACGCCCGGATGAGGCTACTCTTGTGGAAAAGTTTGTGGATAATCTCAAACCCATCTATGCCAATCATTTGAGATATCAAAACATCAAGACTTTCAAAGACTTAACCGAATTGGGGACGAGGATTGAAGATGACATCCGTAAAGGACTCTTGTCCAAAACGGTAGGTCGAGGATATCAAGGGTCCACAAGTCGTTCATACGGCTCTACTAGCAAGACCGACGAAGTTAACCTTCTCGAGCCATCTAAGAAAACTACCCCACCAAGGAAATTCACAAACCTCGGGGATACTTACTCCAACGCTCTAAAAAGGTTAATGAAGCAAGGTAAACTCCAACCCATTGGACCTACTCCCGAACCCGAAAGGAAGTCCAAGTTTTGGGATGAAAATGCATATTGTGAATACCATAGGGGTAAAGGGCACGACACAGAAAAATGCTTCAAGTTGAAACACGTGCTTCAAGATATGATTGAAGATGGTCGACTTCCAATACCACCAGGAGGTAAACCCAACAACACTCAGAATCCTCTTGGAGTTCTAGTGATTACAAGTGATGAATCTACCTTAGATTGCTCACACCTCATTTCTCCCACCGAAAATGAAATTCACGCGATTGAGAAAGAAGGGCTCTACTCTACTATCTCCCCTACCATTTTCGACTTCATCACATGGGCAAGGAGTGTAGATAGACAAGTTTGGGAATTAGAAAGCATGGTAACAACCTTACGCAATCCCAACGCAGTACCCAAAGAACGTGTACCATTGATCTTCTCTCAAAATGCCACTATGCAAGAAGTAGTCACCGTGGTTGATAAACTAGTCGACCAAATCATACGACTAGAAAGTGATATCATGAGAATGAGGGAACTAGCTGCAGTCAATGGGGTTTGGGCCGATGATGATGAAGACGAGTATCTCATTGAAAACTCCCTAGTCAAAGAAATAGTCCAAAATGGTGAAGACCAAGATGTGGACCACCTAACTCGTTCGGGTCGCCCATATCAAAACACTACTCAAAACGGTCCAACCAACGTCATCACATCAAATGACAACGAAGATGACCCCACTGATCATTTGCTCAAGCAATTACAGAAAACAAAGGCTGATCTTTCAGTCTGGCAACTAGTAGCAAGCTCATTCCCACATCGCCAAGCTTTACTGCAAGCTTTGGCCAAGCTAAATGTAGCACATAACTCTACTCCTGAAGATGTAGTTAACTTGGTCTTCCAAGAATCCCCTAAGCTAAGTAATCCTATTACTTTCTCGGACGAAGACTTGACACCTTTTGGCTCTAGTCACAACCTTGCTCTATACATCACTGTCATTTGTCTAAAGAAGAATGTACCAATGACCTTGGTAGATGATGGCTCCGCGGTCAACGTCATACCCCTCAAAACGGCATACAAGCTAGGCATGAAAGAGTCGGATTGGACTCCCACCAATCAAGGTGTACGTGCATATGATGGTACACGATGAAAAGTGGTAGGACTTGCTAACCTAACCATAGCCACGGGACCAATCGAACGAAAGGTTAACTTCCAAATAGTGGACATCGAAGCTTCATTCAACATACTTCGGGGAAGGCCTTGGATTCACGCTTCCAAAGCGGTAACATCCACCCTTCATCAAAAGATCAAGATCCCACTAAATGGCAAAGTAGTGACGATCACTTCGTCACCTATCAAGGCAATAATCGAGAAACAGTCAAATAATCAAGCCCTTGCGGATCCCGTATACGAACTTGGGGGCTTCCAAAGTGTAAGCATTATAGAAAGTGAGTTGGCACCCTTATACTATAATCCCTACTCCAACTTGGTGGTCAACCACATACTCAAATCCCAGGGATACTTCCCTGGAATGCCTTTGAACTCTATCCGGAAGAATACCTTCGCACCATACAAGGAAGGCAACTCAACTAGGATACCACTTGGACTAGGGTACAAACCCACAAAAGAAGAAGTTCTCGAAATGCTTGCCCAAGTCCAAAACCGCAAGCACGTGGGAATCCAAATGAGGCCATATCTCCCAACTTTAAATGGGTACTTTGTTCAAGAAGGAAGTTCAGAGCTCTTTCATGGATTTCCCGAACCTTGGCATTATTTTGAGAGGAAGTTAGCCGGAATCGAGATCTTTCACGATTGCTACTTCATTCCTCCGGAAACGGTTCCTACCGTCAAAACCCGTCAAGCACCTTGCTTAGACGAACAAGCTGTTAGCCTATTGTTTGGAGAAGATCGATTCGTTAGAGCCGCGCAGGATGAGATCATTACTATGATATCGCAAGACGATCGCTTCAACCCCACCGCGTTGATTACGTAAACCGACACAAAACAAAGCGAAAGGATGGAGAAAATCGATCAAATGGACCAACAATCAAGGAAGACTCTTCAAGCTCACCATTGGAGAAGGAGAGATGTTCAAAGGAGAACCGGAAGACGATGAGTTCGAGTCGGAGTCGGAGTCAGAGTCGGAGTCTAGAGAAGTGATTAGAGAGTCCACTCCTATCGTCATCCCCACTCCCTTCGTTTCTCCTAGCTTAGTCTCGAGTAGTCACGTAGTTCGGGAAATGCCCCACCATCGTCCTTTTTGCCGCCACCGACCATGGATCGGTTGGCTTTTTTTGTTTCAACTTTACTCAAATCTTAATATGAATAAATCGGGTTCGCTTACTCTTTGTGTTATCTTGAGTGCACCATTTTACGATGATACTGAGGATGACCAAGACCCGGACTCAATCGAACTACCTCCCTACGTAGCCAAAGAAATATTACAGAAGGGGAAGGGGGACCAAAGAATAGAGGACACAGAACCCATCAATGTAGGAACCGAACAAGAACCCAAAGAACTTAGGATAGGGACTACCTTGAGCTCTACCGAAAGGGCCGATTTCATAGACCTCCTAAATGAATTCAAAGACGTTTTCGCTTGGTCCTACAAAGACATGCCAGGGATCGATAGGGATATTGCCGAACATAGGATTCCGATTAAGCCAGGTTTCAAACCTGTGAAATGTAAAGCTTCGACGAATGAGAACAGAATGGGCTCTAAAGATTAAGGAAGAAGTTGACAAGCAATTCAAAGCCGGGTTCATCAAAGTTTCCGAGTATTCTGACTGGGTAGCTAACATAGTACTCGTACCCAAAAAGGATGGGAGAATCCGTGTTTGTGTTGAATTTAGGGACTTGAACAAAGCGAGTCCGAAAGATGACTTCCCTCTACCGCACATTGACATATTAGTGGACAATACTGCCGACCACGCGTTACTATCCTTCATGGATGGATATGCGGGTTATAACCAAATCAAGATGGCCATGGAAGATATGCATAAGACCGCATTTGTCACCCAATGGGGAACCTATTGCTATACGGTAATGCCGTTCGGATTGATCAATGCCGGAGCTACATACCAACGCACCGCAACTACACTCCTACATGACATGATGCACAAAGAAGTTGAGGTATACGTAGATGACATGATCGTCAAATCTAAGGAAAGAGAGGGACATATTGCGAACCTTTGAAAGTTCTTCGCAAGACTACGAAAGTACAACATGAGGCTCAATCCTCAGAAATGCACATTTGGGGTAACATCTGGCAAACTCCTGGGATACGTGGTTAGCCAACGTGGTATAGAAATAGATCCGTCCAAGATCAAGGCTCTGATCGAAATGCCACAACCCCAAACAGAAAAAGAAGTCAGAGGATTCCTGGGAAAAGTACAGTACATAAGTCGATTCATATCGAAACTTACGATGATTTGCGAGCCTATCTTCAAGAAACTCAAGAAAACAGACCACGCCATGTGGGATGATGATTGTCAAAAGGCGTTTGACCGAATCAAGGAAATATTGGCCAAACCACCAGTGCTCATGCCGCCACAACGAGATCAACCTCTTGGTTTATATCTCACAGTAACTGAAACCGCAATGGGTGCTATGCTGGCTCAAATCAGAGGAAGTGAAGAAAGAGCCATTTACTATCTAAGTAAGAAGTTCTTGGAATATGAGTGCAAATACTCACAACTCGAAAAGAAATGCCTCGCTCTTGTGTGGGCAACAAAGAAGCTACGTCACTACATGCTTAGCTACTCCGTCAAGATATACTCCAAAATGGATTCAGTCAAATACCTCTTCGAGAAACCCGTCCTCAACGGACGTCTGGCAAGATGGACTCTGATGCTCTCATAATTCGACCTTAAATATGTGCCACTGAAAGTTATAAAAGGTCGCGCCGTCGCCGAATTCTTCGCAGAAAATCCTATCAACGACGCACAAACCATAGATACTTGGTCATTTCCCGACGAGGATATACTTCAAACAGATGTAGACTCCTGGGATCTATACTTTGATGGAGCATCCAACTTAAGAGGATTTGGAATAGGAGTGTTGCTCATTTCTCCTGAAGGTGAGCATACACCAATTGCTGTCAAACTCGACTTCGAGGTGACAAACAACGCTGCAGAATGTGAAGCTTGTCTCATTGGACTACAAGCGGCAGTAAGCTTAGGCATTAAAAACCTCCGAGTACATGGGGATTCATCACTGATCATCAACCAAGTTACAGGATCTTGGAAAATCCGAAGCGAAAGCCTCGCACCCTATCAGGCTAGGATAGACCAAGTCGCTCAATTCTTTGATCACGTAACCTACCTACACCTACCTCGGGAGGAAAATCAATTTGCAGACGCTCTTGTGAAACTTGCATCTTTGATAAATATGCCAGATCACATGATGGAAATGCCTTTGTGCATCGAACGACGGTCAGAGCCGGCTTATGTTCACGAAATCACCGACGAAGAGGAAATCGCGCAGGAACCCTGGTTCCAAGCAATCCTGAATTTTAAGCTTAATGTTACCTATCCACAAGATATAGACAAAAGGGGACAACGTGCTATACGCCTATTAGCTTCCCAATACATTCTGATGCAAGGAGAATTATACAAAAGAACACCTCTTGGTGTAGTCCTACGTTGCCTTGATCATTCACAGGCACGAAAGGTGATGGAAGAAGTTCACGATGGAGAATGCGGTCCTCACATGAGTGGGCCTATGATGGCAAAGAAAATCACACGTTTGGGATATTATTGGACCACAATGAAATCCGATTGCATCAAATACGTGAGACATTGCCACAATTGCCAAATCTTTGGGAATGTACAACATGTCCCTCCTTCATTGCTCTACACGATGACATCTCCTTGGCCATTTTCCACATGGGGAATTGACATAATCGGGAAGATAACCCCGGCCGGAACAGGAGGTCACTGTTTCATTCTAGTGGCAATTTACTATTTTACCAAATGGGTAGAAGCGGCTTCCTACACTGGTCTTACGGCTAAAAATGTGGCAAAGTTCATACAAAACAACATCATCTGTCGATATGGTTGCCCACGTGAGATCATTAGCGATAATGGGTCACACTTCCAAGCTGAAACCGAGCAATTGCTAGCCAAATACAAGATTAAGCATCACCACTCTTCGCCCTATAGACCACAGACTAACGGCGCGGTAGAGGCGGCAAACAAAAATGTTGTCACAATTCTCAAGAAAATGATCGACAACTACAGAGATTGGCCAAGCAAAATACCCTTTGCCTTATGGGGATACCGTACATCCGTCAGGACGCCCACTGGGGCTACTCCTTTCTATTTAACCTACGGCATGGAAGCTGTACAACCAGTCGAGCTAGAAATACCATCCCTGCGTATTCTACTAGAAAGTCAAATCCCGGAGGCCGATTGGAAGAGGGATAGGTATGAAGAACTCATCCTCCTGGATGAACGTAGGCTACGTGCCTTACATAATGTCCAAACATATCAAGCACGTATCAAACGAGCTTTCAACAAAAGGGTTAGGCCAAGAAATATCAAAGAAGGAGACTTAGTACTCAAATCGGTTAGAGCTCTTTTACCTGTCGACCCAAGAGGAAAATTCAAACCTAATTGGGCCAGACCATTTCTAGTCAAATCCATACTCTCAGGGGGTGCGGTTAGAATCACAGACCTAGATGGGAATGAGTTTTCAAACCCCACAAACCTTGGCCAACTGAAACGGTACTATGCCTAGAATAGGAACAAACACGCGCCTCGCGTAAACCCATGTGTCGCTCTTGTGGCACTCAATAAACGGCCCCTGGCCAAGCTGAAATAAGCTAAATGTCACTATGCTCTTGCATTTTGACAAAATTGTCATCCTCGTATCATCAAATGAACTAAATTCGCACCTCCAGAGTAAGCAGAAGCTCATGCTTATTTTTTATGTTCATTACAAGCTCTTGCTTCGAACAATTATTCTTTTACATTTACTCGAACTACGTGCAAGGGTTTGATTTCGCTTTTTAAGTGAATACGTAGGCAATCCTTCACAGGATTCAACCCATTATATCTAAAATGTAAATAGAAGGACATTTGCATTGCATTTGAAATTCGACAAGAATAATAAAGTAGAAAATCTTAACGGTTTCATAACCATTTAAACTTTTTTTATTTCATTAATTTCCTAAATAATAATAGTACGTTACATAATAAAAATAGAATAGGCTAGGATTCTAAAAATCCCTCCTTTTTATTACAACAACAATAATAATAATAATCAAATAATAAATAAAGACTCGGGCTATTCCTCCATCTTCCCCTTGCCCTTGTCATTCTTGTCATATTTCTTGTCACGACCTCGAGCTGGGCGCTCTTGCACCACTTCAGACCTAATCACCAACGGTCTTTCTCGAGGCCTGACTCTTCCATTCTTGCCAACCACCATCTCTGCGACAGGAGTAGTCTTTGATTTCTTTGAAGGATGAATGACTTGAAACCCGGCTTCTTCTTCTCCCTCTGTCAGATGCTTCTCCTTCTCTTTCTCTCCCTCGCGCACCTTGTAGTCAATAGGCTTGCGTTTCCTCAGTCTCTCGCGCTCTTCCGGAGTTGCAGCCTTTCTCCACCTCAGATAAGAATCCGACACCCACAAAGCATTGGCGGAGAAGCTCAAGAACCACATGTTTCTCTGGGCCCATTTAATAGCCCACTCCCTTCGGCCCTCGGTAGTAAGCGCCACAGCAGTCTGCGGGACGGTGTCAAGCCTCGGTATCGTCTGCTTCAGCCCAACTTGCCTCATCAATCTTTCCGGAAAGATGCACACCATAAACTCCAATCCAGGAATGCGCACGGACCTAGTAGGATCCAAAGAAGACACTCCAGTGACAGACTTGAGGTGCCACCACGGTACGACCCACCTGATCAACGGGCCATCATCACTCTTCAGCTTATTCTTCCAATAATCACAGACCCGAGTGAAGTCCACCATGTACAACCGCGTCCTCATCGCAATCGAACGGGAATGATAGGAAAGTGCATGAACTGGGGGCTCGATCAATCGGAGCCGTTCCATAAGCCAAACCTACCAAAAGCAGGTATTAGACATCAAAAAAAAAAAAAAAAACGAAAACGAAAAAAAAAAAAAAAAAAAAAAAAAAAAAAACGAAAACAAAAAAAAAAGATGTCTTTTACCTGCAAAATGACGGGACTCCCCAAGAACGGCAGATCGCGGTTGGATTTCCTATTATCCAAGCCCAAAATAATCTCTCCTAAGCATAAGCAAGCTGGGCTCCTGCGCAGCTCCATTTGCTCAATAAGGCCCAAAAGACGGGGATCACCTCTCAAGTCTTCATCAACATACCCTTGGAAGACATACACATGCAACAAACAAAAGCCAAATGCCCTCCTCCTAGCAACATGAGAAACAGTGGGGTCGGCCCTGTTGATAAATCGGTCCACAAAATCCAACATTCTCACGCCTTTCGGGGTAACTAGATGATCCACCTCAAGTCTGGTCAGTCCAAGAAAGTCTCTGAATTTGCTCTTATACCCTTGTGAAGTGGAAAGAATGGCAGGTAAATGTTCGGGATCCCACCCACCAATAGCAGCAATTTCTTCAGGAAATGGGCAAATGTCACCTCCTGGGAACGCGAAAGCATGGTAATTCGGGTCCCAATAGTCAAGGCAAGCATCCAAGAATGGTTTTAGAACCTTAATGAGTTTCAAACTCAATAAAGACCCAAGATTATAAGCACCCATGTCATGCTTCTCCATATTTGAAAATTCATTGGTCCATTCCTTCAAGCGGATCTCCAAAGTATTCATGATGACAATTTTTTCTCTTGAAGATTTATTTTGGGAGTTTTATGTGAATAGACGAAGAAGAGACGAAAGATTTATGTGAATTAAAGCTCCGTCAACGCTTCTATTTATACTAATTGTTGTTTCCAAAAATCCGCCAGAACGGACCAGCTTGGGAACAGGCGCAGCGCCTGCTGCGCCTCTTCAAAGGGACGCAGCTCATGCTGCGCCTCTTCCCCAGTCTCACTTCTGTGATTTCCGCGTGAGATCTTTCCTAATTCTATAACGAATGATTTCCTATTCCTACGGGGTTTGATTTTGGTAAATACGGGAAGATTACCATGTTTCAGGTTTCCTAAATTTGCGGGCACGCATTTCAAGGCGACATCGACACCTTCGCCATTTCATCACACTTAATTCATTTCTTTTTTTTTAGGATATAATTTTCATTGTCTTTTTTTTTAGGAAATAATTTTCATTCATTTTCTTTTCAGGAAATAATTTTCATCTGTTTTCATTTTTAACGAATTTCAGCATTTCATTCCTACATTTTCTAACTTATAGATTTCTCTTTTTTTTCTTTTTTTAGGGGGTAACCCTCCCTACCGTCCGGTCATTTCCGGCAAAATTTTTGCATTCTTGTGTTCTTTTGAGTCTCGTTTTGCGCTAATTAAGGCCACGTGTATATAAAAATGTATGCTTGGCGTGATTTCTATGTAAATTTCGGCAGCATGACGGCGTAAACCGTTATCTACCAAACCTGTTCAAGAACTAACCTGCAGATACAAGCAACACAACCCAGCAACAAAGGCACTCAGGCCATCGTATATACACCAAACAGAGCAAATGTACAAGCAAACTGGGGGCTTGCGCCCCGAACAAAGTCCAAAAGTCCAAGCAAACTGGGGGCTTGCGCCCAAACAAAGTCCAAAAATGTTCAAAATCAGACGTCCGAATGTACAAGTCTACAGAACTACACAAAACTACTGCTGGGCGCCCTCCAACTCGGCAACTCTCGCCACAAGAGCAGCGATCTCGGCATCCCGAACCTCGAGCTCCCTCAACACGCGAGCCGTCTCCCCCCGAGACTGGGTCAACTCTCGCTCCAGCTCGCGGTCACTCTGTAAACAGCAATAAATTGGCTCATGTCAATCGGTTCAAGCAAAATTGGAAATCAAAAATAAAAAAAAAGAGAAATGGGTGTAAGGTTCATACCTGACGACCTCGACCACCGACGAGTGCCTCGATGGCAGTAGCTCGCAGCCGGTTGGCCACCCTCCATAGCGCCACGAACCGGGACGGCGCGACCTGCATTTTCAAAAGAAACTCTCAGCAGATTGAACAAGCTCAATCAAATGTGTCCCTACACGAAAGTTATACAAGTTAGAAACTCACCCTCCGAATCAGATGCTGCCAGTCGTCTAGGCCAGCATTCGTCACAGCTACGTCAAAGTCACGCAGCTCGGAGATCATCGTCCTCCCGGTCGCGTCAGTGTACTCGAGGGTCTCAGGGTACTCCGGGGGCTTGATGCCCGCCGCCTCGACCTCCTGCAAGGACAAATAGCTCTCATTAACCGATGATCTTTCATCGTAATTCTCAAAATCAAATCAAGGAAAAGTAAAAGATACTCACCACTACCGGCCAGTACGCCAACCTCCCGTAAAGGAACGCCGAGTAGTCCTTGCCAGGGAGAAGAAGATCGTCGCCACTGGCACCAGCCAAGTCCGCCTCCCTCTCAGCCTCAGAAGGCTCCCTAAACATCGTCCCGGGAGGATCGACGGGAACCGTCAACGCGTCCCGAGAGCACTGACGAGCCAAACGCTCGCCCAAGTACCACACAGGACCCATCGACGTCCTCAATAGCAGTCGACTCGGGCTCCTAGGTCGAAGGACCTCAGCCACAAAAGGAGGCGCTCCAGCGTACTCCGCCCAAGGTCTGGGCACCCACTATGACAAAATAAGGCAAAGATCATTCCTATGATCAAGTAAAGGCAAAGTATAAGAAGTATAAATGAATACAAATGGGATACTCACGCTGCTCAGCTGAAGAGCGTTCACGTCCCGCCGGTAGACGTTGTGAGAAGAACGCTTGCTCTTCGTCCGGCACATCACCCAATCCCTCACCACAAGATAAGCCCTCTCCAGCGGCTCCGTCCTCTTGGGCGCGAGACTCGGGAAGTAAGAGTACACCCACGCCTGTAAAGCAGAATAGTCAATGACGATCTTTCGTGATTTGATAAAGAAAGGAATTTACTTTGGTCTAAAGGAAGGTTCATACCTCCAACAAGAGTCCAGTCCGACAAAGACTGGAGAAGTCCCCTTCTCCATCAACTCCGGACGAACCATGGCCCTCATGAAGCGGATGAGGACCGCGAAACCAGAAGTGACCCGTCCCAACGCCCTAGGGAACTCGGGTCGAAAAGGAAGGGAAGAAGCTTCGTCGACAGCCTCTCGCCCTTGTCTCCGAGGTAAATCGAAGACAGAACCACCAAAGCCGAGACGAGCCCTCTCGCCACGGTGACAGGAGGAGGAGCCGTCTCCCTTCCGTCAATCGTCACCGGCGCCGGGGTCTTCCCCGCAAAGTAGTCTCGAACGTAAGAACGGGTACCAAACCCGGATCGAATGTGACCTTCGGCGACAAGTTCCAGCCAATCAACCTCCTCGCCTCGGCCGAGTCCGCCCTCATGGCAGTCTCCGGCCACACCATCTCCTCGGTCCCACACGGCAGACCATAAATCATGCCGTAATCCTCCAAAGTGACTCCCACCTCACCAAAAGGCATGTGAAATGTGGAAGTCGTATCCCAGAATCGGTTCAAGAAAGCGCGGACCAGGCTAAGGTTAGCCCGCAACTTCCTCTTCACGATATCCCTCCAGACCTGAACCAGAGGACCGAACGCTCCATGCTCGATCATGGCCCTCTCCTCCGCCGACAGCCGCTCGTAGTGCTCCATCGCCGTCGTGTACCCCGAGAACGACCTGATGTTCCCGGCCTCCTATCATGATTTGAAACAAAGCTATCTTTAGTTTTGACTAAAATTTGAAAGAAATTTGGACAAAAAGAACGAAAGAGGGGAGCAAAGGGTAGTGAATTCCTATTTACCAAGCTCTTCACCGTCTCCGTAGGACGGGTGACCCTCTGCAGCCCACACGAGGTGCCTACTCTCCCAGGTCTCGGCCACGCAGAGCTCCCCTCGGTGACGACCTCCTCGCCCGACGTTGGCTCGTCTCGGGACCTCCTCCTCCTCGACGGCCTCCTCCTCGTGAAACTCAGCAGCCATCACCGCAGCGGTGAAGGCCTGCTCCAAAGCCTCCTCAACAGTAGCGGCGTCTATCTCCATGGGAGCTCTCCCAGAAGTAGAAGCCTCATCACCTGCAACGTTAAAGCAAATTCAGGCCGCGTCACATGACGACGAGCCTTTGTTAAGGAGTTTTCGAGCTTTCAAAGCCCTGAAATCGCTCTTTCCTTGCCATCTTTGGCCATATTCCCACCAACCCGATCACTCATGTGATAAATTGGGTCAAGTCAAGTCTAATTCGAAGCCTAATTCCGGGTTCAAGTCGAAAATTCGGCAGCATTTCGCTATAACGACGATTATGCCCTAGAAAGGTGTCCTGAAAAAGTTGTCACAAACCAAAATTCCGAGACGGTAGAAAGTTTACCCATCACCCAAGGATCCCAAATATCAAATTTCATCGCAAATGGGCAGTCCTAAGGCTATTTTCGAAGCAATTTACGATTTAGCTGTAAAACCGTCTCAAAATTTCGCTCAAAGGCTCAAAACTTGATGAAAATTCGAAACAAACACGTGGTTATGTTCCTAAGATCGCCTACTATCCATTTCTAACATCAATTTGACAAGGCAAATCCATTTGGAGGAAAAGCCGCAAATTTTCGATCAAAAGGGTCGAAAACCCTAAATTTCGCGGCTCAAAATTCAACAAATGTAGATGATTAATGCAAGATTAAGATACATACCTCGATTAGTCATGTTTAAAGCAAGCTTTTGAATCAAACCTTGGCGGAAATGGTGAAGATTTGAGAGAGAAATGAGTGATTTGTGTTTCGAATGCAAATGAAACAATCCCTTTGATTTTCGCGTTTTTACGCAGGAAAGCCAAATTGGGGAATAAACGCAGCAGGCGCTGCGCCTCTTCCAAGAGACACAGCTCTTGCTGCACCTCTTCCTCTTGTTCCCTCCATACGAATTTTCAAAAATTCGTTATAAGTTCGTTATTTGTGGGCCCATCTTTGGTGCGCCTCTTCCCAGATGCTATTTTACTCTTTCGGTCCGTTCGACGATTTTCTTTCGTTCCGGCTCGCATTTCCAAGCCAGCAGCAGACTATTTATTCCTTCCAAGACTCATTTTGCTTGTCGCAATGAGCATTTAATTATTTACAAAAATTCGACACACGTTCATTATGTCTCAAGCGAGAGTAAGCGGATATACTTTCCCTCTCATGACAAGAAGAATAATCCCAACTATGTCTCCAGCGAGAGTAAGCGGACGCACTGTCTCTCTCAAGACGTGAGGATTGACATCTACCCAAGCAGATCTTTCCCTCTCAGCAGTTCCCAGCCGTGTCCTGCTACTTGCAATATTTTTTCCCAAAGATTATCCAAACATTTTCCTCCAGCAGTTCCCAGCCGTGTCCTGCTACTCTCAATATTTCGTGTTTCCCCGCAGAGTTCGACAGGGTGTCGTTCTCCAGAAGTTCCCAAACCCAAAGCCTTCTTTCTTAGGTTCGTAAACCCGAAATTAGGACTTTTTAACTATAGGATCCCAATCCTTTAGGTTCATAAGCCTTCAAGTTCCCCAAACCAATAGAGTTCCTATACCCAAACCTTAGCTATCCTTAAGTTGACCTTACTGTTAGGCCTCCTTCCTGTCAATGCTTTCCTTTAGGGCCCCATACCCTAGCACAATCCTTATATATCCTTTAGGTCTTACCCTTAGCTCCCATGCTCAACCTTAGCTCCTACGCAACTCCGAAAGCATCTCGAGGAAGAAGTCTCAGGTATGGTCTCTTCTTATGGCTGGCGAGCTTCCTTACGTAGTCTAATGGACTTTAAACGACCCTCCCCGATAGTCGACAGACTCTAAAATGTTCCCGACGACAGGTCCTTGGCTCGGACCCCTTGAGCGCCTTGCGTCGCCATAGTCGTCAGGTTGTAATCTTCGATTGACCTGATGGCTATACTTTGACTTTCGCCTTGTCCAAGCCTCAGTCAAAGTGGGGGCTCTGTAGATACCTCATTTCTGCACCTCCCGCAAACCACCCGGTGATGATTGGGCCGCATGTTTGATACGCCGAACGATTAGTGACAGTTCGTAAGATTATCGTCAAGTGATTGCTCAAATATTAATGTCGACCTCTTAGTTGTCATCTACGTCCCGATACGGTCGTTTTGGCAGTAATTAGAGTACATTCGGAGTCCGGGTCAAAAACCGTCTCCATTTTCTGATAACTGTTAAATCCCGAGTCAGAATGTTCTGGAATGTTCCGGATATTTCTATTCCATATTTCACAAATTTTATCTTTTGGTAAATAATATCCCGTAATATTCATAAGATAATCGAATTATTTCCGTCCTACCATAACTCAAACGCGGAAATCTTTCTTTAGCAGGAGGAAACCTCCTGGGAATAGACGCAGCAGGTGTTGCGCCTCTTCCAAGAGACGCAGTGGCTGCTGCGCCTCTTCCCAGGCCCTTTTCTGCATGTTTCTCGTATCTTTTTCATATCTTTCCGAGATTCACTTCCAAAGAGTCTCTGAAACCCTAATTCCTTCACGTGATTAGTATAAATAGGAGCCTTCGCTCCTCATATTTCTCACGCGAGTGTCCGCCCTTCTCTTCTCCCTTTGCATTCTAGACTTTGTTCTTACTTATTGGCGCCTACGTGCTTGAACTTTCGACCACGTAAGCTCGGATCTTTCCGGGTACCAGCCTCTCCGTTGCATGACCGACCAATTTGACCAACTACACATAATCAACTTAATTTAATCAATCGTTTTCCTCTTACGAGGGCACTCTCTTTGCATTCGCGTCGAGCATCACTAATCGATATCTTAGTTCTTCTCGTTTCGTCAACATGTAAGTCTGAGGGTTTATAATCTTTATTTATTTATTGTATTTTAATTATTGTATCATCGCCAATTGTAAGGTTTACGTCGAAAGTACCATTTAAAACCGATTTCTAAAACCCTTCGTTAAAACCTGTTTTTGCGGATTTCCAGTAAATAACCGTCGAGAAAGGACGCAGCAACTGCTGCGCCTCTTCGAAGGAGCGCAGTTCCTGCTGCGCCTCTTCGTGAGGCTGCCGCAGTTCCTGCTTCCTTTCTTCTTCGTTTGTCCTCTGTAATTCGTGTCCAAAATTCTTTCCTTTGTTTGTTTGTTTGTTAATTCATCATCATGTTAGCATATAATTCACATATATATTATAATCATCATCATTAGCATGTTTTAATCATCATAAATCCGACTTAAATCCCAAATAATCCAATATTTGCGGGTTTTCGTCATTATAATTCAATTCCGGGTTGTAGAGATTCAATTTGTTCATATTGGGTTTCTGGAATTCGCCTTTGATAAATTTTCATCTGTCTTTTGTCATGTTCATCGCATATTCGTCATTAATCCATCATATCTAACCTAATTAATTGACCTAATTTGTTTGACTTATTAATATTTTTCACTTCTATCATTATTCCATCTTGTAATTAATTCGTTTAATTCCGTCTTATTCATGCTTTGCTGCTTTTATGACCCATTCATATGTTAAATAACATGCTAATAACTTTCATCCGAGTAAATAATTTAATCGATCCTTAAATCACCAATTGACATTAACGGCTTGCAATTACGGCTTCACAGCCAGAACTGAGCCAAGGAACAGACGCAGCGTCTGCTGCGCCTATTCCAAAGGACGCAGCTCTGCTGCGCCTGTTCCTGGCTGAGTTCTGTCCCTGAACTCTGTTTTTGCCTTGACCTAGTTTAATTAGCTTACGTATTAATTAACTATTATCCGTAATATCACGCTAATTCCTGTTCGTTAGTTTATTCGATTCTTTCCTTTATTTCTTTTTCTCAAATTATCCGTTTTAAAGGTATTTTCGACATAAATCGCCTATTCCAATGTAATTAATGTAATTTCCATTATTGTAATTTTATTATTATTGTATTTTGTATTGTTTGTATGTTTTCACATGTAAATGAGCATTAAATCCTACTTCGACCCAATTGTATGCTAATTACGTGTTTCACCGACTTAGTATTTCTCACATGCTAGGATTAAAACTTGGATGTTGCATTGCATGCATATAGCCGACGATATATCAAGTACGAATAACTTCCCTAATCATTAGTAGAGGCCGCTATCGAGGCGGGCGGGATTAGGTGTCCGATCAAAAGAGCTTCCTAATACGTACCCTCACCCCTTACTCCAGATCTCCGTGAACACCCGTGTTCATTGGCATCCACGAGAGTCATTCTAGACATAGAATGCTAAGGGTAACGATTGCTTAGTGTTCATGTCACTACTTTGTGTCTTGACATGACACGAGGTACTCGAACGGTTCCAATTTCCCATAAAAATTGGTGGCGACTCCATACAAAATGCAAACGCTTGTTTCGTTCTCACCAAGCGCCCCCGTGGGCGGCCCACTGTCCACAAACTCGTGCACACTTACGGTTTTATTTTCCTTTTTGTTTTACGGTAGCAGGCTACGCCCACGTTGTTTACGGGTCATACAGAGTGTCTGAGTCGTATTTCCTCCTCACCCGTCAAGGTTCGATTTCAAAATGCCAAAGATTTCAGAATTCCGAAATTTCAAAAACTTTTTGCGAATTATGGGATAGATGATCCAAGTAGTGGTACATTTCAAGTCAAGGTTCAAATCTCAAAGTTCAAAATCAAATTTTGGGTCGACGACCCAACATCCAATTGATTCGTTTCAAATTCAAAATTTGGGTCGATGGCTCAATTATTCAAAATTTTCAACATGTGCAAATTTCGGGTCGATGACCCAGTCTTTCAAATTCAATTTCAGGTCGACGACCCAGCATTCCAACACTTCAACTTCAGACCTCGGGTCGATGGCCCAAATTTCAAAAAATTCAAATATTCAAATTCAATTGTTTTTTGGGTCGATGGCCCAATATTCTAAGTGATGACAAATTCAAACTTCGGGTCGATGACCCAATTATTCAAAATTTTCAAATTCAATTTTCGGGTCGATGACCCAATCTCTTAAATGATCCAATTTTAAGATCGATGATCCAAATGTGCTTATGTGATGATTATTGCTTGTACATTTTCTATGTTTCAAATATAGCAGGATATGCTTCAACTGGGGGCTCTAAAGTCTTCGACTTTAGAGCCATCACAAATCAGGGGCTCTCTGAAGCCGTTGGCTTCAGAGACCATTATCAAGATGTAAAGGATGACATCCACCAAGAATTCAATTCAATACAAGAGTATGAAATGGAAGAATTCCATAGCTGAAAGCAAATGATGAAAGTGGCGGCAACCTCCTCGAAAAGTCTCGTCCCATTTTGACACCTGCCAGCAGATGATAAGCTTTGGGCAAGTGTCAGCAGATGATGAATTTTGGACAAATGCCAGCAGATGATAAACTTTGCGCATGTGTCAGCAGTTGCCGAACTACGACGCGGGTTTGATTCCGTCAGAAACGGATACGTAGGCGCCTAAGGATAAGGCTCAATCCACCATATACGCAATTTATGGGTCGACGACCAACGATGATAATTCGACACAACAAAAGCAAGAGTCAATCCCCAACGAAGTTTCAGGTATGATCTCTTCTTATGGCTGGCGAGCTTATATACGCAAGTCTAATGGACTATATACGACCCGAAGAATCCTCAGGTCGAGAGGGACCTGGGGTATACTTTGACTTTCGCCTTGTCCAAGCCTCAGTCAAAGTGGGGGCTTTGTAGATACCCGTATCCGTCGATATTGGAATTTATAGAGAACCCGACAAACATCCGATGATGATAGGACATATGTATTTATTAGTTGTCATTGTCGTTATTTGGGTTCGTTTTACATGTAGAATGAGCGTTGTCGACGGAGTATTTTATTAATTTAAATGATATTTAAATTAAAGCTTTTTTAAGGTAAATTCATTTTATTTTATTTTGAATTTATTTTCTCAAGTTTATTTTATTGAAAATAAAATAAATAATTGATTTGAAAAATCATTTTATGAGTGTATTTGATTGGAAAAATCATTTATATTAATGTGTTATTTGATTTGAAAAATCGAATTTGAAAATCGAAAACTCGTTTTAAACGCGCGTTTTGGAGCTCGATTATAGCTCGGTTTTTGAGCCCGTTTTCTTTACGAGTTGGCACGAATCTCGAGTACACTAACCAACCTAAGCCTCTACCCATCCAACCCCAGTTCGAACCCCCATAACCACGGCCCAAATCCCGTCCCAAACACCCCCCAACAGCCCGCAAAAAACACGAGCAGCCCCCCTGTTTTGCATGCCAAAACCCGAGCCCAAAACCCGCTCCAAACACCACCAAAACCCGTGCCCATTAACCCTAACCCATACCCTAGTATCCTACCCATATTACCTTAGCTTAACCACCAAGAAAACCCCTCACAAAGCCTCTCAAACCCTCACAAAAGCTGCTGGACAGCAGCTATGTGCAAACCGAGCCCGTCTGCCTCTCCCCTCTAAAACCCTACTTTAACTCCTTATAAATACCCCCTCTTCACCATACATTCAGTCCTCTAAGTTCTCCATACATACTACCGTCATTCACAAGCTTTAAACTCCAGAAACAAACCCTAATTGCCTCTCAAAAACCCTCGACAAAACCGACTTACAAACTGAGAATCAGTTTGTGTGTCCTCTTTGAAACCCTTCGTTCTCCCTTCAAACCTCCATCAAAATTCGAGTTTCTTGTTCCAAATTAACCATACAACATCCATCTACACATTAGACAAATATTTACGAGCCAAATTGCCCTTGAGAGTACACGAATTCCCTCGAAAAACAGAGTGTTATACACTCTGTTTTCGCGGCTTTTCCTGTCTGTCCAGTTCTGTTTGTGCTCGTTTTTCGTGCCCAATAACTCAAAACGAGCAGGGATTGTTTTAATATATCTGTTCTCCTCTCTTTCTAGTTTTCAAAACATCTTTTAAATCGAATTTTCACCGTGAAACGAGAGAGAAATCGCAGTTTGAAAGTTGTTGTCCAGATTTGCAAAAAAACGTGTTGTTTGCTTTGTTTCTTCGTCGACGACGGCCTCTCGAGATAAAATCTACCATCGATTACGACCCAAGACGGTGTCAACGATACATCTAGGTTAAGGGTGCATCAAATCCTCCTCTTTCTCCCTTTTATTTCGTTTTTTTACGTTTGTTTTTTATTGTTTCGTTTTATTTTGTTTATCGATTGTTATCATTAACTATGAAACTAGTTTAGTCCGAGTATGAGTTAAAGTACCACCATGAACACCCGCGTTGACTTGAGATGGGAAAGAAATCCGCTACATAAGTCGGTCGTAACCCCCGTCTCATTTACATATCCTCGTGTTCAAGGTAGGGCATTAATAAAATGAATTCTAACTTCGCTCTTCGCTTTTGACCCCTCTTTTGTTTCGTGTAATTCGACCCACCCTAGGACCCGTCACATGTTAGTATGACCTCTGATTGTTAACATATAACTCGTTTAGATGACATTAGATCAGTTTAATAACCTAATTAGACACGTTAGGGTACATCGACATAGCTCTAAAAATCAACTAACAATTCTATAACCTAATTGAACGCATCTATCTTTTCACTCGATTTCTCGCTAGCATAGGAGTGCGTGATTAGCACCTTCCTATTAACACTAGATGAGTAGCGTTAATATCGTAACTTTTTGACCTAATTTGACCCCTTTAGGCCGTGTAGAATACACATTTGCAAGACATCTTTTCAATCGATCAACGTCGTTTCTAACTTGTTTTCTAGCCCGCTTTCGAACTTGTTTCGCAATCAATTGATCTAACTAATGAACCTGACCTAGGACCTAGGGTAGCCGTGTCTAGAGTGGCCATGGCTTGGCCGTGTCCTTTGGTCTTTCTTGTTTCGTTTGTTTTACATCGTTTGTTCTTTATTGTTTTGTCGCTTGTAATTTATCGTTTGTTCGTCGAGTTGTAATTTTCAAGTTAGCTTTCTTTTATCGAGTCAAAACCTCTTCCAAAAACCTTAGTCTTGTTTGGTTAGATGGTTGTGCCCCAATGCATGTAAGAGCGTAGTAAATCGCATGTTGTTTAAAGCAACATGGCCCGATTTATGCTAATGCATGCTTTGGTGCGTAGCCCTATGTCTAATTCGATGAGATTAAGTGAAAGCACGCATCACGAGGAGTGACCCAAGGCCGTGAGTCATGTAAGCCGTGGGCCACCCCCCTTGTGCACGTTTCCCTATGCCGAATTGGCCGTGTAGTGTGTCGTGTATGGTTTTGTGTATAGCGTTGTATTTTAGATCGAGTTGTATCTTTAGTTTCTTGTTGTGTCGGCATGAAATGCCTGGGTTGTAATAGGATAGATCCCAACGGCTCCCCCATTCCCCTTAAGCCTTGTTTGTTTCGTTTTGTATGTTGTTAGATCAATCAACCCACATGCTAAATTACAACTTTGACAAAGTTAGTTTAGTTGCATCTAAATCGACATAGAAACTTCACATGTTAGGGTTTTGAAAACGATGTTTGCATATCATATATCGTAGTAGCTATGACCTTGTTTGAAATCCGACACTTGACTTAGTAGAGGCCGTTACCGACGGGCGGGGTTAGGTGTCCTTATGGGCTTCCTAACACGTACCCTCACCCCTTACTCAAGATCTATGGCTTGTGGATCCGTCTAAATACCTTTGGATTACGAGAGTCATTCAAATCGAGTGATATAGGGTACAAGTCTTTTTCTTTAATCACTCGTAGTCGATTGGCTTTATGCTTTTCGATGAAAGGTGTAAAGTTGACTTGAACGGTTCCAAGTTCCCAAAAAACTTGGTGGCGACTCTAATTTGTCTTAATTCGATTCGAAAGAACCTCGAGTCGATTATGCCTAGTGTGGATCCCGCGGACGCAGTTCCCGAGGGCCTTGTCCACAGAGAGCTTGAAACCCTTAGGAATTGAGGCAGCTGTGGGCTCAGAGTGACTCGCTATATTAGGCATCTTTACTGGCTTGGTAGCAGAAATAGAATTGTCTTCTTCACAAGACGGGTCTTCTGCAAAAAGAAAGTGTTGTAGCTCGGGTTCGAAAGTACTCAAGTCTTCCTTTCGAATCTTTCTTTGCAGACGGAGTCTAAGCCGAAAAGATCTTTCTGGCTCAGGATCAGCTGGGACTAATTTCGACCTTTTTGACCTGGGCATATAAAACACTGAAAGAAATAAGTGAGAACTGTCTCAAGGAATAAAAATTCCCTGAGACGGATAAAAATAATCGAAACAAAAGGTAGATAGGGCTATTGCCTCCCCGACAATGGCGCCAAAGTTTGATACTGTCGTTTGTGTACCAAAAATAAACCTAAATATACTAACGGAAGCTAGTGATAAGTAGGGTCTATTCTCCACAGGGAGGCAAGATATCTGTCTAAAGGTCCGTCTATTTGAGTCACAATATGGGGGTTTTGATTTTGATTTCTAAACTACTAAAGGATTGAAGGAAAGGGAAATTACGGAAGAGCAATAAAAGCGAGTAAATACGATAAAAGTGATCAAATAAAGAGAATATGCCAGGATTTCGGTTCACCATGGTAGTCTATTGACTCAGCTGCAAATAGCCTAGATAATCAACTGTGAGAAGGATAAGAGAAAGGTCCTTCCGGTCCACTTTCTATCCTAGATTTCCACTAACTTAACTTCTGTCCTCATTAGGGTAATCTACTGTTCATAGCAGGTCTATTTATTCCAATCTTCCGATCCAGGAGTAAAGTTAACCAGATTAATGTAATTTAGAAGCGTGCACTCAACTAAATTGATGTTACAGTTAAATTGCTATGGGGACAGATTCTCACATGTATATTATCTAGCCTATTCGCCACATATTCACAAACCTAGCATGGATCCATTAGTCCTAACATAAAAGGAATTAGCTACTCATGTTATTAAGGGTGTCAACATTAATAATAATAATAATAATAAGTATGATAATGGAAGACATGATGAAATAATAACAATAAAACAAAGATAAGATTAGGGCAAAAGTGATAAAGGAAGAACAAGAACTAAAGCAAACAAAATATTAGGATTAAGGAGGGAAGAATGATTATAATCAAAATGAATCCGGCGTAGAGATCAATCCAAAAGCAAAGCACAAGGGTTCTGTAACACCCCCATATACCAAGGAGCCTTAGCAAGACCTTCCCTAGCATATAAAGGCGTTACCATCTCAGTTGCCCGAGGAAAGCAATCATCAAAAGTCGATAAAAGAACGTTTATAGTTTATTACAAGTGATTAAACCAAAACTACTGATACAAAAGATACAACTCAACATCCTTATGTGAACTATCCTTGACGTAACTCGTGAAAGACCCATCCCTGCCAAGACTCCAGCTAACTTCCAAGACATCACCTGTAAGACTGACTGCTCACCATAAGGGATCACGGCAGACACAACAGAAACAGACAAGAAGACAAACCACACAAGGTCAGTAACTGAAGAAGGACACAACAACAACAGCCGACACACTACAGACACAACCAAGAACACACACAAGCCACAACCACTCCAACCAATCACCGTCACCAACTGTCCACTGGACCAGCCCTGCCAGTGGGGGACTGCAGTCGTACCCACCAAATCCCCGCTTATCAAATCGAGCGATAACCCTGTCCCATTAATGTGCACATCCCCTCCCGTGGTGGGTTCCACGGAGGGCGAAACTAGGGCGTGAAGCCACTCCCGCAAGTGACTCCACCCAGCCAGGGACGCGCCCGAATATCACAAACAGTTATACAACAACAATCAACAATATAAACCAACAACCGTCACAAACACCAGCAACCAATATCACAATCAATCCAATCATACCGATGCCACAAACAACACAACAAACGACACACTAGACAACCGACAGAAACTGAGTAGGCGAACCTACTTTTAGCCAACCGCAACGATTCCATGTTCAACCACATGACATCAACCAAGCAAGCAATACACCTATACAAACAGTACAATAATCCATTACCACTCCTACATCCCTAACTGAAAACGACAACGACAATGATGATAGCGATGACATACCTACACATAGCTATCCGGCGTCAAGACCGCTACCCGACTCAAGCAATCTACCCCGAAGGCATAAGCATCATCCAAGGCTCCAAAGGAAGGGATTATGGTGAAGGGAATGAGGAAAGGCGACATATAGGTTTAGATAAAAGAGGCGGAAATGATTTGCGATTCTATCAAAACATGATTATAAATCCCCGCTGTAAAGACGCTACTCGATCGAGTAACTAACTTACTCGATCGAGTGACCCCTACTCGATCGAGTACTCAAGCTACTCGATCGAGTAGCCTCGACTAGATCGAGTACCACTCATCCAAAGCTTAACATGACACAAGACATCTCATGTACGAGGTCCCAAAGACTACAACAGGCCCCTAAGGTCGGTCAACGTCAGTCAACGGGTCCCTAAAAGGGCGGGTATTACAGGTTCAGAGATTTAAGCAGTAAAGGAAAGAGTAATTAAGAGTATGAAAGATATATTAAAGATAATCATAACGACCTAATTACGACTTCCTTATATAGGGGAGCATAATACTTAACAAAATAAAACAACACGGGCTTAGTAAACCCGCATAAAATAGAAAACCTCTCGATCGAGTGGATTCAGACGACTCGATCGAGGTCTTCTCCAACATAAGTACTCGATCGAGCAAATAAAGCTCTCGATCGAGGAACTCTAATAATGACCATTTCGATCGAGCAGATAGAATCACTCGATCGACCCTCGTGTCAGCCAAACCACTCGATCGACCCTCACTGTGACACCCTCATTCATTACAAAAAAAAAGTAAACACATAATTCTAGATAAAAACTGCATGGATATGTTTGTAATAGGTTCATTTGGGTAAAGACCTGTAATTTTTAAAACCTGAACCTGTTATAAAAATATCCAAATGGGAAGGTGTCAAACATGTAAGGTCCAAAATAGATCTCATGAATGAAACATCGCTAAAGTCGTGAAACAAAGTTATACAACCCAAGTATGAGAAAGGGAGACATATGTCCCTAAAAAGTATATGACATAAAAAGTGTTTAAGGGTCACAATATAATAAAGTCAATCTAGGTCCCAAGGTTACTTTGCTCGCTAGCTCGTCCATGTACCCCATATATGCATCACCTACCTGTCAATCGCATTTTATACAAATACGAAAGCCACAGTCAGTGGGGAGTAACTCCGAGTTCTCCCAGCCACGAAATGTCATAATTAATATAACATGTAAACATAAGAATATGAATACGAATAACATATAGCCTTAGCATATAGATGCTAGACAATCGTGCTTAACATGTGAACAACAATATAACAACACATAGTACTAGCATGTGAATACTAGACCGACTCATACTACACTATCATGTGAATCACATAACATCCAGGAATCCAAACTCTATCAACCATAGCCGGCTTGCATCTCACCTTCTATGATTCATAAAATCATCAAACAAGAAAGGACAATATATCTAGAGACAGACATAAGTTCTAGGACAGTCAATAGTCACTCTGTAACTCGAGTCTATACCACGAGGTAAGGTAAACACCCTAGTCCTAAACCTGCGCAGACCTAGCGACATGCGGAAATTACCGCATCCAAGACCCATGATCACACATATGAGTACCCCTAAGGAGTCCACCAAAGGGTTGGCTAGTACTTAAGCTGACCACATACTTCTAAGAGTACGTCAGGAGGTCATGCCCTAACTTGGATATAAGCCCACCAAGCTAAGACACAAAGGCTATTAAGCGGTGAACATACACTCGTCAAAGACTATAAGGGCCTATCTATGACGAAGGCCGAAATACTCACCTAGGACCTAGTCCCAGCTTGAATACTTTAGCCTACTCCACACAAGACAAGTAGGACACCCAATTAACCATAAGAGGGGCAAAGAGTCCAAACTTGCACACACAAAAGATCATACACACCCTAGCATATAAAAGACTACGCAAGAGCATATTTAGCTGACAATCCAACAATATCTCCAATATCGATAATAATCCAGATTCCAGCTAACCAACAGTACCATAATCCATGAGAACAAGCTAAAATAGCAAAGAGGCAATAAGACTCAAGCATAAGGCATCCAAAGCATCCAACAACCAACATGTGAAATGATAATTACAAATATCAAGGCATAACATAAACATCCAATAACAACCAATCTCACCTCAAAGACAAACCCTCGACCCGAGTCCCGCGACGGGTCATCGGTCAAATCGAGGCTGACCGGTTTAAACCTAGTTTGACCAAACTCGTTCGGTCAATATGGCCCAGCTCAGAGTCTTGGCCTACTTTGGCCCAAATCACAAAATTCATCACAATATCATTCTCATGCCATTTCCAATTTCTATCATGTGAAAGACTATCAACATAAAAAAATATATTCCAACTTACAAAATAACTAATTCCACAAAATTCTCGCATAATAAAATAGCATAAATAACCGTCTCACACAAGGGTAAACTTTTCTATAAATTTTAATCGATAAAACGACGCCATTTACTCATACGGACTCCGAATTGAGTGATTCAAGTGGCTAAACCACCTAATTTTTCGATGCCGTTCATCTGTCATATTTTTGGAAACATTGAAAAACGTCTCGGTCCGATACGGACGCGTTCCAGCCAAAACACGTACTTGTCACAACACATAATTCCTCATCCAAATTTGTTCCAAACAATAATATACAAATGGGTAACATAAACTAAATATAAACATACTCATCTTATTCCATTCATTCATTTATCAACAAGATCGTCTCAAACAACAACAAACAACAACAAATGACAACAAGCAGCAACAAACAACAAATACAACTACTAATGTGACATTAATTCGTCGAGTAATTCGGAATAGTTACCTTAAGCTAGAAAAGAGACAAGTAATAACTTGAGAAAGCTTCTAAAACCCAAAATTACTCTTCATCTTCAACAACATATGAGTCACCTAACTCATCTTCAAATTCTTCACCTATAAGAACAACAAAAACACAATTATTAAGCTTAAATTCGAAACCCTAAAAAAAAGTGTCTTAAACAAAAATTGGGGGAAATGAAAATAAAGCTTACTAGTAGATGAGGATTGAAGAGAGGATTCCAAATATATAATTTTTATGAGATTTGGTGGAGAAATGAAGGAATTATGGTGGATTTAGGGATTGTAAGGAGGATTTTTAGTAGGTTTTTGGTGTTTGAGAGAAGGAGGAGATAGATTGAGTTATGGAGGATATGAAAATTGGAAGAGGGGACAAATGGAGGGTAGGTGGCCAGCCAAAAGGCATGGGGAGATGGGTCATTTGTTTACGTTTTGGTTCGTTTCGACGGAAATTAGAAATATTCGTCGAACGCGATTTCCGAGAAAATTAAAGTTCTTAAACACGATTTTACTAAAAGATTAAGTACTCATATGCCCAATATCCAAACTCGTTTACCCAACGACCGTAAGAAATGGGAAAATCCCAATTTTACGACTTTTATCCGAAATCTATTTTATCAAAGGAAAAGGTTTAAATATAGTTTAAATCACTTTTAAACATTTCTAAACTATCAAAAATGATTACATTTCTTCAAAATAAAATAAGGTTATATTTTATCAAATAAATTTTATTTCAAATAAATTAATATTAAATTAAAATAGATTAAAATATTACTCTTCAAATATAATAAAGGTTTTCAAATTTACGGGGTGTTACACTCACGTCTACTCGATCGAGTGCTTTTCCTCCAAATCAGCCTCTAACTCGTCTTTGACAGCTCCCTTAACCTACCTTCACGCACTCCAAGGCATGTCTCTTGCTCTAATAATTCCCGTCTCCTTATAATGCAGGCTAAATAGGACGGATAAGGCGCGGTTTCACCACTTTCAGGTTCATTTCTGCAAATTAGACAAAACAAACCAAAGTAGCCAATTCGGGGCATTTTTCAATTCATAACGGTACAAAAAGGCATAGAAATACGTGCAATGAAAGGCTAAAAAGACTATATAAATTGCACGTATCACAACGCTGCTGCTTATTTTATTGTATAGCTGGTTTTACAAGTTAACAATAAACTCAATAGATGTGGTAATAATATAAAAGAAGTCTACACAGAGATTTTGCACGAACAATTACAGGCAAAAGTGTCTAAATAAAAGAAACCACACAATACACACATCTAGATTGAATCTTCTACTTGGGCCTTTCGGGCTCCCTGCTCCCTAGCTTCTCTTCATATTCAGAGTCTCGGAGAGACTATGCATAGTCTTCATCTTATTAATGGCGGCCGCAGTATCTAGGCTCTTGGGACATGTTACTGTACAATTTATAATAGTCCTGCACCTGTACAACTTCTTACTATCCTTTGTTAGAGCCTGTAACCTCTCTTTGGTATACTCGTGTCGACTGTCTGACATCCATCTATATGCATGTAACAATGCTGCTGGACCTAAGAACTCCTCTGGGTTCCACCAGTATGACGGACATGAGCTAGAGCAGCAAGCACATAATACGAACTCGTATAATCCGTTTAGCTTATTTCTGTCTTTGGGTGATTGTCTGTACTCCCGTCCATCTTCCAGTTTAATCTTTTGTCTTTAGCCATGGCTCAATCAATCTGTGACACCATTGCCACATTGACTGAGTTATGATCTACATGATGGGCAAATTAATGTAATTTGGAAACGACCACTATTACTCGAACACTCAAGTAGAAGTATCAAATTCATGTCTTTGGCTTAAAAATATTCAAAAATATTATATTTACAAAATTAATGTAATTCTAAAATTAATGTAATTTGACTAGTGGCAGACTTGGGCATCATAATGAAAATCCAAAAATATTATATTTACAAAATGCACAAAAAGATCTGAATTTAGATGCCCATCAATAGTGGTTGGGTCTGCTGAACGCGCCAATTAGTCCAAACCCATATCTAGCTAGTACTGTGTTTTTTTTTTTGGTATAAAGGGACCCAGAAGGGCGATTTTGATGCTAACGGGGTTCGAACCAAGGTCATGAGTACCAACTCTTATGACTTTACCAACTAATCTAGTTGACATCTACATATCTCTAAGTACTCTAAGTAATGTGTTAAGACACTCTAAGCAAGACATTATGAAGAGGTCAATGAATTAATTCATCGATCAATATTACCCTAGCATCACCATAAAAACAAGATAATATGAAGTGAATGTTTAGTTAGTAACCACTCATACTTGTATTGTTGGTAGAAGTTGGTAAGATCAACGAAAAGATCTTTGATAACGAACATGTGGGGAAGTGGAGTGATTGTGGTGGGCTTTGTAGTGTCTTTATCAATGGGCTTAAGGCAGGCTATCGTGTTTATGCCATCTATATTCATAGAACACGATCCACAAATTCCTTCCCGGCATGATCTCCGATAGGTCAAAGTTGAATCATCCTCGACTTTTCTCTTTTGTAAAGCATCCAATACCTAAACAAATCAACATACACATAATTCATTACTCATTACATTTAAAACATGTCACTAGTGGTCTAGTCATCCTCTGAAATGTGTATTTGTACATTCTTTTTTATCCTTATAATAACCCGTGTTCCAGTACGATTATTTTCGTTCTAGTGACTTCACTTAATATATACTCCGGGTTGCAGTAATTTTTTAATGATTTGAAATTGAATATTGAAAATGTTGTTCTATACAACAATAGTGTTTTTGGGTGTCAAATGAGGAGGAAGGCTGTTACAACTTAAAAAGAAGGGGGATTCGAGCTTGTGACACGGTACCTCTATTTTAACCACTAGTCTAAGTAGAATACAAGATGGTCCCTCCAAATCAACTAGTTTACGTTTTTAATCTTTGTGGGCAAGATTTTAATCCGAGGTTAAGGTAAAGAACTAGTTGAGCTTGGATTTCATAAATTTTAAAATTAATAATTATTGAATATTATCACCAATTACACAACAAAGTCGTTGTAGTATGGTGGTAAGTATTCCCGTCTGTCACGTGGGTGATCCGGGTTCGATCCCCGGCAATGGCGTTTTTCATATATTTTTAGTAGCAACTGAAACAAAGTACTCCGCAATCAATTAAAAGAGCAAAAAACATACAATGAGGGCTATGAGGCCACAAGAAGAGAGATGGACGAAATCTTATATCTTATCTTATATATATATATATATATATATATATATATATATATATATATATATATACTGGGTTGAAGGGCTGTGAATGTGACACATGTCAACCCAGCATTAAATACAAGTATTAATTACAGCTGAACATTAAATATAAACATAATAAATGCTACATAAATCTCAGCAAAGTATTAATTAGAGTTTAATAAATGTATTATAAAATTACATACAACAATTACGGTGATTTGATTTTAAATTTATATAAAAATAATTTGATAAAAATTCTAAAATGTAAATCATTACCTTTATTGCGAAAAATGCTTTAAATTGACTATACTTTTCATTATATTTATTGAAATATTTTGATATGTATAGATGATTAAAGTGGGTGTCTCACAATGCGTTACGTTTACTTAAAGAAAAACATTTTGAGAAAGTTATAATACTTAGACCATTATATCCATAAAAAAAATATTTGGAAGAATCATTGTGTTTATTAAAAACAAAACTTAAAGATAACTACTAAGAGATAAGTTTTTATGATATGATAATGAAAAAATTATATTAGACAAATTAAATACATTTGAGATTTAAGATGTTTTAAATAACGTGATAACGAGTGGAGATTTGTACATGAATGGCGACTTGATCTCTATCGTAGAAAAAAGTTAATATTTTGGTACTGATTAGTGATTACTTATTATTTATTATGTTGGTACTGATTATGAAAAATGGTCATTATATTGGTTTATTTATCAATTAACCCTATTTTATATGTAGTTGTTTCAAAAAACAAAATATGCAAATTTCTTATAAATATGTTACTTGATACATAGCATATGCAAGACATACACAACCAAAACATTCGGATAACTTTAGCTTTGACCCTGTATGTTTAATATATATATATCACACATTATACATTAAAATTTGAAAAATGCATCAAATTATATTCACATCGTTTTGAACCAATATTAATTGATTTGGATCATAACGTATCGTGAAATGATCTAACTTAAGAACTTAATGTTGATTTTTGCATTATTTGAATACATTTATTTTAATTAATATGATATTTGATAAGTCACAAAATTATTTATATAATAATGTTTATCATGAATAGAGTTATAGAATTATCACTTACTCCCTCCATTATTCATTATATGTCGTTTTAGGAAAAATCACAACTATTAAGAAAATGGATTAAGTGTGATAATGACATTAATTAAGCATTTAAATAGAGCTTTGGAATGAGCAAAATGGTTGGAATTTTACAACTCACAATGAATTTCTTTATCGTAAATCAATGAAAAAAAAAGGTTTGCATGAGATGTAATTAAGAACCCATAATTAATTTACAATTCCAATAAGAGAGAGAGAGAGTCCATAGGAAATATAAAACGACATATAAAGAGTAAATTTTTTAATTACCTAAAACGACATACAAAGAATAATGGAGGGAGAGTATTAGTTATAATTAAAACTATATGTATTTAATTTTAAAACATTGAAGTTAAACCAAAGAAAATAAGATTTGAGAAAATTAATTTATTTTTATTTATAAGTAAAGATATTAAATGTTATATATGAATTATATTATTTTTATTCAATTATAATAATAAAATTTTCAAACAGGCCGCGCGAAGCACGGGATACTACCTAGTATATATATAAAATTGGGTTGAAACGCTGTGGATGCGCCACGTGTCCCATACAGCCTTAATGACAAGCATTTACTACAGCTAATCACTTAATATGAACATAATCAATGCAGCATAAATCTCACTAAATATTAATTATAATTTAATAAATTTTATTATAAATTACATTAAATAATTACGTTGATTTGATTCTAAATTTATTAAAAAAATATTTTGATAAAAATTCTAAATTGTAAATAAAAACGTTCATTGCGAAAAATGATTTCACGAGTATAATTTTCATTATATTTATTAACATATTTTGATATATAGAGATGATTAAAGTGAGTATCTTACAATGTTTTACATTTATGTAAAAAAAACATTTTGAGAAAGTTATAAAACTTAGACCATTATTTTTATTAAGAAAAATATATTTTGAAGAGTCATTGTATTTATTAAAAACAAAACTTATATATTGCGACAAAATAAATACATATGAGATTTTGAGAGGTTTAAATACTGTGATAACGAGTATGTATGTACACAGTGATCAAGAGTGAGTTTGAATAATTAAAAGAAAATTAATGATTATTAAGTAATATAATATTATATAGGGGTTTTCTACGTGGTACCCCGTGTTTCTTCGCATTCTACGTGGTACCCCTATATTTTTGAAAATATAAGTGGTATCCCTAAATTTAGTAAAATGTTCTAAAAATAACCAATCTACTAAAAATCACGTTTTTAATATGTTAGATTTTGTAAATAAAACTAGCTCTATTGCCCGTGAAATTCACGGTACGTTTATGTTGGACATCAATGTTTGATGATGCGGTAAATTTGTTGAAGGCGAGCTTTTTCCGCACCATGAATTGAATAGTGATTTTCACTTTCACCAAAGATTAATTCTTTTCTTAACCATAATCAATTACGCAAAAAATATATGGATGTGGATTAGACTTCTTTAATGTTTAAACTCATAAACAGTAGTCCATGAATTTAGTATAATGTGATCTCACAGAGTTACAATTGTATACCTGATATAGATAAAAGAACGTAGTTAGTAAAACGAAAGACAAAAATATAGAGATATAATAGCTATAAATAAGCATAATATCATGGGAGTAATTAATTGTTCTATAGAAATTTGGACACTAAGTCACTAGTCCGTTACTCTCTAAGAAATACATAACAAATATAGGAGTATTACCAAGACTATAAGAGTACATTGACAACTTACGAGAAATAGAGTTAATAATTCAAGACTATTAGAAAGAAAAAACAAAGACGTGAGAAAAGGAGATAGCGTAACAAATATAATATTATATAAAAACGTGAATTTAGTAAATGTTAACACAACATAATCTCAAACCATTATACTCATTTGGTACTATGTGCAAGAGAGATCAAGTTACTCTATAAATTGTAAAACTATCAAATAAATTCACAATATTAGTTAATATAAAATTAGTAGTAACTGAGAGTTAAAATGTCAATACCTTGTGTCAAGAAACAAAATCAAAGGGAGCGACTTGTAGAATAACCTGCCAAAATAAAAAAAAATCAAATTATTACATAAAAACATCGAGGATAACAACTGTTGTAAGCCCTATAATAGGTAACTAAACACAATTAAACATGCAACACAAACATCTAAAAAAAATTTGAAAAATGGTAAGAAGAAAAATGGCTTTGGATAATGAGAAGGGATCAAATGTTATGAGAACTTGTGAAACTTTTATAGTATATATAAACAAAGATTGATTTTGTACCTTTTTCATTTATGATGAAAGTAAGTTAAAGAAATATAAAAAGGCTAAAGGGTGTAGTAAAATAAATTATTTTACCATTTTTTTTTACTAATAGTTGTGTACTAAATAAAAATTTATCATAAGAGTAAGTTATGGAAAGATGAAAGGCAAAAGGGTGTAGTAAACATAGTTTACTATCTTTATTAATAGTTGAATATAATAAATAAAAATAAAAATAATTGTATAGATACATATCCTAGATGGAAGAAACTTAGAAGTGACACATGGCACTTCAAAAGAGGCTCAACGTGCCTTTTTATGTTATTATATAGATATAGATATGTTTACAATTGAGTTGACGATATTTATGTTAATGACATGACAAATTATTGCCAAAAAATCAATAAAAAATGTATAAATTAAACATTTTAAAGAGGCGGATTAGAGCATTTTGGGTATTTTAAGATGTTTTTATCATGTTTAGGGGTACCACGGGTATTTTTGAAAAGCGAGGGGGTATCGCGTTTGAATTCAAATAAATACAAGGGTATCTTGTAGAAAAACCCTATATATAAACAACATGAAAAAGTAGAATACACATTACATTTTCCTTTAATATCTTTAGTTAAATATGTATACGTCAAGAATAAAACATTAGTTATGACTAATTAGATATTACTTTTATTTAAATATTTTATATGTTATCTTATAAAAATAATATTTGAGAAAGTTCAACCTATTTTGTTTATGGTAAACTCTTAAACATCGTTATATATAGTTGTTAAAAAAACAAAAGGTGCAAATTTCTTATAGATATGTTTGACACATAGCACATGTAAGACACAACCAAAATATTTGAATAAGTTTAGTTTGGGTCATATATGTTTGATACATAAATATCAAACGTTATACATACAAAATTAAAAATTGCATAAAATTATACTCACGTCATTTTGAACAAATATTTTAACTGATTTGGAACATAACGTATCGTGAAATGATATAATTTGATACCTTAATGTTGGTTGTTGCATTATTCGAATAAATTTTATTTTAATTAATGTGATATTTGAACAGTTACAATTTTTTTTGTAAAACGTTGATCATGCGTAATTAACTATAGACTTAGTATTAGTTTTAATTAAAATTATATGTATTTTATTTTAAAACACTGAACTTAAACCAAAAAAAATAAAATTTGAGAAAAAAAAATAATTTATTTTTTTTATAGGCAAAAATATGAAAGGTTATATATGAATTATATTATTTTTCTTCAATTATAATAATAAAATTTTAAAACAGGCCGCGCGAAACGCTGGATACTACCTAGTGTGGACACGAGCCACTCGCGCCGCGCGCACCCGCGCATTGTGATGTTTAAGGCGGCGGCACTTCTCCCACGGAACCTTGGATAGCCAAAGCACGTCATGGGCCGTTACCGATTTGTGAGGCATTGAAACCGGTGAAAGATTGAATAAGCCTGCATTTGTGGAGTCGCCACCGATTTGTATGGAAAATTGGAACCGTTAGAATACCTCTTGTCATGTCAAGACACAAAGTAGTGACATGGACAATAAGAACTCGTTATCCTTAACATTCTATGTCTAGAATGACTCTTGTGGATGCCAATGAACACAAATGTTCACATAGATCTGGAGTAAGGGGTGAGGGTACATATTAGGAAGTCCTTTTACTGAACACCTAACACGCCCGCCTCGATAGCGGCCACTACTAATGATTAGGGAAATTATTCATATTTGATATGTTGTCGATTATATGCATGCAATGCAACATCCACAGATTAATCCTAGCATGTGAATTAAACTATGTCAGTGAGCACGTAATTTAGCAATTAGTAATATCGAATTGGTATTTAGAGTTGATTACATGTGAATACAAGCAAATAAACCATACATAAAAACGATAAATAAACGACGATAATTGAAATTACAAATGAATTACAAAGGTTAATTGATTTACGTCAAGAGTACACTTAAGACGGAATTTTGAAGATAAAAAAAAGAAAATAAAAGGGTTGAAAATCTATAAAACATTATTAAAAGGCTAAGCCTAAAAATGCCACGTAGACAATGCCTCATGGGATGAAAAAAAGCCACGTATACGTACAATAACCATGTGACTTGGCAAACTAATATGACATGGATTATCAATTTATTATTATATTGTATTAATTTATTTCACTTATTTCCTTTAAAAATCCATCCATATTCCATTAGCTTTAAACTTAATTAACTGAAAAAAAACTACAATAAAAAAATACGCATTAATTATAAGTTAATAATTTCAAGATATTTCATATGGAGTAGTATTATATGTATTCGAAATAAAAAAAACTGAATACATAAGAAATTAAGAACGAAGAAGAATAAATGAAGTTGAAAACAAAAAAATATTGTATTGTCACTAATTCACTACTTTTTTTTTGAAAGACACTAATTCACTATTGTTGTTAGTTGTTACTATAACTTTGTTGTATATAGAAGATGTTTTACAGAACTAATTAATCGGCAAATGAGTATTAAATATCATATAAAATATTTTTTTTGGAAAATAAAAAATATATGGAAAAGAAAATATTTATTTAATTAAAGTAATTTACAAAAAAAAAATCTATAAATACTTAAGTGAAATTAAACACTAATAATAAAATTTTAAAAGGGTAGTAATACCGTGTATTTAGTTCATTAAATTATTTCTCGTAAAGGATAAGGTTTTGGAAACTATAAAATATATGGAAACAAAATATTTATTTAATTTAAGTAATTTACAAATAAATTCTTTAAATACTTAAGTAAATTAAACACTAATAATAAAATTTTAAAAAGGTAGTAATACCATGTATTTAGTTCATGAAATTATTTCACGTAAAGGATAAGGTTTTGTAATAAAAAAAAAAAAATTGCATTGTTTAGCAATATATTTAGTAAGAAAAAAAAATTATATTTATAATTTTGTGTTCATGGTGAATTTAAATGAGACCTTCTCCATTCCACTTTTATCTATACAATATAGTTAAAAGGCAAATTAAAGCATTTAATTTTAATCCACATGTAATTCTGCTATTGGTTAATAATAATTTACTTATATTAATTACTTGATTATCTAACTAGAAGTAATCTCTAAACACAATGTGTTACATGCTTATAAATAAAAAACAAAATAAAAAATATTAGTTGCAAACACAAAAAATAAATTAATATAAACTCTTTATTTTCCTCTCATAAATTTGCTATCAATCTACCTACTGTATTTATTTAACTTTTATTTCATTTATTTAATAGTTTGTCTTTTGTTTTTCCTCACAATTATTATATTTTGTATATATTTCTATACAATATAGTTAAAAGAGAACTTAAATCATTTAATTTTAATCCACGTGTAATTTTGCTATTGGTTAATAATAATTCACTTATATTTATTACTTGATTATCTAACTAGAGGTAATCTCTAAATACAATGTGTTACATGCTTATAAATAAAAACAAAATAAAAAACATTTGTTGCAAACACAAAAAATAAATTAATATAAACTCTTTATTTTCCTCTCATAAATTTGCAATCAATCTACCTACTGTATTTGTTTAACTTTTATTTCATTTATTTAATATATTGTCTTTTTGTTTTTCCTCACAATTATTATACTTTGTATTTATTTTACCATAATTTTGTATCTCTCCCTTAGTTCACAATCCATTCTTCTTCTCTCAAATAAATTCTTGAAATTAATTAGATAATTTATTACAAAAATTTCCTTATATAAATATTACAACAATTCTATTTTTCATTTTTATCCAAAAAGTTGATAGGTAAAGTATGCATATATAACCAAATGAGTTATTTAACTTTTTTATTCTTATTATGTTTTAAATTAATTAATAGTTATAATTTTATTTAGTTATTATTTTTGTGTTTGTATTGAAATTGCAGGAGGATGACAGACTCACATATCAATCATGTTGCATGAAATCTGGAAATAATGGTTATGGAACTTCTTTGAAATTTTCTTTTAACTTGAATATTTATTTTTTTGTTGGGTTTTTGATTTTTTAATTATTATTATGACGTATCGCAATATCAAATTGTATTATGAATCTATAATTATTGGTGACATGTTACATTATATATTCTAACCCTTAGAATATATATTAATTAACATTTTTTTTAAATTACTAAATTGTCGTACACCCTTTCGTGCACTTTGTTTTGTTACCTTGATTAGGTATCCTACCAACATATCTCCAAGATAATAAGCAAGAAGACAAACAAGCCGAATAACGCATTCATGAACAATACCGCAAAAAAAAAAAAAAAAATCAAACCCGTGATTCTCACGGGTCACAAAACTAGTTAAAGTAATAAAATAGGTCAGATTAAGGGTGATATTACGATTATTAGTTAATTAAACACGTAATTAAAGGCTAGGTCAAAGCGAGAACGGAAGTTCAGGGACATAAATCATCTCAGAACAGGCGCAGTGTAACAACCCGGGTTATAAAACAAAGGAAAAACTTATATAAAGTAAATATCAGAGTACGATACTGATAAAAGGGTCAAGGTCGCGGAAACAACTGATCAATCCGGTTTGCTACTAAATCAAAAACAAACTAATACATTATTCAAATGGTTCTTAAAATATAAAGCAAAGTCCTAATTCATTATTCATCTCGCCGCCAAGAACTTCCCCAACAAGATATCATCCAAACAGCAAACCATCTGAATAACCTGAGAATGGGGGTCGACAATCAGTCGGGAGTAACTAGATGCTCTCCCAGTCATGTTTATAACAATTGAATATAACTAACAATCATTAACAATTGAGATGCAAAACCAGTAAACATGTGAGACCATCTATACTCAGGAAAACCCGACACCAACTTACCATTGAACAATGACAAGGACAAACATATGAAATGATAGCTCCAAGTCAAACAACATGTGACGACGCATAAAGATATAAACCACATTACGACATCATGCGAAATCATAGATCCATCATAACCAGACATATAGGAACAAACCAAACATCAAAGCACAATGTATAGAATGAACGCCGTTAGAGCGATTAACGAACTGCCTCTAACTAATGGAGCGATTAACGAACTGCCTCCATTCAATGGTATGGGCCGATTAACGAACTGCACCCATAGTGGACCGATTAATGAACTGCATCCACATTATGTATAGCGTATAACCACTGCCTATATGCCTAAGACCTCGCCAGACCTCTCGGTTAAACACAGAGCGATTAACGAACTGCCTCTGCTACACCGAAAGACACTCGGGGAACAGAGCGATTAATGAACTGCCTCTGCTACCCCCCGACCATAGACCATAACAAATCCCTGAAGGGTAGCCTTAGTTCATTCCGATAGTATATAACTGATACTATCGTCATCTATACACCAGCCAACCAACAAATGCACAGTATAACCGACTGTACATATAATGCATGAACAACGTCATGACACAACTCATAGAACAGTATAACTGACTGCCCTACTTATCATACGAACAAGCGTAAACGACAACATATGCACACATATTTTCATACAATATAACTGAACACCACATAACTTGTGAAACGAGTATCAACCATTCAATGTTATAGTACTCCAGCTATAAATTTTAACACTAACCATTCAATGTTATAGTACTCCAGCTATAACTTTAACAATACCATTACCTCATAACTCAACGTTATATTAGCTCAGCTATAACACTGACTTCATTAGCCCAATGTTACATTAGCATTAGCTATAACATCAACATGTGACTTAAGTTATAGTAGCCCAGCTATAACATTGAGCTATAATCTCAAAGTTATACGGCTTCACCTATAACTTTATCACAACCTCAGAGTTCTACCAACCCCAGCTATAACATTGAGCCATAATCTCAAGGTTATACTAGTTTAGCTATAACTCTAGGTCTTCTCCCATACCACCACCGAGCCGCCACTAGGGTTTCCATGGGGAACCCTAGCCGTACGCCCAAACACCCAAACGGAGCATAAGCACGATACGTTATACAATTTAAACAATAAAACGCATACGTAAACACACAAACACAATTAAACATGACAATAAACAATCAAACACGTACCAATTACACAAATCAATTATTAAATCATGTAAATTACATCAATTGGCATAAACACAATTAAAGGAAAACACCTAGTTACCTTTTTAGCGAATTAAACCCTAGAGATCGTCTTCCACGATATAGATGTCTTCTCCAGCTGCAGTCTCCACGCCTTTATTGAATCATCCATGTGCCAAAGATAACGAATCTAATAAATATACTAATATATATATATATATATATATATATATATATATATATATATATATATATATATATATATATATATATATATATATATATATATAGGGGCGGGATCCAAGTGCGAACCAATGTACCGTACGAACTTTTATTAAAGAGGCAGATCATCTATGCGGCTAAACCCAACCAGTAAAACAAAAGGCGCATTTCCTTTTCAAACCCCAACATCAAATTATGCCACACTCTCTCTCTTCCTTAATTCCCTTCTTCAACCACCTAACACCGGTAGCCGGCAACAACAGACGCTAACAACGACGTCCTCTGTCGTCGGAGTTATAATGATTTACGTTGTCGCACCTCTGGTTCCGGCCATCACCGATGCGTCACCTTATATCTTTTGTCATCGGAGTTTCACCCTCACACGATCTCCCTGCTGACAAAACTACCTCAACGACCACCCAACGATGCCTTTATTCGTCTGACGCCGGCACATCCCTCACAAACACGCCCTCTTACTTTCTTACTTTCTGATTTGTGTTATTAGAGCGGAGCTCCGGTGGCGGCTTTCCGGTGGACGGACGAAGGAAAAAGGTAAGAAAAAAAAGAAGAAATATTGAGTGCTGGTGAAGTGGTGGTGGGTCTATATGAGATATGCAATATAGGTGGTCGTTTTTTGAGTTGCCATTGTAGGAAGGTATTGGTGACCGTTCATCGGCTGGGTGGTTGGTCTGGTATTAGACGGAGTGGGATGGTTGTTGATTAGAGGTGGGTTGATCGTCTGACATCAATTGGTATTATTTATAAGTAAAAATTTACAAAATAATATTTCAGATACACAAATTTATTATCCTAGATACACATATTATTACTCCCCGATATGCATATTATTACTCCCTCAAATAAAAAACAATAGTCCACGGGTAACCAGATTACTGGATACTAATGCACAAGTTTCGTTCTATACGGTAATCCGAAATCGGAGTCACAACTTTAATAACAAATTATGTTTGTATGGTTTAAAAAAATTCAGAGATATGTATCTAGTAAAGGCAAAGTAATGTATCTAGCTTGTCATATATGTGTATCTAGCAAGATAAGGAAGTGTATCTAGCAATATAAATTTGTAGGATGGGTTAACGCCTCAACTACAATGTCGAGACTTGAGAGTAATGACTACTGATAGAATGTACAGACTATATGCTAAGGACACTAGGAGTCAAGAGCGTACATCTTACGGCCTAGATACATATTTAGGGGAAAAGAATTGGTTGCTAGATGTAATTATAAATTTTAAGGTAGCAAATGAGGGTTAATTCCGCGTAATTACATCAAATGTTAAGTAAATATTTTAGATCAAATTAAATTTGTAGTTTTGATTCGGGTACGATTCTAACAAAGTCCATCCGAGTACCTCACTACGAACAATTTTGATTAAATTTGTAGTTCTGATTCGGTAACTAATCATTGCGAGTGTATATAATTAAACTAACATATAGTCCAAATTCAACTTTTTCTATTTTAGATATACTTTTTTTTCATTGAATTTTAGATACACATTTTAATCTACTCCATACTAGATACATCTTGATGTCATTGTAGATACATTATTTCATATATTTAATAAATCAAAATTTATACTCTGTAGACAGTAACCTGAATAATTTTATGAAATGTTAAATTTATTTCTTAGTTACAACTTTCAAGATACACATGGTAATACTACTAGATACACATGGTATTACTATTAGGTACACAAATCGACTTATGTATCCGGTAGTAATATCGTGTGTATCTGGGCTGGTATTTTGTGTATCCAACACTCCACCATGATCCACCAAGCCCACCACCGCTGCAGCGCTACCTCTACGACCACTGATTAACACCACACTACCATAGAACACCATGAATCTGTTGTTTCAACACCCACCACATCAAACCTACATGGTATTACTACCGGATACACAAATAATTTGTGTATCCAGTACCTGGACTGACATTTTGTGTATGTACTGCCACAACCTGCAACACCACCTCACCACCTCTCTTCCTGTGCATTGGCATGCACCCTCCATCTCTCTTCCTGTGCATCAGGTTCTGTCTCATTTTTGGGCTTTCCGTTCAATGCACCATCTGATGCTACAGCCGCTGTTTGATTTCCTTCATGTAACTAAGATGTGAGCATTGTTGCAAGAACAAGCTTACAATCAAAGTTTGATGTAGATCCATCATCATGCAGGCCAAATCTGGGTGTCATTAGTATTGGCCTGTTTCAAAACTAATATTTCATTTTTCAAGAGCATTCCCATAGACTGCAAGAGTTAATACTTGTACATAAAAGTAGTATAATACTATAATACACTCAGACGGACGATTCCGGGAAAAGCTTTTGCTAATTATTAACATCTTAAAAAAAAGATACTTGTTTGGAAGGTCAATGATGAAAAAAACGTTCCGTACAAGGTATGAAAAGATAATGAAATGGAAACTTGAACATGTGCCATCCTCAGGAAACTCGTGTAGAATTAAGACTGACTTACAGCTTTGCATAGTACAGCTTCATACAAAAATAACAAACTCTTGAATAATTGGGAAGCTTACTTGCAGCAGCAACGTCAAGTAGATGTACGCGCAAATGATCGATGCTTGAAAGAGGAGTCTTTAGAACAGCATAAACAGCCTACTCAAACAAAACAACCCTAGAAATTGACATCATTACCAAATAACTTAATCGCCAAACTGATTTAACCTAAATGGTAATACGTAACATAACAACACATAAGTACCTTCAAGAGGATGTTGAACCGGACTTGACAACTAATGATATGATATGATATGGGCCACTATGTAAAACAGTTAATACCGGATACACAAATCGATTTGTGTATCCGGTAGTAGTACCATGTGTACCTGGACAGATATTTTGTGTATCCACTGCGACACCACCTCACCAATCATACCCACGGCCAGTATCTCACCCAGACGACCATCACCAGTACATTCGACGGCGATCGCCCCAAATTCTCATGTGACCCCCCTTCATCCCATTTCCCTTACCGCCATCACATTCAGCGGTGTGTCACCTAATCTAACCCCCTATCGCCACTGCCGCCAACTACCTTCTCTAGTCTATGCCCTTTATGTCGTTCCTTGCCCCTGCACATGAACAGAATGCTTCCATCATCAACAACCCTGTTGAAAAAACTATATAACCATCACACACCTAATTAATAGATAAATAACCGATTAAAAACATAAAACAATCGTCAATTACGGGTCAATTGTGCAGATACTACGACATACGTAACTAATCGATAAGCAAAATATCAAAAATACTAATAATGAATTAAAATTAGGATATAATCATCACACACCTAATCAATAGACTAACAATCATAAAAAAAACATAAAAAAATCAATTAAATTGACCTGTCCAGCCGCCGCATTGCCAACATAAATAGCTTTTCCAATGTTATTTTCTATTTCACTTCTATTCCTTGCTATTAATCTGTCCATCCGCCGCATCGCAGCCGACTATGGTGGATGTCAAAGCGCTCATCGCAGCCGACTATTGTATTTAAATGTCATTCCGTGAAATAAACTATTTCATATGGTTAAACAACTAAACTAGCTGGCGTAGGAAAATCGTTGCCCATATTATTGCATTTTTATTTGTTATTGTCACTTGAAATATTTGATTGGTCGACTTTGACGGAAATTACTCGTATTAATGGAAATCCTTTTGTGCTATTCAAAGTAACACAAATATTAAAATGTCGTTGGATAATGGATATGTAGGGGGAGCATGTGGATACAGGAACTTAGACAGCCAAGGGTACGAATCTAACACAGCTGTACTAAGCATAGCACTGTTCAACAGTGGATTAAGTTGCGGAGCGTGCTGCGAGCTTTAATGCACCTACGACCCCAGTTAACGATGTCGAGTTAGAATTTTGCCGCAACAATAACCTGCACATTATAAAAACTATTCTTAAACTGGATTATATGAGATTACTAATAATTCCATATGAAATAACTCCGCCCTGTCGCCGCTCCCCCAACAAGTAACTAACATTATTCTTAAAATGTTAATGAGGATATTTTGTACTGTCTAATCAACGTATAGAAATCGATTAGAAAACAGAAAAATCCAAGCACACTCCAATGATTCACAAGTTGCACACAAATATAACTAAATTAATCAAACAACAAAGTAGCAAAAATTGATTGATAACAACAACGGAACAGAAGAAATGGAGAAGAACAGAAGTGTATACCTGGTATAGAGAAAACGGAGATTGTGAGACGATAATGAAATCGATGAGCTTGGTAGGTAGGAACACAACAAAACTGCTGGTAATGTAATGCTACATGGTGCACGAAAATAAGAAAAAATTAGCATAATACAGTAAAATTAGGGTTAGAATTGTGAGAAAACTTAAATTCGTGAATAAATTGGAAAAACTCACATCAAATTAATGAAGAACCGCAGAGACGCATGAAAGGCAACAAATGCGAAGTTGTTAATGCCATTTTGGGGGGAATGTGGCGAGAATTGAATTAGGGTTAGATTTCTTCTAATTAGGGCAAATTTGGGGGAAATTAAGAAAATGATGGAAGTAACTGATGAAAACAATGAAAATTAATACGAACTAGAAACTTACATGAAAAAGAATCTTGAAAATTCGATCAAATTGGATGAGTGATGTGATGAAATTGAGCGAAGGAATTTGAAATTCGACCAAATACAATCAGAATGAGCCACCGATGCTAATCGTCGTCGTCGGAGAGCGGCCGTCGGACAACATTCGTCGTCGGTGATGAGAAAGATTAGTGAATGGGATTAGTGAGAGTGAGTGTCATGGGTTTGGGGTTTTGTTTGAGAGGATAAGGGAGTAAGGTTGGTCGCGGATAAATTGATCTGAAGGACTACTATTAAGTTCGTACGGTTCGTACCCTAATTTAGTTCGTACGGGATCCCGATTCTATATATATATATATATATATATATATATATATATATATATATATATATATATATATATGTATGTATATATATATACATACATACATATATACATATATATATATATATATATGTATATATGTATATGTATATGTATATATGTATATGTATATATGTATATGTATATGTATATATGTATATATATATATATGTATATATGTATATGTATATGTATATATATGTATATATATATATATATGTATATGTATATGTATATGTATATGTATATGTATATGTATATATGTATATGTATATATGTATATGTATATATATATGTGGTATG